>NC_045595.1:147377266-147680296 GCF_009762305.2 Zalophus californianus
CCATTTCCAGCCAGGGAACCCTGACAAGTAGGGGCTTATCCTGGGCTTTCCTTGACCTGCGGAAATGAGAATATGTATGGGTAAAACAAACAGGTGGGCATTTTTGCAAATGAGACAGACTGGTTTTATGGTCAGTGGAGTAGCTTCATGTGGTTAAAGGGCCCTGGCTGGCGAGGTAGGAGGCCTGTACTCTTGTCCCAGCTTTGCTAGTAGCAAAGTGTGACCTGGAGAACAAGTCTCATCTTTTTGCGAAGCCAGAGCCATCCCATCCCCAGAGCTCCTTTCTTAGTAAATCTTGGTGGGACCTACAAGCTTCCATGTACATTCTGATGCTCAGGCAGGTTTAGAACCATTGGATTATAGAATCCTAAAGGCCTTTGGCTCCAGCATTCTGGGAATTTATGACTCTGATTTCCCTGGCTGCCCCCAAGATGCAGCGACCTCTTTCCCCTGCAAAAGACTGCTTCACTATAGATAGCTGTGTTCGTCCTCTCTGTCCGTGGTAACCTGTCTCTTCCAGTTGGAAGATTTTTTTTGCATTTTTTTTGCCTCTAATTGCATTTTTACTTGTTTTAGGCAAAATATAACAATAATGCCATTTTTCAGTGGGCATTTACAAAAGAATGTAATGGTAGCTTTCCGTCTAATTTACCTTCTAAAATAATAAAACGTGCTTTCATAGATATCATTTCTTTACAGAACTTGTTCATTTAAATTGTCAACTATTTTCCATTCCACAGAAAGAGTAAAAATGACATAAGCAAACTCATCTTCAAAAGTGGAGATTTCCAAATGTCCCCATATGCTGAGTACCCCAAAAACCCTCGCTCCCAAGAATGGGGCCGAGAAGCTATTGAAATGCATGAGAACGGAAGTACCAAAAACCTCCTCCAGATGACGGATGTATATTACTCGGTGCGTATCGCTGTGCCCAGGGCAACTCAGGCTCTGATTCCCTCTGAGAAGTACAGGGATTGTGTTTTGTAGTAAAATTAAGATACTTCAGCTGCTTAAGTGTTAAAGAGAATGGTGGCCTGAGCCTCTTATTTACATAATTTAGTATTCAATTTACTTACAATCTATTTGCATGGTATTTGTTAGTTTTGACATCAAGATCACGAAGGCTATTTCCACCAAGCACATTACTTTTATGGGGTTGTAGCAATAACCCTTCCTGTGACCAAATTTGCTTCTAAGTTATAAGATTGGAAACTGAAAGATAACAGAAAGAATTTAGTGATATTTAGCCTGTGGCCCATGCATTTTCATCTCTTATATGCCATGCTTTATCTCCTGTGGTTGGGAGATTGGAAACTGGTATAAAGAGAACAACTCAGTGTCGTCATCAGCAAGCACTTCTCAGAGGTTTAGGAGAATGTTCACTCAGTATAGGTCTTCCACAGCTGGCTCCATCCAGCCCTGGACTGCAGCATTTGGAAAGATGGTAGACCACCTTGAACCCTGGCTCCTTCTGTCCCACATCGAATAACCCATGAGCTGCCCAGTTCATTTGACGTCATATGGCAAATACAAACGGGGCTATCTGACCTGAAAAGTAAACAGACGTAGGTGACTTCTCATCCCATGTGGACCTCTTTGAGGTAGCAATAAACCTGAAACCTTGCCCCGTGGGGGACTTAATAGCCCTGTGACAGAAGTCACAACCCCGCTAGTTGCTATGAGGATGAACCCTAAGGGTTCAGACTTTGGATGGGAGGGGTTCATGCTAAGGAAGCTGTTGTTTCTGTTGGACCCTTTGGAAAACTTGAAACTGGAGGAAAGCAAGAAGAAATAAGGGGAAAGATAAACGTAGACACAAACCTAGCCCTGGGTTTAAGTGTTGATGTTTCCGCACAAGTGCTTTGCTGTATTCTCCGTCTGGGAAGCCCTGTTACTTTCCTGGCAGCCTGGTATCTACAGGGTCTGCTGCGTGAGCAGGTTTGCCTGCACCCTCACACCGTTCGCTAGGGACTCTTCCCCCGCTCCTGGCGGGATCACATAGGGACAGACAGACCCGTGGCGCCGGAGGACCAACCGCACCGTGTTTCCATGGAGTTAGCCCAAGAGTTGCCTTAAGTAGAAATAATCAAGAACTTAAGCCAGCCCCATCTCCCTTTCAGAAATGGGCGGAGCAGTCCATAGAAGCAGAGCCTATGCTTATGGCATGAAGCTGCCCCCCTGTGAGAAGGCTGTCCCTCAGAGTGGCCTCAGGTGTACTTTGGGCACTCCTAGGATCCACGTTCATTATATGCTGTCTCCAGTGTTTTATTTCTGCCAGGCAAGCATTTTCTCCTGCTGGGCCTCATTGAGGGCCTCCTCAAGGTAGCCGTGTCATTCCCATCAGCTAGGTAGTCATGATGGGCTAGGCCGGGATCCGGTCAGAGACGGCTGCCAATCGCTGGTGGCCTCCCGCTCTGGGGTCCTAACTCCACCTTTGACACGTGGTCCTATGTCCTTGTAAAAGTCAGTTCCCTGTTCGTGGCAGGGACACTGGTGTTCTGCTAAATGCCAGAGAGGATTTAAAGCCATAGTGCTCCACAGGGAAAGACACTTTTTTTTTACAGTCAAGATAATCAGGTAATAATTAATCTTGATGATAATTAGGATAATTAGCCCAGGTCTTTTCCTATGTTGCTGGGCTGCCCTTGATCGTTGTTGTTTTTTTTTTTTAAGACCTCCTTTGAGAATATGAGCAAAGGTATCCCAGGCTCCACAAAGAGAGGGCCTGGGAGATCCCGACTTCTAGGTCAGACCCTGCTCCACTCTGGTTAGCTGCCTCTGTCTTAGGTTTATTAAAACATAGCATTCTTTTTTCTTTTTTTTTTCAAAGAAAAAAACCATTAAATTTAAATCCACAAATAATAAATGGACTTTTCTTCTTTTCTGTCTGGCCACCAGCCCACAAGTGTAAGGAATCCTGAACTTGAACGCAATGGACTCTACCCGGCCTACACTGGACTGCCGGGGTCACGGCACTCGTGCATTTTCCCTGGACAGTATAACCCATCTTTCATCAGTGATGAGAGCAGGAGAAGAGACTACTTCTAAGTGTGGAAGAGAGAGGGAGGGCCCAGCACTCTGAGCAAGCCCATGACCACGCCACCAGACGTGAGTCTCAGCCCACTCAGAGGACTGCAGCAGGGGGGAGCGTGCTCACCGGCTGCCCCCAGGACTCTTGGAGCCACACTCCAGTGGCAAGCGGGAAGCGGGACAGGCGTGAGGGGCATGACCGCAGGGGAAGGGCACAGATGGATCTGGGACGTGGAACTGAGGGCTGCTCCTTGGGCACCTTCGCCCTTAACTGTGAACATGAACGTGGGCCAGTACCGGGAGTCTCTGAGTGCCAAAGCCGCCCCCGGCCACTGGCCATGGGCTGACTCGTAGCCAGGGCAAGTCGTCAGGCGCCTTCGCCAGGACCCAGTGTTTCCTTAGTTTGCACTTTAGTAAATTGGATAGGGAGGTCTCCTTTCAGATTTTTTCCAAGACTGTTCCAAAAAGAAGGCCTCTTTTCCTGAGACACTGCCATAGGCCTCGATCTGGTGATTAATTTACCGCAAAATACAGGCTCTTTCGTTGTTTTCCTGCCCGGTATCTCCGTGCTAAACAACAGATGATGATGATGAACATACCACTGAGGTTTGGAGATGCTGCAGGTGAGCATACAGTACTCCATTTTTTAGTCAAGGTGACATTTATTTAAGATTATTTTTTCCCTCTGCAGTTAATTCTCACTTTTTCAAGTAAGTCTGCATCAGGGCAAAACAAGTTGCATTTGCTTTTAATCAGAGGCCTCCCACTGCCCGTAGTGAGGCCGGGCAGGCAGCGCCAGGCTCGGGGCCCTGCGGGGAGAAGGCCCAGAGGGTCATAGAGCCGCAGGCCGTGGGGCGCTTCTCATCCCTGAGGGCATCGCCCAGTGCCGGTCCCGGGGAGTCTGACCCCCCCTCTGAGGCCGAAGCTGCTGTGTCTGTGCAGTAGAAACGGGAAGCTGAATGCAGACTGGGCCTGAGCAGGTATTCCGCCACTGAAGGAGAAGCAGCGGATTGTGGCTAGAGGACTGGGCTGACCCGGCACATTCCGCTTCCTGAAACCCCCGCGCTTTGGGAAGCCGTGTGGGTTCCTGAGGAAGACCTGAGAGCTGGGACAGAGCCACACGTCCATGAGTCTGCTTCCCTCCTGGGGCGGCTTCTGTGATCCTATCCCGCATCTTGTCCACAAACTCAGTGTCCACTTTTCAACCAACGGCCCAGAGCTGTTTATTCACTGAAGAAATAACTTATTTTCCCTCATGCAGTAATTTGTCCCCCTTTATACTACTGCCGAGTTCCCTCCAGAAACATAATTTAACTCAGCATTGGAGAACTAAAGACTTCCGGCCAGTTAAGGAGTTGAGAGTTTGCCTTTGGGAAGGAAATGCCACATGTCTTATTTATTATGCCTGTGACATGGGTCCTGTGGGGGTGGGGGGGGGCATCCCCAGGGCACAGTGTCTTTACCTGCTACTTGTGGAACTGCGATTATTCCCGCCATGTGCTTTTGACACATCCTGGTTTGGGATGAAGTAGAACACAGTGGTAAAGAATTATTCCCACCCTGAAGCTTGGAGCTCAGGGGCACCCACATTCTGGAAGCAGTCTAGCCTTTGGGGACAGTTCTGTCCTGGGCGTGGTTGTTTCTTCAGAGTTCTCTTTTTATCTCTTCAGAGTGTATCTCACCCTTACTGTTATGTAATCCTCGTCCTTAGAATTTTAAGTGTCAACTCCTGTGTCCCATGGTCTCCACGAGCCACCATCACCCTGCTGCAGCGGGAACACAAGTCAGGTGTGATGCTTTTTAGTCATTGCATTGGACTCATCTCCTGAGATACAAATTCTGTTTTTGTCAGCGGATGCCAACTTCAAATTTCAGAGCATCACCTTTCTGAAATCTTTGGGTCTTGCAGCTCTCTGGGGAAGCAGACAGCCTCTGGTCTCACATCTACCTGGAGAGCTCCAAGCTCCTGCCCTCCGCTCACCCTAGCCAACAGACTTGGCTCCCTCACGAGGTGGCCTCGCTTCCTGACTCTTGATGCAGATCCTTGCTCATCCCCAGAACCCAGAGCCACGGTGGGGGGGCTATTCCCAAGCATACTCAGCTAAAGGTGTCAGATGCTATCTCAGCTGACAGATCATCTCCTGTGTCAGGACCAGAAGCTATAAGCTACACAAAAGGAAGTGTGCTGTCTCAAAAGCATTCTTGAGAAGAATCCCAAAGTCCAGAAAAGAGTGTCTTGTGAGTTCCGAGAATGCTTTCCTGTGAGTAGGTTTTGTGCATGTGAAGTGGATTAAGAATGTTGTTTTTCTTTTACTGTGAAAAAGGGAGGCCCCCGACAATGTTAGGTTCAAATGTATCTCACTTCTAGGAGGCTGTGGGGTTGGGAAACAGATATCTCAAGAGCAGGAGGGTCTAAGAAGGCATGAAAACAGCATGACCGTTACCCAGTTACACGTTAGCTGCCCACCCTGAATGAGGAAGGGGGAGGCTGGCTGCACCCCTGTCTGGGGTTAATACCTCCCAAAGGGCCCTGCCTGGGCTGAGGGCAAACATCCAGGAGGACAGGAGCAGCCTCTGGACTGGAGGGACAGGGCTGGGTGCACCCCTGGGAAGCAGAAGCCCTCACTTCTGGCACAGGTGCTCCGTGTCAGCCCCTACACCTGGAATGTGTGACTCGTGCCCACAGGAATGCCACAGTCCTGCCTCGTTGGGGCCCCACGGCTAGGGAAAAGTGGAAGGGAAAAGGGACACTTAACTGCTCATGAGAGGCTTCAACTTCTGGAGGGCCTGGCGGGGCCGAAAGGAAGCCATGTGTCCTGTAGCATGCGGCAGCACCACACCATGACTCAGCAGAACGGGGTCACCTGCCAGCCTCCCGGCCACTGTGGGTTTTGTTTAAGCCCCAGGGAGTCTTCTTTCTCCTGTCGTTTCCTCTCGGCTCCACGAGCCAGCCCAGGGCCCTGAAGACCATTGATGAAGTCTACCTGTCATGACCAGAATCTCTGGTGTTCCCCCCCATGACCAGGCTCTGTGCAGGGTCCTTGGCCTCACCACACCCTGGTGAAGTGTGCATGCGAGTGTCCGTTTCTTGCACACGTGAACTCTCAGAGAGGATGAATATCTTGCCTTAGAGAGCCAGGATTCAAACGCTTCTCCCTTTCTTGCCTTCCTGGTGAATGCCTCACCACCCGAATAGACATTACATGTCAAAGAGGGCAGGAGAGAGTGGGCTTACAATATACTTTTTTTTTTTTAAGAACCTTATTATTATTAAGCATTAACTGAACTAATGATATGAAATGCAAAAAAAAAAAAAAATCCTTTTTGAAAAGGTCCTTTTGGGTTCATTGCATATAATTGCATCTATTTCTTGGACACGTGAGGTCATCATTAAGAGAAGAGTGGCTTGTGTTTAGCGAGAAGTATACTGGCACATGGCTTTGGGTGTAGGAAGGGTGAGGTGATGACCCGGGTTTTTGACAAACGCAGCCAGACTTAGATGCCCATCTGAGAGCTGCTTTGCCTTGTATTGGAAGCATATTTTTGTGAACGTGATCAGAGTCGTGAACATATTCAGTTGAATGTCTTAAATGCTGACAAATCTTCCTCCTTTGACGAAAATTTATTTTCAGAAGCAGCTAAGTCATTTAGAGCCAAATTTGTTGAATGGATAGTGTGATCAAGCTGGCTGCTAGCATTTGGAATTATAAACAAAGATGTGACTATTAAGTTCTCAAAGAGGTAATTCTTAAAGTTGGTCCCAGCAGAAGGGCAGCATCTTTGTAGTACAAGGCTGGATGGCTGCCCAAGAAAATGTTTTTGAAGGATGGTATTTATTCAGATGTGGAAGTTCCCAGAGCAGGCACGTTAGGGTCATTCCTCACATGTGGCTTTTGTGGGGTCTCCATGAAGCCATCTTGCCCACTGGCCAAATGCCCAGGTGCCTGGTAGGCTGGGGAACTTTGCCTGGAGAAGCTAAAGCTGAGCATTCTAGTTGCTCCTGGCTTAGTTTAGCCTAGCACGCCCCAAAGTCGGGTTCTGACCCATTGTTCTAAGATACTTACTCTGATTTCAAAACTAGGCACTTCTTTGGATACAGGAAGAATGCAAGGTTCAGTATTTCAATATTTTCTGTCTTTTTTAAAACTGCCCTTAATGTCAGAGATATTTTTTTTATGTGAAGACTTTTTGGGGATTAGAAGGGACATGTCATTTCCTCCTTCTCAACAAAACATCATTCTGAGGTTCTTGTGTGCATTTTTGGAAACAGATAGGGTTTTGTAGAGTTGTCTTTTGAGTATGTGTTCTTTTTTTCTTTTTTGAAATCCCCAGAGAAGGAGACTGGTTAAAAGACTAGAAATATTAAAGTATTAAATTCCAGTTAATTTGTTGCGCTAAGGTATCTTTTCAGCAGTGTTATAATCCATCCTGTTTGGTATCAACTGCTCACAAAAAAGCCTGTGAAATTCAAGGGGACAATTTAGGTCTATAAAGAGAGATCTTAACCAGCTTTGTCCCCTCCGCATTTTTTAAGAGGACATTTCAAAGGATTTGCCTACTAGATTCTGGTTTTATCTTTTTTTTGGACATGCAATGCAGATGCAGAGTTCTTGCCTAGGAAGGATGGGACTGGACAGGGGTGGGATGGAACCAGTCTATCTGCGAAACTAACCCAGATTTCTGTATTACCTTGGCCTGTTTCTTCAAAAAAAGAAGGTCTTTCATTATGGGTTGTTGTGAGTTTTGTTAATGTTTGTGTTGCTGGACTTATGGTTAAATGAAGCATGTAGCTGGAATATGAGCTTCTTGAGTTTTCACATTGTCCCAGATTTCTTTTTGCAAACCTTTAAACCTTAGCCCCTGGTTGATTGTGTTAAAACCATTATGAGAATGTTATTTAAAGTTGTATTATAATTGCCACCTCCACTAATTATTCAGTACTGTAGCAGCAAAGTATTATTTGTAAGAATTTGGTTATTTTTATACTTATATCTACTTTAAGTCTGGCGTTCTAGTCAGTAAATGATGCAATAAAATGAATATCATTTTCATTGTGTGTTTTTCTCGTAATAACAAGCAAACAGGGTGCAGCAGGTTACCTTTCATGAGTTAACAGTGGAACCGTACAGGGAACTCTTACGTGGCAAATGTAGGGATTGAGCCATTTCTGGATCCTCAGTGCCCAGCACAGTGAAGAAATATACTTTTGATGATGGATGGATGGACGGACAAACTGACCTAAATGATAAAAAACCTAATTCAGGTCTAACAACTGCTTTTGTTACTTTCCTTTCTATGGATCAGAGAGCATAGATAACCAGTTCAGATGTTCAGCATTTCCTCCTGAATGCCACCCCCCAACCACCTTGCGGGGGAGGGGCGGGAAGCATGTCCGTGCTCCATGGCAGGGAGAATCTGTGGAACTTTAAGACAGTGGGCCATGAGCCTTACACTTGCGCTGGCCAGTGAATGTGGCTGTCTGGCTAGATGGATGTTCATTAATTATTTGCTTCCTTCAGTGCCTTTCATGGCAGGGATGGGTGAGCCTCTAGACGCTTTATGACGGAAGCTAGGTGGCTAGGTCACTAGGAGAGGCTAATCATGTCAACTTGGCGCCTGAAGGTGAACTTTGGGCACATCAGATCACGGTTGCAGCCCATCAGACAGCTTGGAATGGAGATGACCAGCAACACTCTCCTCTCCTGACCCGGCTCCCCAGTGGAAATCTCAGCAGACCCCAGGACTGAACCCTCTCTTTTTCCTACCCACCTCAGCCAGCCATCACAGCATTTCCAGAGCTCCCCACCCCTGGAATCTGTTTAGGACCTAAAAGCAGGTCTACTGCGATCCACTGACAAGCTAGCCAGAGTGCTTGTCCTACTTGTGCATCTCACCGGATTTGATTCGCCAGTAAGTAAAGATCTAAAAAATATTTTTAGAGCCTTGGACTTAAAGGACATCATCAATGCACACTGAGTTCCAGTTGCTTGGGAAGTGACAAAAGATAAGGGGCATAGACCAGAGTCCTTCTGTATTGGATACTGGCTGGCCAAGACAGCTCTGAATCCCCATACCTGGGTGGTGGCATCATGCTACCATCTGACACAGCAAGCATGAACTTCAGAAAGAGAGAAGACAGATGCCGGGGGCGCCTGGGTGGCTCAGTCAGTTAAGCATCCCGACTCTTGATTTTGACTCAGGTCATGATCTCAGGGTTGCAGGATCGAGTTCTGTGTTGGGCTCACACTCAGCATGGAGTCAGCTTAAGATTCTCTCACCTTTCCCCTCTGCCCCTCCCCCAACTCACACATGTGGGCTCTCATAAATAAATAAATAAATAAATAAATAAATAAGAGAGAGAGGCCAAGAATAAAGATATTTATTGATTTTTATTGACCTCATAAAAACTTACAGCACCACTGGAAGGCCTGGGCTCTGACCACTGGTACAAGACATTCTGTAAATTTCATGGCTGTTTTTCCCAAATCATGATGTCAGGCCGAAGTGGCTGCTCAGGTCTCTGAGCCTCGGAGTCCTGATCCCTGAAGCAGAGATAATAATTATTGCCTTGCAGAGTTGCTGTGAGGATTCAAAGGGAGAATCATGTGAGAACACTCTGTGAACTACAAGGAAACGCAACACAAAGAGAACATACCGGTTCTCTTTAGGAGGGTACTCCGGTCACCAAAAGAAGACAATTGCAGAATTAATATGTTATCTCAATGCTGATTCACTAGTAACTGGTCCCAAAGACCTTGGACTTGCTGTCAAAGTGTTCCTCATTTCCTCCCCTCCTCCTCCCCATATCGCAAAGGATTTAATGAGCACAAAACTGTAAATCTGCAACGGTGGGAATTAAGACTGTCCTGTTGAACATTAGATGTTCAGTGCCTGGCACCTACCAGGCATTTGCTAAAACAGACTGAGTGAGCAAGTAAGAAGATGAACCCTTGCAACAGAAGAAATAACACTGAAGTTAAAGGTCCTAGGGACTTTTGTCACTCTAGGAGCTGCAGGCTGGTGACTCCCTGAGAGCAAGCATGTGCACGGCTGTGACGCGGAACTGAACAGGAACCCTTAGCAAAGATCTCTGTAGCAAAACCCAAGCAGGCACGTGTCGAGGAAACACTTTAAAGATGTGCTAGGAAGCCCTTCACCTGATGAGCTGGGGAGCAACGGTACAAGGGAATAGTACTCAGCAAAGAAAAGGAACAAACCACCACAGTAGGCAGCCCCATGCTGGAGTCTCAGAACCATGTGCTAAGTGAAGAGAGCCAGACAGAAAAGCCCTCATACCGTGTAATTCCATCTATATTACATTCTGGAAAAGACAAAACTGTAGGGACAGAAAACAGAGGAGTGGTTACCTAGAGGTGGGGAGGAGGATTTCTGTGGTTCACTAAAAAAAATTGCCAGCTTTCCCCCTTTCAGGCACCAGGTAGGATGCACTTTCCCACCTCTTGGGAAATATGGCCACGGGACTTGCTTTGGCCAAAGAAATGTGAATGAAAGTGAAATGTGTCCCTTCCATATGACACTTTCAGAGCCGGTATGTGAGGTTCACTTCTCTTGCCTCTGCAATCATGGAAATACATGTTGGGACTGAGCCACTACTGTTGGCCTGGGACCCTGGCTCTCTGGGCTCTCCTATTGTTTTGTTAAGGCGCCAAGATTCAGGAGTCACCCGCTGCAGCATTACTTGGTCCATCCTGACTAGTGCAGCACTCTTAAATTAACACTAGTTTAACTGTAGCTTATATGAATTGCTTGGTTCCTAGTTCAATGCCATGGAACACTTAACGATTATCACTGAAATTCTTTCAATTTGTTTGGTTGGGTTTTTTGTTGTTGTTGTTGTTGTTTGTAACAAGAAGTCACTTTGGAAACATTCAGTAGTGGCTAATGTTTTCTGAGCCTCCTGCTTGAGGCTTTGTGATATGAGTGTTTTGAGCCAGAATGACCTAGGTTTGAAAGAGCTTATTACCTATGAGATCTTTTTTTTAAAGATTTTATTTATGTATTTGAGAGAGAGAGGGAGCAGAAGTGGGGGGAAGGGCAGAGGGAGAAGCAGACCCCCTCCCCCCCCCCCCCCCCCCCCCGCCAGCTGAGCAGGAAGCCCGATGCAGGACTCCATCCCAGGACCCTGGGATCATGACCTGAGCTGAAGGCAGACACTTAACCGACTGAACCACCCAGGCATCCCTAGCTGTGTGATCCTGATGAATTTCTTTATTATTCTGATCATTAACTTCCTGCCCTATAAAATAGAAATAATGAGATCCTAATTCAGAGGTATGTGGAGAGATTAAATGATAGGATGTCTCTAAACTGTATCTAAACAATAGGATGCATCATTTAGCTCTAGCCTGGGATGAAGCCAACATTGAACAGATGTGTGTTACAGGCTCCCTGGTAGGCATGCTTGTTTATATAAAACTAGAATATTAGTTCCTCTGTCTTTCCCTCCTGTTTACTTCATGGTTGCCAAGTCCCATTGTAAGGCATTATCACTATGGTATCAAGAAGACAAAAGTTATTTTGAGCAATATGCTATAATGTTATACTCCATGGGGAACTTGATCTATATTTAGCCCAATGATGACTAGGGAAATTGAGGAACAAGATCTGTCTTTCTTGTCTCTCCACACGATCACCCCAACCATAGAATATCTTCTTCCTTACTTTGTTATTGGTTGGTTCACATTTCACATTGAGACTGATTCCTTTCTAAAGACCAAGGGACCAAGGGACTGGAATCATAACCTGGGAAAGCAAGAACAGGTGCACCTTTGCTCACAGAATCCTAGAATATGCGACCTGGAGAGCAAGGCAGTGAGGTCATCCTGGCCCGTGGTTTACAAAACCTTCCCTTGGAGAGGGGCTGGGCCAGGGAGAAGTCATGGCTGGGCTGAGGCCAAATGCATGAAATAAGTGGTCAGTTTCTCAAAAAGTTAAATTTGTTCAATTTAAATGCAATATCTTTAAGAGATACTGTCTTTTCTACCTTTTTTTAGTTATAAAAATGTCCTTTATTTTATGAAACAATGGTAATAGCAGATGGTAGTTCTTTCTACCTTCTTCCTCCCCTCCCTCCCTCCCTCCCCTCCCTCCCTTCCTTCCTTCCTTCCTTTGTGTGTGTGTGTGTGTGTGTGTGTGTGTGTGTGTGTGTGTGCCCACATCACTAGTTTGGGACATATCACTAGTTGTTGTTGTTGTTGTTGTTTAACAACTTTGAAGCTGAGAACCACTGACACGGTCCAGCTGGGCCATTTTATGAAAGAGGACATTGAGGCCCCTATGAGGCCAAGTTATTCTTCCCAAAGGTTCCTGTTGCCCCAGGTAGTTGTGCAAGACAGAGGCAGAGTTGTGCAGTGCTTAGAAGAGCACAGGCCTCAGAGACAGATGTGGATACAACTCCTGGGCTTGGATGAGCTACTCACTAGGATAGGCCCTTGACAAAGCATGGTGTCCCTCACATAGTAGTTGTCATTGGTTTTTTTCCCTTTTTTAAACCTAAGTTAGTGTCAAGTATGAAAAGGAAGTCCCCTTCAAAAGGACAGAGTCGAGCTGGTCTCAGACTTCACAGCAATATGCAAAGCTTGAGGGCAATGAAGCAATATCTACAGTTATTCATTTCATCATGAAAGCAATAGGCAGAGACTGTCTAAAAGAAAAGATTTTGGGCACCTGGGTGGCTCAGTTGGTTAAGCGACTGCCTTCGGCTCAGGTCATGATCCTGGAGTCCCGGGATCGAGTCCCGCATCGGGCTCCCTGCTCAGCGGGGAGTCTGCTTCTCCCTCTGACCCTCTTCCCTCTCGTGCTCTCTCTCTCTCATTCTTTCTCTCAAATAAATAAATAAAATCTTTAAAAATAAATAAAAGATTTTAGGGAACCCAGCACCCAAGAAAAATTACTCCATAGTGAAGTCCTGCCAGCCAAGAGAAAAATCAAAATACTGAACATAAGAATGGAGAAGCCACGAGGTTAAGTATTGAAACTGTTTAGCTTAAAACTAAGACTGAAGAAAAAGAATTAAAATTTAGGAATAGAATAGAAATGTTACAAAATCCTGACAAAGTAAAAATAATGTAAGTAACCAAAACAGGAAGTGTGGGAGAGTGGGATGCTCTCCCTTAGTTTTCGTAGCAGGTAGATCAATCCATACTGTTTGAAGTTAAATAATAAGTTTTTAAAAATACTATATCTTATGGGTTTTCACAATACAGGCATACCTCATTTTATTGCACTTTGCTTTATTGTACATTTCAGATACTGCATTTTTGCTGAGAGAGAGAGAGCACAAGTGGGGAGCGGAGGAGAAGGGGAGGGTGCAGGGGCACCTGGGTGGCTTAGTCCTTAAGTGTCTGCCTTCGGCTCAGGTCATGATCCTGGGGTCCTGGGATCGAGCCCCACATCGGGCTCCCTGCTCGGTGGGAGGCCTGCTTCTCCCTCTCCCTCTTCCACTCCCCTTGCTTGTGTTCCTGCTCTTGCTATCTCACTCTCTGTCAAATAAATAAATAAAATCTAAAAAAGAAAGAAAGAAAGAAAGGGAGGGAGGGGCAGAGGGAGAAAGAGAATCTTCAGCAGGTTCCTCGCCCCTGCTTGGAGCCTGACATGGGGCTTGATCTCACCACCACCACCCGCGCCTCCCCCCGCCAGATCATGACCTGAGCTGAAAACCTTCCTGAGTTGGAAGCTCAACTGACTAAGCCACCCAGGTGCCCCACAGATACTGTGTTTTTTACAAACTGAAGGTTTGTGACAGTCCTGCATCGAGCAAATCTATAGCCTCCATTTTCCCAACAGCATTTGCTCAGTTCGTGTCTCTGTCACATTTTGGTAATTTTTGCAATGTTTTAAAGATTTTATTTTTATTTATTTGAATGAGAGAGAGAACAAGTGGGGGGGAGTTGGGGAGGATCAGAGGGAGAGGGAGAAGCAGACTCCCCACCAAGCAGGGAGCCCCACGTGGGGCTCGATCCCAGAACTCTGGGACCACGGGGGCACCTGGGTGGCTCAGTCAGTTATGCATCTGCCTTCAGCTCAGGTCATGATCTCAGAGTCCTGGGATGGAGTCCCGTGTCAGGCTCCCTGCTTGATGGGGAGTCTGCTTCTCCCTCTCCGTCTCGCTCTCCCTCTGTATTTGCTCTCTCTCTCTCTCAAATAAATAAATAAAATCTTAAAAAAAAAAAAAAACAAAAAACTCTGGGACCACGACCCAAGCCAAAGATAGACAACAGATGGAGCCACCCAGGTGCCCCAATTTTCACAATGTTTTAAACTTTTTCATTATTATATTAGTTATGGTGATCTGTGATCAGTGATCTTTGATGTTACTATTGTATGTTTTGGGGCACTGTGAACTGGGCCCATATGACAGCCAACTTGATTGATAAATGTGCATGTTCTGAATGCTCTGCTGACCAACCATCCCCCCATCTCTCTCCCTCTCCTTGGGCCTCCCTATTCCCTGAGACATAACAGTATTGAAATTAGGCCAACTAATAATCCTACAATGGCCTCTAAGTTTTCAAGTGAAAGGAAGAGTTATATGTCTCTATTTTTTTTTAAGATTTTTTTATTTTTTATGTATTTGAGAGAGAGAGAATGAGAGAGAGAGCACATGAGAGGGGGGAGGGTCAGAGGGCGAAGCAGACTCCCTGCCGAGCAGGGAGCCTGATGCGGGACTAGATCCAGGGACTCCACGATCATGACCTGAGCTGAAGGCAGATGCTTAACCAACTGAGCCACCCAGGCGCCCTATATAGAAATGATTAAGCTTCATGAGGAAGGCATGTCAAAAGCTAAGACAAGCCAAAAGCTAGGCCTCTTGTACCAAACAGTTAGCCAAGTTGTGAATGCAAAGGAAGAGTTCTTGAAGGAAATAAAAAGCGCTACTCCAGTGAACACATGAATGATAAGACAGTGAAACAGACTTTACCACTGATACAGAGAAAGTGTTAGTGCTTAAGATAGAAGATCAAACCAGACACAACACTCCCTTAAACCAAAGCCTAATCCACAATAAGGCTCTAACTCTCTTCAATTTTATGAAGGCTGAGAGAGGTGAGGAAGCTGCAGAGGAAGAGTTGGAAGCTAGCAGAGGTTGGTTTATGAGGTTTAAGGAAAGAAGCCATCTCCATAACATGAAAGTGTAAGGGGAAGCAGCAGGTGCTGATGGAGAAGCTGCAGCAAGTTCTCCAGAAGACCCAGCCCACATAATCCATGACGGTGGCTACACTACACAGCCTTCTATTCAAAGAAGATGCATCGAGAAGCTTCATAGCTAGGGAAGAGAAGTCAATGCCTGGCTTCAAAGCTTCAAGGGACAGACTGAGTCTCTTGTTAGGGGCTAATGCAGCTGATGACTTAAAGTTGAAGCCAGTGCTCATTTACCATCCTGAAAATCCCAGGACCCTTAGGAGTTGCGCTAAATCTACTCTCCCTGTGCTCTATAAATGGAACAACAAAGCCTGGCTGAGAACACATCTGTTTACAATGTGGTTTAGTGCATATTTTAAGCCTACCATTGAGACCTGCTGCTCAGAAAAAAGATTCCTTTCAAAATATGACTGCTCATTGTCAATGCATGTGGCCACCCAAGAGCTCTGATAGAGATCTCCAAGGAGATTCCTGTCATTTTCTTGTCTGCTCACACAATATCCATTCTGAGTGCATAGATCAAGGAGTAATTTCAATTTTCAAGTCTTATTATTTAAAAATACATTTTGTGGGCACCTGGGTGGCTCAGTTGATTAAGCATCTGCCTTCAGCTCAGGTCATGATCTCAGGTCCTGGGATCGAGCCCCACGTTGGACTCTCTGCTCAGTGGGAAGTCTGTTTCTCCCTCTCACTCTCACTCTCCTGCTCCCTTTGTGCTCTCCCCCCTTCTCTCTCAAATCAATAAATAACATCTTTTAAAAAAAAGAAAAAGAAGTACATTTTGTAAGGCCACAGCTGCCAGAGATCTATCAGCCACCACCCTGATCAGTCAACCATCAACATCAAGGCAAGACCCTCTGCTAGCAAAAATACGTCTTGCCGAAAGCTCAGATGATGGTTAGCATTTGTTAGCCATGCCATATGTTTAAGTTAAGGTATGTACATTTTTTAGGTATAATACTATTGCACACTTTATAGATTACAGTATAGTGTAAACGTAACTTTTGTATGCACTGGGAAACCAAAACATCCATTTGAATCACTTTATTTTTTTTTAAGATTTTATTTATTTACTTGGGAGAGAGAAAGAGAGAGAGAGCATGAGAGGGGAGAGGGTGAGAGGGAGAAGCAGACTCCCCACTGAGCAGGGAGCCCGACTCAGGCTTGATCCCGGGACTCCAGGATCATGACCTGAGCCAAAGGCAGTCACCCAACCAACTGAGCCACCCAGGCGCCCCTATTTGAATCACTTTATTGTGATATTCACTTTATTACAGTGGTCTGCAACTGAACCTGCAATACCTCCAAGGTATGTCTGTACTTTCTTCCTTTCTCTTGAAGGAGTGTTTTGGGAAATAATATCTCTTGTAGTAAAGAAACTATTTTTTTAAGTTTAGAAATCATTTCATTTTTACCTCAGTTGATTTTTCTTCTGTTAATTCAAATTAAAAACTAAATGTCTTGTTCCATTTGAAAAAAAAAATCTATATTATCTCATACTTATACAATTATACCTATCCACCTATCTACCTCCACCCACTCTCTCTCCCTCTATCAGTCTACCTGCGTGGACTGAGATGTCTCCCATGGCATCCTCCACATGTTGACACTGGTCACTGGATTGTGGGTGGCTTTTCCCTTCTTCTTCATGCTTTTCCATGTTGCTTGAATTTATTTTAACAAGGATGAGTCCTCTTAATAAAAACAGTAAAATTAATAATTTAAAAAATAAGATGATGGGGTGCCTGGGTGGCTCAGTCGGTTAAGCATCCCGACTCTTGGCTTCAGCTCAGGTCATGATCTCAGGATCATGGGACTGGGCCCCTCATCGTGCTCTGTGCTGGGTTGTGGAGGCTGCTTGAGATTCTCTGCCTCTCCCTCTGCCCCTCCCTCTGCTCACGTGCTCACTCTCTCTCAAATAAATAAAATAAATAAAATCTTTTTAAAAATAAATAAAAAATGAAAAATAAGATGAGGACAATAATATATAATTTTCGGAATTGTTGAAAGAATATACGTGTGTATACCATATATAGTGATGTGTGGGTGTATATGTACACACACCACAAACACACACACATGCACACATACGGCCTAGCACACTTCCTGGCATGTTGTAGGTACTCAGTGGATGGTAGGTGCTATTATTATTATTATTATTATTTTATTATTTTCCTGGAGAGAAGAAGAGCCTTAAATCCTGACTGTAACAATCTCCTGTATTAGTTGGGGTTCTTAGTTGCAGAGATGGGCATCCACTCCGTTTGGCTTTTTGAAGTCTATCGGGTGGCTTACGGGAACACCAGCAGGGACTCAGAAGACCCCCAGACAGGAACAATGGCCACATCACCCCGCAGGAGCATGCGAACAGAGACAACCCTCCTGCCACAGTGCTCTGCACAGACCCCACAGCTCCCAACATGGACCCCAGGCAGGATGCTGACACCTCAGCTTCTGCTTCCCCTCAAGGCCAGAGAGTGGACTCCATCTGGTGCCGCTTCCTTTCACTTCTGTCTTCTAAATACAAGTCTTGTGCATGTGACTCCAGTTTATGGCACCAAGTCAGAGGCCTGCATCCCAGAGACGAGAGGCTGCAAAACAAGGTCTTGACTTCTACCTTGGAGACGTAGGACTCATGATGGAGGAGACCCCCCCCACATACGGAAAGGTGGTCAAAGATCCTAGACAGCCTCAAACAGGGCAATCACTGTCAGCAACACTTCCTAAGTATCCCTTACAAAGCTTAATGATCCAAAGACCAAAAGGATCCCAAGAACACTTGAATATTTTGGTAAAATGTTTCCTTATTTATCCACAGCTTCCTGCTAATTCACTGAAATAGATTTATATAAAATTCTAAGATCTCAGAGAAGGGATCCCTTATTTGATGTAAACAGTGTTATCAGAGACCTCTCAATTCTTGGCTAAAAGAGGGACAGAGTTGTTATAAAAACTATAAACTGCCTATAAAGAAAAATATTTAAAAAGCAAGTGAGAACTAGGGATTTATAGCAGATATGATGGAAGGAGGTTAATATATGTTGATGCTCCAAACCTCATACAAATTACTTAAAAAAAAACTAGGGTGCCTGGCTGGTGTAGTCAGTAGAGCATGTGACTCTTGATCTCAGGGTCATGAGTTCAAGCCCCATATTAGGTGTAGAGCTTACTTAGAACACAAAGAACAAACAAAAAATCCCACTAAAAACCCAATAGATACATGGGCTAAGGACATGCACAGCTGACAGAGGAGAAAGTGCAAGAAGACCCATGATATAGAAAATATTAATTCTCACATACTGCTGAAGCCAAAGGGAGACTACCTCTGTCTGGGGATCAAGCATCTTGCATGTGTTCTTATTTTATCCTCACTACCATAAGCGTATTAGATATCATAATTGCCATGTGTAAGTGAGGAAACTTGACGTTTGGAAGGGTTGCGTCACCCTTTGACCAATATCACTCGGTGTGCTCGCTTCAGCAGCAGGCGTACTCAAATTGGAACCATGCGGGGAAGATTAGTATGGCCCCTGCTCGAGGATGACCTGTATCACTTGGCAAGCTGGAACTGAAAGACCAGGGTCCTTTCATTCACCAAACTATGTCTCTAGTGATTGGTATGATTCAAATCAAACTCTTTTCACCTCTGAAATTAACAAAACCTAATGCTAATGAGAACATGGTGGAAAGGTCCTTCTCATGAGGGACTGTGGGTGGGTGAGTAAATTAAAAAATCCTCTGAAATCTGTCAGGACCTATTAAGAGCCATAAGAATTTGATTTCCATTGACCCGGTCATTCCACTTTAAGAGAATCTTCTCTTAGCGAATAATTCAACATGTGGAAAGTGTTATGGGCAAAAAGATGTTCTTCAAGGATTTAAAAGAGTGAGCAATTGGAAACAACCTAAATGTCTAGAATTATCTAACTCAATTGGTACACGTTTACTTTCCTCCTAATAGAAGATTATATAGCCATTATAAACATGCTATAAATATTATAAAGGGAAATATTCATATAGTTTTTTAAAATCTTTTTTAAAAAATTATAGTTGACATACAATAACTACTATATTGGTTTCAGGCGTATAACCTAATGATTCAACATTTATATACATTATGAAATGTTCACCATGATAAGTACAGTTACCATCTATCACCATACGTCATTATTACAATATTATTGACTGTATTCCCTATGCTGTACTTTCCATCCCCGTGACTTATTTATTTTATAACTGGAAGTTTGTATCTCTTAACCCCCTTCACCTATTTTGCCCATCCCTCACCCTCTCTCCCATCTGGCAACCAACCACCAGTTCTCTGTATTTATGAGTCTACTTATTTTTTGTTGGTTTATTCATTTGTTTTTTAGATTCCACATATAAGTGAAATTGTATGGTATTTGTCTTTCTCTGTCTTAGTTCACTTAGCATAATACCCTCTAGGTCCATTCATGTGGTCACAAATGGCAAGATCGTGTTATTTTTTATGACTGAGTAATATTCTTTATTTTCCTTATCCATTCATCTATTGATAGATACTTACATCACTTCCATATCTTGACTATTGTAAATAATGCTGCAATGAACATTATGGTGCATGTATCTTTTTGAATTAGTGTTTTCATTTTCTTCAGGTAAATACCTAGAAGTGGATTTACTGGATCATAGGGTAGTTCTATTTGTAATTTTTTGAGGAACCGTCATACTGTTTTTCATAGTGCCCACACCAATTCACATTCCCACCAACAGTGCACAAGGGGTCCCTTTTCTTTATGAGCCTCGCCAACAGTAGTTATTTCTTATCTTTTGGATGCTAGTCATTCTGACTGGTGTGAGGTGATATCTTACTGTATTTTTAATTTGCAGCTCCATGATGATGAGTGATGTTGAACATTCTCCATGTGTCTCTTGGCCATCTGTATGTCTTCTGTGGCAAAATATCTCTTCAGACAGGTCCTCTGCCCAATTTTTAATCAGATTGGTTGTTTTCTTTTTCATGGTGAGTTGCATGACTTCTTTATATATTTTGGATATTAACCCCTTATCAGATAGATCATTTGCAAATATCTTCTCTTATCCAGTAGGTTACCTTTCCATTTTGTTAATGGTTTCCTTCATTATGCAAAAGTTTTTAATTTGATGTACTCTCAATTGTTTATTTTTGCTTTTGTTGCCCTTGCATGAGGAGACAGATCCAAAAAAATACTGCTAAGGCTGATGTCCAAGAGTTTACTGCTAATGTTTTCTTTTAGAAATTCTATGGTTTCAGGCCTCACATTTAGGTCTTTAATTCATTTTGAGTTTGTTTGTGTATGGTGTAAAAAAGTGGTCCAGTTTCATTCTTTTGCATGTAGCTGTCCAGTTTTCCCAGCACCATTTACTGAGGAGACTGTCCTTTCCCTATTGTATATTCTTGCCTCCTTTGTCATAGGTTAAATGCCTATATAAGCATGGGTTGATTTCTAGACTCTGTATTCTGTTCCATTGATCTGTCTCTGTTTTTGTGCCTGTACCATACTGTTTGGATCACTATAGTTTTATAGAATAATTTGGATTCTGGGATTGTGATACTCTGGCTTTGTTCTTCTTTCTCACGTTTGCTTTAGCTCTTCAGGGTCTTTTGTGGTTCCATACAAATTTTAGAATGATTTGTTCTATTTGTGTTGAAAAATACTACTGGTATTTTGATAGGGCTTGCATTGTAGATCGCTTTGGGTAGTATGGACATTTACTAAAATTAATTCCTCCAGTTCATAAGCATGGTTTATCTTTCCATTTATTTGTGTCATCTTTAATTTCTTTCCTCAATGTCTTATAGTTTCAGAGTGTAGGTCTTTCACTTCCTTGGTTAAATTTATCCCTTTATTCACATCCTTGGTTAAATTTTATTCTTTTTAATGCAGTTAGAAATGGAATTGTTTTCTTAATTCCTTTTCTATTTCATTATTAGTGTGTAGAAATACAACAGATTTCTGTATATTAATTTTGCATCCTGCAACTTTACTGAATTCATTATTAGTTATCCTATTCCTACAACCTCCTAAACTATGAAAGAAATTGAGAATCACCTTAAAACAAGAGAGGCATTGTCACGAACATTGCTAAGAGAGTAGATCGTAAAAGTTCTCATCACAAGAAAAAAGTATTTTTGTAACTATGTGTGGGGATGGATGTGAATTACACTTCTGTAGTAATCATTTCACAATAGAAACCTATATTGAATCATTATATTGTAACCTAAAACAAGTACAATGTTATATGTCCCTTACACTTCCATTGAAAAAAAAGAAGACAAGGTCTCCTCCTGAAAGTGAAGGCAAATGTGTGGAGGGACTGAAAGGAGGGGAGGAGAGAACATCTGGAATAGGGGTTGAGGAATGGAGGGTGAACGTGACTGGGGACATGGGGTGGTATTGGACAGGGGTTGAGAACAGTGGGATTATGGTGGCAGCAATCTTCACGTAAAATAATTTCCCTGTAGGAGAACCCAGCAGTGGGTACTAGAGCGAGAAGGGGGCCGAGGTTGACCTGGAATTAAGGTTCCGTTTGGCAGGTGGCACCAGGATGGGAGGGTACCGGCTGGAGGACATTTCTATGAGTTATAGCCTGTGGGTCTGGACTTAGAAGCAGGAAAGGCTGGATGACAACGAAGGGCCGACCAAGGTTAATAGCTTTAATCCATAAAATATATAAAAAGCTCATATACTTTAATCAGAACACTATTAATAGCCCTTCCCTTAAAACAAGAGAAAAAAATCATGAACAGGAATTCAAATAACCTAACAAATATATGGAATCTGTTCACCCTCATAGTGGTCAAATAAATGAGAATTTAAATACTGAGGTATCATTTTTCACCTACCATGGTAGGAAAGAAAGCCTAATTTTTTTTTACTTTTTTAGAGAGGGAGAGGAGTGGTTGGGGGCGGGGGGGCAGAAGGAGAGAAAGAGAATGTCAAGCAGGCTCCACACCCAGCATGGAGCTCAATCTCATGACCCTGAGATCATGACCTGAGCCGAAATTGAGAGTTAGACGCTCGACCCACTGAGCCACCCAGGGCCCCAAGCCCAACTTTTAAAACTGAAAGTGCTTCATTGCTGTTGAATGAGAGGAAAACTTCAGGGGTATAAGTTAATGTAAATCTTTAAGAAAATAACTTGGCAACAATTTCTTGAAGCCTTAAAATTTTTTACCCCTTGAATTAGTAATTTTACTCCCAGGAATTTATACTAAGGAAACAATACAAAAGAAAAACAAAAAATTGGGAGAGGGACATCCTTTGCACTCCCTTGCCAGTCAACACTACACTTGCACCCAAAGAACTAAGTCAGGTTAACCTTCAGGAATAATGAAACCTTAGGGCTATTAATGTCCCATGAGGCTCTCTGTCCCCCAATTGATAGACATCACAATAAAGTAAGGTTTCTCAGCCTACTTCTCCACAGAGGCAGGTCATAAAGTCCCCTAACTTGATTGCAATTACTCCTGCATTTCTATTCCTCCTCAATTTCTATTTTTAGCTCTTTGGTTACCACCCACTAGACTGTGAACTCAAGGGCAGTGATGTCAGTCTTATTTATCTATTTGTCTCCTAACCACCTCTACACCCTTTTGCTAACACTCACATGGTAGGTGCTTCATAGATTTGGGTAGTATTGGCTTTCATTTCAGCCGCCCCCTACTCCATCATCTCCCATCCTCTACCCTCTTCAGTTTGTGCATTTGGCTGAAGATCAAGTTGGTCTCTTTGTTCAGTTAATTTGTTCTTAAGTGTCCTTGTGTATGTGCCAACCCGTTGGCATTTCAGAGGTGCCATGTTTTTTAATAGACTCTTGTGTCACATACCTCAGGGTCAATGACTGGGTTTATCAGCATAATAACTTTCTATAGCTCTTACTAATAAAGGGATATGGCAACACATGGGTAATGAAACATGGTAGGGAATCAGCTGACTCATGAAAAGTTAAAACTGGAGAGGAGCTCAGGAAATGACGGTATTGCTCCCCCCGCCCCTCTAGTTTTGCAGATAAGGAAACCGAAGATCAGAGAGGGGCAGATTTCCCAAATTTACGTAACTGGTTCATGGGATGGTTGAGATAAGAGTTCAGGGTCTAGACATCTGGTGTATTCTGATTAACAGGGCACATGTCATCAAAAGTATGTGTCATGAGAACATGTGAGCTACAGAAGTGTATGAGAGAGGGCAAGGCCAGCAAGCCCAGCTATGTTGAGTGACCATGGCAGAACTCCATAGTGGAGGTAGAAATTGCCAGTGATTCTGTGAGAGGGTCTGGTTGGAGAACAGGGGCAGGGATGTGGGGCAGATGTAGACAGGTGTCTGGATGACATAGGAACAGTGTGGTATGGTGAGTAGAGCATGGCCTTTGAAAACTGGAATGTAGTCCCAGGGCTGTCACATAACCTCATGCTACTTAATTTCTCTAAGACCCAAGTCGTTAGTCTGTAAAACTTGCCCATAGAACTGGCTTCTCAGGGTTGAGTTAAAGGAGACAATGGATGTGTTATATTATTCAACTCAGTCCCTGGAGAGAGCTCTGGAAGATGGTGGTTTGTGACATTCTCATGGAAGGCAAGTCTTGTGGTCCTTCTAGGAGGTTAAAAGTGAGCACCGATCCCTACGTCAATCCTCAGAATGCTTTCGGACAGGGATGAGTTCCTTCCCTGAAGAGGGAGGACCTAACCCTATTGGGCCGATTGCACTCTAGAGCAGATTCAACAAACTACATCCTGTGGGTCAAATTCAGCCAGCTGCCTGTTTTTCTGGGACCTACAAGCTAAGAGTGATTTTTACATTTTTTAATCACTAAAAAAAAAAAAAGAATCATATTTTATAAAATGTGAAAATTTTTTTTACTTTTTTAGAGAGGGATAGGAGTGGTTGGGGGTGGGGGGGCAGAAGGAGAGAAAGAGAATCTCAAGCAGGCTCCACACCCAGCATGGAGCTCAATCTCATGACCCTGAGATCATGACCTGAGCCGAAATTGAGAGTTAGAATCCAAGTTTCGGTGTCCACGAATGAAGTCTTATTGGCACACAGCCACACACACATTTGTTCCCATATTGCTTATGGCTGCTTTCATGCTGTCAGGGCAGAGTCCAGGGGTCAAGACAGAGATTCTATCTCATTACTTCACACTGTTCCCTGGCACACGACACCCATGGCAGTGATGCAGTTGGAACTCAGTGGTGTTTCAAACGCCATGTGTGTGGTCTTACCAGGACATTTTTTTTTAAATTACCAATGCAGGGCACCTGGGTGGCTCAGTCGGTTAAGCGTCTGCCTTTGGCTCAGGTCATGATCTCAGGGTCCTGGGATCGAGTCCTGCATCAGGCTCCCTGCTCAGCGGGGAGTCTGGTTCTCCCTCTCCCTTTGCCCCTCCCCTGCCTCCTGCGATCTCTTTCTTAAATAAATAAATAAAATCTGAGAAAAAAATTACCAATGCATACCCATCACATCAAAACAAGAAGAGAAAAATGGATTTCAAATATGCTTTTAAATCACAGTATGGATTATTTTGTTACCAACTTAGATGGCCAAGCATTATTTATTATACAGTGATGTGATATGTGGGCTAAAATAATAGATTATGTTACTATTACATATCACAGTATTCCCAACTCAAAGGAAAGTAACCATCAGAAAAAATAGAAAATTTTAAGTGGAATATTTCATTGCAGCAGAATGTGTTCATAAAGTTAAATAATGAAAATGAGGCTGCAATCAAAGCAAGTTTCCAAGTGGCTCATTTGTTAGCCAAGCAAGGAAAGTGACTTAGGGATAAGATAATTAATTTTTGTTTGATTACATCAGTTAAAGAAATGTGTCCAGAGGAAAAACACCTGTTTTTTTGTTTGTTTGTTTTAAGATTTTATTTATTTGAGAGAGAGCGAAAGCAAGAGAGGTCACAGAGGCAGAGGGACAAGCAGACTGCCCACTGAGCAGGGAGCCCGATGCAGAGCTCGATCCCAGGACCCTGAGATCATGACCTGAGCCGAAGGCGGATGCTTAACCGACTGAGCCACCCAGGCGCCCCAGAAAGACTGTTTATTTAAGACTGTTTCAGCAAGGACAGTTGCTCAGAGAGTTGAGAACACTGGGAAGAATATCAGTAGTCAATTAACAAATATCTTTGAGTGGCTTTCCCTGGCTCTTGATGATTGAGAAATGTTACTGGGACTACCCAGTTGTTGTTTATTCAAGGAGACAAGTTTATTCAGTGACAAGTTGGAAGTGACTGAAGAATTAGCCTCTGTGGAACAACTATAGGAAAGAATATTTTCAAAATGGAGGGGCTCCTGGTGGCTCAGTTGGTTACACATTTGCCTTTGGCTCAGGTCATGATCCTGGGATCAAGCCCCCGTGGGGCTCCCTGCTCAGTGGGCAGTCTGCTTCTCCCTCTGTCCCTGCCCCTCCCCCCTCTTGCACGTGTGCACATGCGTGCTCTCTCTCTCTCAAATAAATAAATAAAATATTTAAAAAAATGGAATTATACACATTAGGTGCACTGTATGATGGGTGAATTAAATCTTGATAAAGCTTTTTTTTAAAAAAAGAATATTTTCAAAGAAATTGAGAAAACACTATTTCAGTATAAACTGAAGTACAATCTACTAAGGTATGTTACAACTGAAGGTGGCAAAATAAATATGGAGCAGAAAAAGCTATAATTGGATTCATTTACAAAGCGTGAAAACTTTAGGCGTTTAAAAGTTTATGGTAATTAGGGGCACCTGGCCGACTCAGTCAGTGGAGCGTGGGACTCTCCATCTTGGGGTTGTGAGTTTAGGCCCCACATTCGGGATAGAGGTTACTTAAAAAAAAATAAAAATAAAGCTTATGGTAGTTCATTGTATTATTCATGAGTATTCTGTGGACAATATTTCAATATATTATGTGTTGAGGAACCAGTAATGTCAACAGTGAACTTTATTCGCTATCAGCTGACTTAACCATCATTGGTTTTGTGCATTTCTCTTTGTTTTTTAAGATTTTATTTATTTGAGAGACAGAAAGAGATAGCAAGAGATAGAGCATGAGCAGGTAAGGGAGGGAGAAGCAGGCTCCCCGCTGAGCAGTGAGCCCACCCAATGCCGGGCTCGATCCCCAGACCCCGGGTTAAAGACTGGAGCTGAAGGCAGACGCTTAACCAACTGAGCCACCCAGGCACCCCTGCATTTCTCTTTTTAAAGACTTTTTTTTTTTTTAATTTTTAAGAAATCTCTACACCCAGCGTGGGGCTAGAATTCACAAGCCTGATCGAGAGCCGCATGCTCTTCCGACTGAGCCAGCCAGGCGCCCCTGCATGTCTCTTTTTAAAGACTTTTTTTTTTTTTTTAATCTTTAAGTAATCTCTACACCCAACGTGGGGCTGGAATTCACAAGCCTGATCAAGAGCCACATGCTCTTCCGACTGAGCCAGCCAGGCGCCCTGCTTTTATCAGATACAGAAGCTAGTATCCTGACTTACCCTACCATAAAGCAGTTTGATGGCTTAGCAGCTGTAAAGTTTTATTGGAAGTTTTTGAGCACAGGGCTGAGATTAAAATCTTTCTGAATGAGAACCACTCTCAACCACTATTATCAAACAAGAATGGCTTTTGAAGGTATCTTTTGCTGAAAACATAATAATGGCTCCTAATAAACTCAACTTATAATCACAAGGCAAAATATCACTTACATGCAGATTTTATACTGTGGTAAAGTCATTTTAACAACTAAAGTTGTATAATTCACAAGTAATGTATAGCTGTTTTGACCATGAGGTCAAAAGTTAAAATGAGAAGCAAGATCTTCCTTCCCATACAAATTTGCAGCCAACATATTTTTTGAACTTGAACTACAATTCCAGTGGTGTTTTTCAGACTTGATCACAAGAAGAAAATTTCCATATTCCAAAATCTGTTTTACTACGTAATTGAGAAGAGCATCTTCCTAAATTTCAATTGGAAGTGATTAATTTACAATATAATGACATGCTAAAAGGCAACTACCAATAGAAGAATTTAACAGAATTCTATAACTGCCTTCCAAGCAATGAATATACTTAATTAAAATTCCATGTTCATGGGCTGATGTCAGCATTTGGCAGTACCTATCTGTGTGGACAGACATTCTCAAAATGAAATACATAAAATTTCATTATGAATCAGCATTAACAATTGAACATTTGTGATCAATTTTGATGATTGGGAACCTGATTTTGAACCTCAATTAAGCAAAATATTTATCCCCGCCAAAGAATTCCACTCTTCTATTAGTAAACCAGTATTATCAAAAATTGTGCTCGATTATTATTATATTTTAAATTTCATCGATAAAATTTATTTTGGAAATTTATTTTCTTTCCTCGGTAAATGTCTACATAATATCCTCAATTTTGCTTCTTGGCCCACAAAGCCTAAAATCTAACTCTTTATAGAAAGTGTTTGCTAAGCCTGATCTAAGTCACAGTCCCACCTGTGCTATTATGGTAGTAAATCTACTTAATGGTTTTGAGTTAATAAGTTTAAAGTGTATAGAATGGTGGCACGTGGTAGGTGTTTTTTCAAAGGAAGTTATTAATATTAGTAGCTATATTTCTATAGCTCTTCTGAACTACACAGAATTGAGAATTGTGGTCCTTACAAAAGGTTATCTGTGGGTGAATGAAAACGTCCTTTCAGACAGCCCTCTTTAAAAGTGCA
This sequence comes from Zalophus californianus, assembly GCF_009762305.2. Lineage (NCBI taxonomy): Eukaryota > Metazoa > Chordata > Mammalia > Carnivora > Otariidae > Zalophus > Zalophus californianus. The sequence goes on from NC_045595.1 coordinate 147,405,168, forward strand.
CTGGGGCAGTTTCTACCTAATCCATCCCTGTTCAATTTATTTATTTGTTTGTTTGTTTCTCAAATTTTATTTTTATTTTTTTAAAGATTTTGTTTATTTGAGAGAGAGAGAGAGAGAGAGCATGAGCAGGGAGAGAGGCAGAGGGAGACAGAGAAACAAGACTCCCCACTGAGTGCAGAGCCCAATGTGGGGCTCGATCCCAGGACCCTGAAATCATGACCTGAGCCGAAGGCAGATGCTTAACTGACTGAGCCACCCAGGCGCCCCTGAGCTCACTTTTTAAAATGTTCTTCTTCTTTTTCTCCTTTTCCTCCTCTTCTTCTTCGTTTTCTTCCTTTCTTTTTTTTTTTCTTTTTTTTTTTTTTGGTAGCAGCTTTATTGAGATATAATTTATATACCATACAATTCACTCATTGGATTCAGTGCATCACCACAACCAATTTTAGAACATTTCCAACATCCCAGAAAGAAACCTACACTTTCTCAGCCATCATCCTCCAATCTTCCCACCTCCCCCACAGCCCTAGACCATAACTAATCCACTTTCTGTCTCCACAGATTTGCCCGCTCTGGACATTTAATATAAATGGAATCATCTGGTATGTGGTCTCTTGTGACTGGCTTGTTTTACTCAGCATAATATTTTCAAGCTTCATCCACATGGTAGCATGTATCAGTACCTCTTTTTTATGACAGAACAATATTCCATTGTATGGATATACCAGTTTTGTTTATTCATCAGCTGATGGACATTGGTCTCTTTCTGTCTTTTGGCTGTTACAAATAATGAGCATTCATGTGTAAGTTTTTGTGTGGACATATTGTCATTTCTCTTAGGAATACACCTAGAAGGAGAATTGCTGGGTCACATGGTAACTTACGTCTAACTCTGAGGAATCATCAGACTGTTTTCCACAGTGGTTGCACCAATTTTGCATTTCTATCAGCAATATATGAGGGTTCTGATTTCACATCTTCACCAACACTTGCAATTATTGTGTGTTTTTTGTTATTATTATTGCCATCCTACTGACTATAAAGTAAATCTAGCTCGTTTTAATTATCTGAGATGAGGTGCTGGGCAAAACCACCTTCCTCACCACTCCATGCTGGGTCCATGTGGGGACACCACCCCGGGAACCCAGCTCTGAGAGCCTACCAGGGTATTGCCACTAAAACTTAAAGTTTTTCTCAGAGGAGAAAAGGCTCCCAGAGATTGTGCCCCACTGGTAGTTTCTCAGTTCACAAACCCACACATTTACTTGACCCTCTGAGAAGGCATTATTGGGAACTGTGGAAATATTTTTCGAAGGACTGCAAATACTTACAGGCAGATGATTACTAGGGAGCTTGACCCAGCAGGATGAGATCGCTTCTGGAGAGAAGTTCTGCCGAGACCACTGCCCCCCTCCCACCCTCCATCCCAATGATTTACAGAGACACTAGCAGCCTTCTGGGAAGAGGAACCAGGGCCACTGGGGCAGGAGGTCAGAAGGGACAGTAGTTACTGGTTCTGCCCTGGGAGGCAGCTGCTTCCCTGAGTGGGGCAGAAATGGGGACTTTTGTCCCTGTCAACCTTAAAAATAAAATAGCCCGTTATTTTACCAGCAAAATAAGTGTATGTAAGAATGACAGAAGAATTGGAAACTATGGCAGACCCCAGGCAAGTCCAGAGACAAAGGGAACGGAAGGTCAGCTTCTGTTAGCTTTTAGGAGGAAATCAGGGAGGGTCGTTTTGAACACAAGTTCATTGGAGAAGAACAAGAGTTGGAGGTTGTGGCTTTTTCTCATTGGCTGCAAGCGGTGGTTAGTGCGTTGTAGCTGGAGCAAGGATCTTCCTCCTTTTTCTTAGAAGCAGGTGATGAAATTCCTGTGTCAAAAGCTGTCCTCCCTTTTCAAGATAAGAATGATCTTCCTTCTTCCTGCTGCCAGGCTGCTAGGAGTGGTACGTGCATGAGAGCGCCCCTTCAGGGCTTCTCAGCTCGGTTTTAAATGAGGCTTCTTTCATTTTCACACCCCTGAAGAAAGTCAGCCAGGGGAGGGCTATTGCGTGCCCACTGTGTGCTGGCTTCTGCCGGGTGTCGCCCTTACTGTGTTTCGAGGTGAGCTCTTCCATTATACACGCTCCTACCACATCCTGAATATGTCCGTCAGAGCACTTTGCACAGAGTTATCTCAGAAATGCTCATTTCAGTTCATCACTATAACCTCAGAGCCTGGGACAGTGTCTGGCACGTAAAGATACTCTTAAAGTATTTGGTGAATGAAGGAAATAATGTAAACTCAACACTGCCTGGTGGAACCTAAGTCCAATACTTCCCCGTATATATTATTTTGTAGTTTATTCACACTTAGTAAAAATAACAGTATTGTTGAAATGTTCCTTTGTGTTGATGACTACATAATATTTTTCTCAAGAATTTACCAAACTTTTTTTTAAAAGATTTATTTATTTGACAGAGACAGCAAGAGAGGGAACACAAGCGGGGGAGGTGGGAGAGGGAGAAGCAGGCTTCCCGCGGAGCAGGGAGCCCGATGCGGGGCTGGATCCCAGGACCCTGGGATCATGACCCCAGCTGAAGGCAGACGCTTAACGACTGAGCCACCCAGGTGCCCCCCCAAATTTGTTTAGACCAAGTTCAGCTTTTGGACATTTATATAGTTTTGTTTTGTTTTTTTTAAGATTTTATTTACTTATTTGAGAGAGGAGAGCATGAGCGGGGAGCGGCGGTAGAGGGAGAAGGAGAAGCAGACTCCCCACTGAGCAGGGAGCCTGACAGGGGGCTCAATCCCAGGACCCTGAGATTAAGACCTGAGGCGAAGGCAGACAACTAACTGAGCCACCCAGGTGCCCCGTTTTACATTTTTTCTTTGAAAAATAATGGTGATACATCCTTGTGCAAATGTCTTTGAGCACATGCCTAGTTATTTCCTTAGGACAAATTCCTAGAATGGAATTGCTGGTCAAGGGATATGTGCATTTTCTTTTCTTTCTTTTTTTATTGAAGTGTAATTAACATACAGTGTTATATTAGTTTCAGGTATACAATATAGATTCAACAATTCTATACATCACCCAGTGCTCATCAAGGTAAATGTTCTCTTTAATCCCCATCACCTCCTTCACCCATCCCCCCACCAGCCTCCCCCCTGGTAACCATCAGTTTGTTTGCTGTAATTAAGAGTCTGTTTCCTGGTTTGTCTCTTTTTGTTTGTTTGTTTGTTCATTTGTTTTGTTAAATTCCACATATGAGTGAAATCATATAGTATTTGTCTATGACTGACTTATTTTACTTAGCACAATACCCTCTAGGTCCATCCATGTTGTTGCAAATGGCAAGATCTCACCCTTTTTTATGGCCAAATAATATTCCATTGCGTATATATCATATATATATACACCAGATCTTCTCTCTCCATTCATCTATGGATGGACACTAGAGTTGCTTCCATATCTTGGCTATTGTAAATAATGCTTCAGTGAACATAGGGGAGCATGTATCTTTTCAAATTAGTGTTTTCATTTCTTTAGGTAAATACCCAGTAGTGGAATTACTGAATCATATGGTAACTCTATTTTTAATTCTTGATTTCCTCTTTGATTTCTTGGTTGACCCATTCATTGTTTAGTAGCATGTTATTTACCCTCCATGTATTTGTGGTCTTTCCACATTTTTTCTTGTGATTGATTTCTAGTTTCCTACCGCTGTGGTCAGAAAGATACATGATAGGAGCTCAGTCTTTCATTTATTGAGACTTATTTTGTGGCCCAACATGCGAGTTTGGTTGCTGGGCCTGCAGGCACACTGGTGTGTGTGGTTATCTTCCCCACTCCAGGGCAGGAGCTGCTTTGGAGGGACTTCTGCTGAGTGGGGCAAGTTGGGTGGGGTGGCTCTACAGGAGACCTTGGGGGTGGGGTGCACGGTGCTAGCCGGCGAGGTGGAGAGTGTTCCTGCTCGTTCTGCAAGTGTCCTGCTGTCCAGGCTGGAGCGTGGAGAGGGGAAAGGTGCGTTCAGCTGTTTAGTGCTTGGAGAAGTCTCCTCAAGAACCCTGCCCCTCCAGCACCCGTTCTGAGGTTAGTAAATAAATCTCCTTCACATGTCCCCTGGGCACTGTTCAGACTGCTGCTTCTCGGCTATATCTCGGTGGGGTTGTTATGCTGGCTCTTAAAGGGCAGGGACTCCGTTTCCTCTCGCCCTCAGCTCTCCCAGAGCTAAGCCCACTGAGTTTTTAAAGTACCCAGAGTTAAGCCCTGATTATTATAATACTTGAAAAGTTAAGCCCCACTGGCTTTTAAGTCAAATGTTATGGGAACCCGTCTTCCCAGTGCAGGTCTCCCATGCCCGGGGTGGTGTCTGGTCCTCTCGCGTTTCCATGCTTGTGGTATCCCTCCAGCTTGTGGTTAGTCCTGCTGGGGTTTGGTTCCCGACCTGTCTCTGCCCCTCCTACCCTTCTTGATGTGGCCTCTCTACGGTTCACTGTGGAAAGTCTGTTCTGCCGGTCTTCAGGTTGTTTTCAGAATTAGTTGCACTAATCTTGCTGTAATCTCAGCATGTCTATGGGGCGGGATGGGCTCAGGATCCTCCTACTTTGCCATCTTTTCCAGAAGTGGCGATATGTCCATTTTTAAAGGTCTGTAAAATGTACTGCCAACTTTCTCTTCCCTCAAAGGCTGTGTATAAGGTCTGTTTGTTGCACACCATTGCCAACAGCAATTTTTATCATTCTTTAAATCTTTGCCCTAAAAAAGGCCTACGGTCATAGGATCTAATTGGTTCCTAGTGCTGAGCAACCTCTCAGGGAATTGCTTGTGAGTACATGCTGAGATTTTATTTCAAATTTGTCATAGAGAAAACCATTCCTTAGAAAGCCAAGTCAAAAATTCCTTCTTAGAAGAGACATTTTTTTAAAAGACTTTATTTACTTATTAGAGAAAGGGAGCAAGCACAGAAGTGGGGGGGGGGGGCAGAGGGAGACAGAGAAACAGACTCCCCGTTGAGCGATGAGCCCAACATGGGGTTGGATCCCAGGACCCCAGGATCATGATCTGAGCCAAAGGCAGATGCTTGACCGGCTTAACCAACTGAGCCACACAGGCGCCCCAGAAGAGACATTTCATATGTAACTTGACCAACAATCAAAAAAGAATATCTGGTTAAAGATTATTGGGATAGTTGCCAGTTGAGTTCAAGCCTTGAATGTCAAGTTAAACGTCATTGACCTCCCCCATGACTGACAGTCAGCTGGGGGCTGTAGGAGCCAAATTCCCAAGAATAGGCACTGATCTGATTAAATTCCATTAGAAAACAACAGAGTTCAGCTCCATCGAGGCTTGGTTTAGTTTTCTCTTTGCCTCGTGTAATGGGACATTTTTCATGGTGTTGATATTTTGTATTTCTTTTTTAGTTAACTTACTTGTTTGCTTCCCCACCCCCATAAGTCTGAAGGACCTTTTCTTCAACTCACCCAAGGATGTGTCCTAGCTTGGTGCCTTCTGAATGTCAGACAATCTTGTACCACCTCAAGATTCTTGGCAAACTACATACTGTCTTTACTCCTTCTTCTAGAATATTGTTCTTGAAATCGGCTTATTTAAGACCTAAATGAATTACTGATTTTTATTTTTAAGATTTTCTTTATTTATTTGAGAGAGAGAGCATGGGGGGTGGTGTGCAGAGGGAGAGGGACAAGCAGATGCCCTGCTGAGCAGGGGACTGATGCAGGGTTCGATCCCAGAGTTGGACCCTGGGATCACGACCTAGCCTGAAGTCAGACGCTCAACTGACTGAGCCACTTGGGCACCCCATGTACCTAAATGAATTTACTTTTATTTTTTTTTTTAAGGTTTTATTTATTTATTTGAGAGAGAGAGCGTGCTTGAGCAGGAGAGAGTGGCAGAGGGAAAGGGAGAAGCAGACTCCCTCCTGAGCGGGGAGCCTGATGTGGGACTCCATCCCAGGACCCCGGGACCATGACCTGAGCTGAAGGCAGATGCTCAACTGACTGAGCCACCTAGGCGCCAAAATGAATTTACTTTTAAATTAAACTTTACATCGTTACCTCAAATAAAAAACTAGTTTCCTTTACCATAAATATTAAGTTACCATAAAATAAATACAATAAAAATAAAGTGTTAGTGGGTTCTGGGTGTCTCTCTCTGCCAAAGGCTCGGTGCCTGGGGTTGCTCTGTCTTCCTTGTGAAGGGAAATATGCCAGTACCAGAGCACTGTTAGATACAGCGGCGGTAAATGTGATCTTCTCCTGGTGTAATCAGAATGACCGAACCACATTTGAAAAGGCAAGTACTTTCCCCCTCCAAGGGAATCAGGGCTTTCTAATGGTGACCACAGACCTCTTAAAATCATCTTGTGTGCCACGGGCAGACTGGCCGTCACACCTGAGCACACACACATCAGAGTTACCTGGAGTCTTGTTAAAACACAGAGAGCCGATGCAGTAAGTCCGGGCTGCTGCTAGAAATGTCCATTTCTAACAAGTTCCCAGGTCATGGTCCAGGGAACACTTCGGAGGCCCCTGCTCTCATATCAAGTCATCTCTCATCTTAGGAGTCAATGGTCTGGGGAAGCTGACAGGTACAAACCAGAAACCACTGCAACCTCCAAACAGGTGCTCACATACTTCCTTCTGTTGATGGCGGGTTTTCCCTGGAAGAGCAACAAGCCGGGGCCCAGCGCTAGCACCCCTAAGAGCAGTGTTATAATCTCCAGAAGCGCTCACTCCTCTCTGACAAAAGCTGGATTACAGTCTTTGGGTGGAGAAGGAGTTTCCGCACCTGCCTGGAACCTCCGCCCCCCGCACCTTTCGGCCAGCAGGTGAGAGGTCAAGCTACTTCCTGGGGAAAGCCCCTCCATCTAGCTCTTCCAAGAGTTTAATTCCAGAAGCTAGATAATGGAGTGGTGATGTCAGAGAGGCAGACGGGGGCCTGATCCCCCAGGGAATGTGGATTTTATTCCAAGGGTGACAACAGAAGTGGTGGGAGCACTGAAGCAGGATAAGGCAAGGAGGGTTCTTGGTGGTCTCCGCAAAAGGAGCTGCTCTCCCCACCTGGCCACAGGCCTCCTGTTCATTTCCTCCAGGACCTTCCTCACAATGTTGGTTTCGTTGCCTGTTGCCCACCGTCCACGAGAACTTTCTTGCTTTGTTCACTCCTCTGTGCCCAGCAGAGCGTCTGGTACCTGGCAGGTGCTGGGTAAACATTTATGGAATAAAGGAAAGAATGGGCAAACGCCATTCAGTTTGCTCGAGGTGCCGGGGCCAGGGAATGCAAAGTAAATGAGGTATATAGTCCTGGGTCTTCAGATTCACAGTGTGTTTGGATAACTTATTTTCCAAAAGTTGGTTGTCATAATCGAATGGATTTATAAAAGAGAAAGTAAAATTCATAAAGCAACGTGGGGGAAAAAACTCTTCACTCATTTCAAAGACATGCTACTGGGAAAACAAAATGAAGTAACACTTTACATCTTTAAAAATGCTTGCATGGTTAATATCCAGCTCTGGTGAGGGTGCAGATAATTTAATAAACTTACAAAGGTTTTACATTCCCTTCAAACGGAAATTCAGTAACAGATATTAAGAGCTATAAAAAATGGTTTTTGGGGGCGCCTGGGTGGCTCAGTCGGCTCAGTCTGCCTTGAGCTCAAGTCATGTTCCCAGAGTCCTGGGATGGAGCCCCCGCATCGGGCTCCCTGCTCAGTGGGGAGCCTGCTTCTCCCTCTGAACCTCCCCCCCATACTTTCTCTCTCTCTCATTCTTCCTCAAATAAATAAATAAAATCTTTTAAAATGGGTTTTTTGACTGAGAAATAACATAAAAAATGACCCTCTGCCTGAGAAATTTACTTCTGGGACTTTATCCTAAGGAAATACTTCCAAATGAATGAAGAATTATATGTACAAACTATTGAAACAACAACATGGATGAATCTCAAAATAGTTATGCTGAGCGAAAGAAGCCAGACCAAAAAGTAAAAATTCCCAAACCCAGTACATCTGTATGATTCCATTTATATAAAATTCTAGAAAATGCAAACTAATCTGTAGTGACAGAAAGCAGATGCGTGGTTACCTCAGACTGGGGGTGTGTGTGGATGGATAGGCACAAAACTTTGGGGGATTATGAGAATGTTTGATATCTTGATTATGACCATCACTTCATAGGTGTATGCCCATATCACGACTTTAAATATGTGCGGTTTACCTTACGTAAATTATACCTCAATAAAGTTGTAAAAGAAAGGACTGGTATACACAGCAATATGGATGAATTTTGAAATCCTTGAACTAAGGGGGAGATTCAGACATAGAATAGTACATACCGTATGAGTCCATTTATATGCAGTTCTAGAAAAAGCAAACTAATCTCTAGTGACAAAAAGCAGGTCCGTCATGGCCTGGGGTTGGGGGTGGAGGGCGGAATGGGCTGCAAAGAGGCAACAGGAAATTTTTGGGTGTGATAGAAATGTTCTGTATCGTAATTATAATGGTGGTTTCATATGTATATACATCTATCAAAACTCACTGAGTTTTACACTTTAAATGGATTCGTTTATTGATGTGAATTAGACCTAACTCAATAAAGCAAATTTAAAAAGAAAAAAGAAAAGATGTAAAAGAGGCTTTGATTTAAATTCTGGTGCCAGGAATCCTTCAAGCTGAGAGTAACAGCACGGGGCTTCCTTGTTTGGGAAAAATATTTAAATGGGCCTCTTGGCTGTATAAGAGCAAACCCGATATCCTATTCCTGAGTGGAGACTTTTGGGACAGCAAAGAAGTAACCTTATGTATAATAACATAAAAAAATTTGGGCGCCTGGGTGGCTCAGATGGTTAAGCGTCTGCCTTCGGCTCAGGCCATGAGATCGAGCCCTGCATCGGGCTCCCTGCTCAGCGGGGAGCCTGCTTCTCCCTCTGCTTCTCTCTCTCTCTCTCTCTCTCTGTCTCTCATGAATAAATAAATAAAATCTTTTAAAAAAAATTTGTCTTCACTAAGGTCAGAGGTAAAACTCTGGCTAATTTCACGAGGAGTAACTGGACTCATCCCTCTGGCTGGGGCCAGACCCTGGGGGAGCTGGGGTTCTGAGTTGTAGGGAGGGAGGCCTGGGTTAAGAAGCCCCTACTTCAGGGGCCCTGGGGTGGCTCAGTCGTTAAAAGTCTGCCTTTGGCTCAGGTCATGATCCCAGGGTCCTCAAATCAAGCCCCGCATCGGGCTCCCTGTTCCGTAGAAGCCTGCTTCTGCTTCTGCTTCTGCTTGTGTTCCCTCTCTCGCTGTGTCTCTCTCTGTCAAATTAATAAATAAAATCTTTAAAAGAAAAAAAAGAGTGACAGGGCTGGTTCCTGAAATGTGGCAAGAAGTCAGGGGCTCTCAGGGGTTCTTCGGAGACAAGAGGTGAGTAGAGGAGTGGGGAGCAGGCAGCCAGGCCAGCGAACAACCAGGAGTGAAGACAAATAGTCAACTGTTTTTAAGTTTTTCCTTTTTCTGCACTGCATTTCCCGCTCCCTGTGCTGTCAACCACAAGCCTTCGGTAAAGTTAGGCTAAGTGCTACAGTTTGAGATTGACTATGTTTGAGGGCACAAATGGGGGGGGGGGGCCGTGTCCAGGTAAAGTGCTATGTGGAGAGCCATGGAAGCCTGGAGACAGGATTACAAAGTTGCTCCACGTGACCATCAGGGAGGCTGCCCAAAAGCTGGGCCACAGTGTGGGGAACCACGGTAGAGATCCCCAGGGATTCCTGGATCTATAGCAGGAGGAGACGGCATCTCCACACTCAAATGGCGGGGAGTGGAGCACAGAGCTGTCATTGCATGTTCAAAGGAATGGTGACCTCCTAACAGGTGGTCGCCCAGGGATATTTGGGATATAAAGAGATTAACTACTCCCCCACCCCCACCCCACACAACCTCGCAAGGATGTTTAGGCTGTTTTGAGCTATTTTGGACTGTGATAATTTGGATAGAATATTTTGAACAGAAAAATACTCTCCAGGGCCAGGCCCACTTCTTTTATCTCAAAAGCTCAGAAGAGACCTATGGTATAGGACCAAACCCTAACAAGTAATTGCCTCTGGCTGGCTGACGTCAGTTAATGACTAGACTTTGTACCCAAAAGCGAGTTAAAACTAAAGACGGCTGAGGGGAAGTCATTTCCTCCTTGGATTGCCCAGTAAGAACATCTAAAATGAAAGACCTTCATTTCACTCTTCTCAGCCTTCTTTATATTGTAACCTTAGGTAAGAAAACATTTTACAATGTTTTAAAATGATTGCTATTTTTACATTTTATTTTATTTTATTTAAGATTTTGTTTGAGAGAGTGAGTGTGTAGGCACAAGAGGGGGGAGGGGCAGAGGGAGAGGGAGAAGCTGACTCCCTGCTGAGCAGAGAGCCCGATGCTGGACCCTGGGATCATGACCTGAGCCGAAGGCAGATGCTTAACCGACTAAGCCACCAGCGCCCAACATTTTACAATTTTTAATTCTTTTAATCACGTTTGCTGTCTTGGAGATAGAACCAGGAGGCTTAAGGTACCAATTCCATGGCCCAGCAGGCTAACTATTTTCTGACTCTGCTCAAAGACATATGGCATTTCAGTCTGTGGTGAAGGAAGACAGAGCAGAAGTCAAGGGGCCTCTGGACTACGGGGTGTGGGGTTCAGCAAGTCAGAGATTTGTCCTCCAGAGTTCCTCAGGCCAGACAAGAACAAATCAGTAGGTTCCAAGGGCCTGGTGCTGGGTAGCCTTTCCTTTGGCCCCCAAAGGGCCTGGTTTAATCTCTGGTTCTAGCATCAAGAGTCTTTTGTCCCCTTCCTCATGGGAATTAAGGCTTACCTCTGGGCAAATCCCTAAACCCCTCTGGGTATTGGTGGGCTCTTCTGTCAAATGTGGATGCTCATGTCAATTTCACAGTTACTATCTGGCACAGGGTAAGCCCTTGTTAGATGAAAAGAGAAGCAGAAATAGGTCAAGATGATGCGCTGGTGAACTGTTTTCTTGCTCCTGGAAGAGCAGTTGTTTTTATCTCTTCAACCTTTAATGATTATTTGAGCCAGGCCCTGTTAAAGGTGAAGAGCCAGATTCTGCCAGCCTGGGCTCACAGACCCAGGGGCCATCAGCAGGTTTTTTGTTTTGTTTTGTTTTGTTTTTAAATATCTGAGGGTTTAGGAATTGCTTCCTCACTAACACTTTTTTTTTCCTCACTAAAGCATTTAATAATTTTTTTAAACTGGTTGTCAATGTCAGAGTTCTTTGAGACAATGAAGGGTTCTAGAAGACTAATCACTGGACCACTAAGTGTTTACTACGCCATGTGTCCAAGGGTTCCTAAGAGTTGAAAAAAGGCAACTCTGATGATCACTGTAGCCCTTAGGGCAAAGATCATCTCTCTTCATTTTACTCTTTAAAAAAATAATGTGTCTAAAATTATTAATGGGTAAATAACACTAGAAAACAAATTGGGGGAGGAAGTTTAATACACACTTACCTAAGTATTTTTATTTCATCATTCTTTTAAACACACCCCTTTCCCAACCCTCCCTAAAATGCCATATAATTGGGAAATGAGGACGATTGCCTTAAACTGTAAAGACAAAAGGAGGCCACTTTCAGGTCATAACTGCACCCCCTGCTGGTGCTTTCAGTTGTCCTCACAGAGGACTACTCAGGAGTATTAAACCCAGATTAATATAGTTCTGCAACTGCAGGCAGAAGCGGTGTTACTTCTTGGTACTCATCTTCATACATACTAACTTTTTGTAACAGGTTTCAGTAACACTTTTCCGGTTTTGTCTGTTTAATTTTTACTTTTATTTATTGTGGGGTTTTGTGTGTGTGTTCCAAGCAGTCCTGTATTTTCATGTTGTTTTTTTTTTTAAGATTTTATTTATTTATTTGTCAGAGAGAGAGAGTACAAGCAGGGGGAGGGGCAGGCTGAGGGAGAAGCAGGCTCCCCACTGAGCAGGGAGCCTGATGCAGGGCTTGATCCCAGGACCCTGGGATCATGACCTGAGCCGAAGGCAGATGCTTAACGACTGAGCCACACAGGCGCCCCACGTACTTTCATTTTTAATGTAGTCAACTGTATTTGTTTTTCAGAAAAGAATGATTGGGTACTAACTAGTATTAAAAACAATTGCCATTATGTACTGAATGTTCTGTCTTCTGAAACTTGGTATCTCTGTTCCCCCAGCAACCCAGTCAACACCATTTAACCTCAGTTCAAGCATGACTACCAGTGATCTTACCACAAGTGATACCACCACCACAACTTCTGCTCCCACCCCACCAACTCCATCTACTTCTGCTCCCACCCCACCAACTCCACCTACTTCCACTCCCACCCCACCAACTCCACCTACTTCCACTCCCACCCCACCAACTCCACCTACTTCCACTCCCACCCCACCAACTCCACCTACTTCCACTCCCACCCCACCAACTCCACCTACTTCCACTCCCACCCCACCAACTCCACCTACTTCCACTCCCACCCCACCAACTCCACCTACTTCCACTCCCACCCCACCAACTCCACCTACTTCCACTCCCACCCCACCAACTCCACCTACTTCCACTCCCACCCCACCAACTCCACCTACTTCCACTCCCACCCCACCAACTCCACCTACTTCCACTCCCACCCCACCAACTCCACCTACTTCCACTCCCACCCCACCAACTCCACCTACTTCCACTCCCACCCCACCAACTCCACCTACTTCCACTCCCACCCCACCAACTCCACCTACTTCTACTCCCACCCCACCAACTCCACCTACTTCAGTTTCTGTATCAGGTACAGTTCCAGCCTCCACTGTCACATCTACAGAAAGTAAATCAAGCACAGTTGCAAAAACATCACCTATAGGTAACACCACCACTAAGACCTCACCTGAAAGTGGTAACTCAAGCTCAACTGCTCCTTCTCCAACAACACAAATGAACAATAATGGATCGACCGTCACCCCAATCACGCAAAATAATTTCTCAGAGGCTGTTCCAGTGACTTCTGGCAGCGTCACTTCGTCCAAGATCAGCACCACAAAGCCTGGTCCCACAGGTAAGAGCCATTCCTTCCCTCAAAGACTGCTTACTTGTGGGGTCGGCATTGTGGAGGGTGGTAGGTGTGTTCTGCGGGTAGAAGGAAGTGGGTATCAAAACATCCAAGGTTTCTTTGACCATGAACCCCTGGAATTAAAAACTCTGAGTCACAAAGGCTAGTAGTGATGGCAGAGACCCTAAAAGATAACCCACGGTTTCATTCTGCTCTCCTTTCTTTCCCACCTGTGCCACTTACAGCTAGATGTGGAATGTCTTTATGAACGTGGACATCATGCCAGCTACCTCTCCAGGGGATTTTTAGAAATCGTTTCAGCTTCTCTGAGGTCCAAACAAGTGCTGTCTCACCAGCCCCACTGGTCTAGCTCCCTGATCTACCTAAGGAAGGAGTCAGTTCTGCCCTGACTCCTTAACAATGTTAGTGAAAAATGGGACATTACCATGGTGGCCGATCACAGTTTGGAGTTTTAGTTAATTCATGGAATTTGAGCCTGAGGGATAAAGAGCCAAACAACAGCAGTGCTCAAACAGTCCTAGACATGGACTGGGGCCGTTGTCCAAAGGACAGATGTTTCGGGAATACTAAGAGATGGCAATTGACCTCAAGCCAAAATTACTGAAACCACTTGCCTCATTTCCCAAAGTTTGGTCTGGAATAGGGGTCAGCCAACTTTATCAGTAAAGGCAAACTAATAAATATTTTAGGTTTTGCGGGCCACAATAGGGATTCTGTTGTGACTACTCCCCTCTGCCATTTTAACATGAAAGCAGTCATGGCCAATATACACAGGCATGAGCCTGGCGGTATACCAGTGAAACGCTATTTACAAAAACTGAAGACTAGCCAGATTTGAGTCATAGTTTCCCAACCCCTGGTCTAAAATAATCCTCAGATCTAGGCTTGAAGGGTCTACATAAACCCTGTCATTTTCAGGGAGACTGAGGCCCAGCGAGGGTAGCAACTTGCCCAAGGTCAAAGAGCAAGTGGATGTCCCCCTGCACTGACTTCCTCTGGTCTCCCCCCATGTTCTTTGACAGATCTAAGAGATGGATGATTAAACAAGTGGAGCCAGAGCCTGTTCAGAACACCTGGGTCCCAGTCTGCTTTCATGTTTGAAGGGCCTGTTCTGAAGGCTAGGCCACCGGGGGCCCGGCTGCACAGCCAGCTCTACTGGAGTCAGGAAAGAGAGCTTTTCTAAGCCATTCCTGCTTCCCCAGACATTCTCCCAGAGCAAGGCAGCCGCTTTGTGTTCTGGCCCGACCACTAGCTCACTGTGGGGAGGGGGCAAATCACTTCTCTCTTGGCTTCACCTTCCCCGGCCGTAATAACATGACTGAACTAAATAGGTGCCAAAATCCCTTCCAGCTGTACTATCTTGTGCCTTTATTCCTGGCACACAGAACCAGCGGGCAGGTCTGTCCTTCATAAGCCTACCAGGAGTTACTTGTCTGGTGTATCCTGAGTAGAGTTGACTCAATGTCTTCCCTGGGATTTTCGAAACCATCCTTGCTTACTTACAGCTGAGGCTGGCCTCGCGCATTATCAACATCCCTCACCAGAGGGTACATTGTGACAACTGATGAACCTTCACCAACACAGCATCATCACCCAAGGTCCACAGGCTACGCTAAGGCTCCCTGTTGCTGCTGCACATTCTGTGGGTTTGGACAAATGTATAATGACATGCATCCATCATACGGTATCATAGAATACTTTCACTGCTCTACCAATTGACTGTGCTCTGCTTATTCATCCCCTACCCCACCCCCCACCCCTGGCAACCAGTGATTTTTCACTATTACCATGGTTTTGTCTTTCCAGAATGTCATGTAGTTGGACTCATATGTTAGTCCTTCCAGGTTGGCTCCTTTCACTCAGTATATACATTTAAGTTTCCTCCATGTCTTTTCATGGCTTGATGGCTCATTTCTTTTTAACTCTGAATAATAATCCACTGTCTGAATGTATGATGGTTTTATCCATATCACCTGAAGAACATCTTGATTGCTTCTAAGTTTTGGCAATTACGAATAAAGCTGCCATAAATATTCCTGTGCAGGTTTTGAATGGACATGTTTTCAACTCCTTTGGGTAAATACCAAGGAGTGTGCTTGCTGGATCCTATGGTAAGAGTATGTGTAGTTTTGTAAGAAACTGCCAGACTGTCTTCCAAGGTGGCCGTACCATTTTGCTTTCCCACCAGTATGAGCATTCACCAGCACTATTTTATTTTTGACTTTTTTTAAAATAAAAGTACATTAGACCCACAGTTATGGAAGGAAAGAAGCTTAAACAGGGCAAAAGTATATGGAGTAAGCACTAAATCTCCCTCCTATCCTACCCCTAGGACCCAGACTCCTGTTCCCTTCCCCAGAGGCAACTTCTGTAGCCAGTTTCTCATATCTATCTCCAGAGGAATGTGTGCAAATACAAGCATACATATTTGTATGTTTGTGCATATTATCCTCCTTTTATCACAAAAGGGAGGATGCTCGACACATTGTACTTTATGTATAGCTTTTTAAAAAATCAACAATTTCTACCTATGGGTTCATAAGAACATTAACATCTCTTGATCCGTCACTCCATCTTTTCTGAAATCAAAGCCCAGAATCATTTCATTTGACAGAGATGGAGAAAATGGCCAGCCAAGACAACCATTTTCCTTTGATCTAACTCCACTCCCCATTCCTACCACTTCTCCAGAGAGAGGAAAGATGCCCGGTCTGAGAGCACCAACCAGTGATGGAGAAACCATTGCAATATAATTCTCACCATCCATTCAAGTCAGCCATTCAGAAAGCCAGGGGGTGGAGTGTGCCCTCATCACTTCCTCTGCGAACTTTCTATCTGCAGGGTCCCCTTACCACCCCTTTCCTTCTTGTATCTGTATGCCTTGCATGCTAACCCAAATAAAATACCTCCTTTCTTTTTTTTTTAAATTTTTTTATTGTTATGTTAATCACCATATATTACATCATTAGTTTTTGATGTAGTGTTCCATGATTCATTGTTTGTGCATAACACCCAGTGCTCCATGCAGAATGTGCCCTCTTTAATACCCATCACCAGGCTAACCCATCCCCCCACCCCCCTCCCCTCTAGAACCCTCAGTTTGTTTTTCAGAGTCCATCGTCTCTCATGGTTCGTCTCCCCCTCTGACTTACTCCCCTTCATTCTTCCCCTCCTGCTATCTTCTTCTTTTTCTTTTTTCTTAACATATGTTGCATTATTTGTTTCAGAAGTACAGATCTGTGATTCAACAGTCTTGCACAATTCACAGCACTCAACCATAGCACATACCCTCCCCAATGTCTATCACCCAGCCACCCCATCCCTCCCACCCCCCAAAAATACCTCCTTTCTTTTGGGGGCTTCCTGCCTGTCCCTATAAGACAGTTACTCATAATTCCCTAGAAAATAGGACGCTCTCTTTCAAATGGTACTGGGAAGCCCTACCTGGTGTTAGAGGACCAGATATCAAGGTTCTCAAGGATCCTTGTGATCCAAAGATGCTGAAGATGGAATTAGGAGACTGCTGTCTCTCTGAGCAGACTCTTACCCACCAACCTCTGCCTTTACTGTTGATAAGCACCTGGCTCCAGAATTTCCACAACAGACTCCGTATAGAGGTGTATGCTCTTCAACGAAAGACTAGAACGTGCCCAGGAGGGAGGCATGAAGATTTTAAAGTATGTTTCTCGGTGTCATCTGTTGTCATTCTGTGGATTTTTAATCTCTTTTTCCTCTCTCTCAGTTCTCAGAAATCCTTGCCAAGGAGCTCCCTGTAAAGGTGGTTCTTCATGTGTTATCCTGAATGATACCCATTTTTGCCTGTGTTTATTAGGATATTACTATAACTCTTCCACATGCAAAAAAGGTGAGTTACAAGGGATGAACCCTGCAGAGCTGCATTTCAGACCTAAAGTAGAATAGAAAATGCAAAGTAATGTCAAAAAAGGGCCCCCAGAATGGTAGAGGTAGAGGATTTGGGGCACCTGGGTGGCTCAGTTGGTTTAGTAGAGGTAGATGATAATTTATAGGCAACAAAGGCTCCTGCTTCATCTCAGTGGAAACTAGAGGGACCACAGGGATATTCCAAAAGCCCAACAGGTGTTCATATTTCAGCACTAATAATCTCATTTCTGGGATCTAAGTAAATGACCCCAAATAATAGAAAGTTTTGTGCATAAAGATGTTTGCTGCAAACTTTTTTCCTTTTAAATAATCAAGACCATGAAAACCAAAAAATGACTATCAATGAAGATAACACATTTTTCATAGAGTATTATGCAGCCTCTAAAAGTCATAGTTATTAAAAAAAAAATAGTTATGGGGAGGACGCCCGGCTGGCTCCGTCGGTAGAGATGCAATTCTTGATCTCAGGGTCATGAATTCAAGCCCCACACTGGGCGTGGAGCCTACTCAAATAGATAGATAGGTATGAAGACTAGGTAATTATTTGGAAAAATGCTTATTATGTAACAAAGATAAAGAAGAGTCATGGAATTATGACAGTGTAAACTATGCCTGGAAGAAAAAGGAGAAATACACCAAAACAAAAATGGTTGCGTTGGGTTGGATGGAATTTTGGGTCACATTTTTCATCTTTCCAGACTTCCTATAATATCATCATATAATGTGCAGAATTTTGAAGAATAATCTATATTTTAAACAAAATGGAAATTACCCCTCTTCACACTAAATATTATAAAAAGATTCTGCTTAAATTTCAGGAAAGTTATTCCCTGGAAGTATTACAGTAAAAGTATCAGAAACATCTGATTGGGGAGATAAAAATTCTATGGCCTATCAAAAACTACATATTCAAATTACTGATTTTGTAAGTATTTTCTAACCTTTCTTCCTATATAAGTGTTCTTCATTCTAACACTTTCTTGCAGCATGGAGGACTGGTGTTCAGGTAGTACACACTGGTTCAGCTATTCCAGTTGCTAAAATAGTGAAAGGCATCCTTACTCGTTGGTAAATTGTAGTTGTCCTAACCCCCCTGGTGCTTGGTTGCCCAGGCCCCTCCTCTGGGACCCTTGGGCCTCCCCATGATCCTGCACCTACATGGGTAACACCCAGCATGGCAGAGGGCCTTTAGAAGCTTGCTCCAGCCATGCCATACCCACTGATACAGAAGCTATTAGAATTTTTTTTTTAAGTAGCCATGCCCTGCGTGGAGCCCAATGCGGGGCTTGAACTCACGACCCTGAGGTCAAGACCTGAGCTGAAATCAAGGGTCGGACGTTTAACCGACTGAACCACCCAAGTATCCCTACAATATTTTTAAATGGACACATAAATATATGATGTTTTAAAATAAAATTATTTTCATAGAATTGAAAAGATTTTTTTTCCGTTTTACGATCAAATTTGCATACATTTCTATACCAGTCTGGCTTTTTTTTTTTTAATATCTGTTAGTTTTCTCCACTATTAAAAATGTCAAAATGAACAATAGCTTCATTTCATTTTGATTATTGTGAGTGAATGTGTCAACATGAAAAGGGATGGAAATCTCCATTCTGGAACCACAGATGTTAGATCTGAAAGAGCTTATAGAGGACATACAGCCAATGTTTCTGAAAGTTTAATTTTAAAGGGAAAAAACAGTAGACTGTAAATATGTCTTAGAACCCTAAGTGTAGAAACACTTTTAAGAACTAAAGAAGATATTGAAGACTGTATCTTTCAATTCAGAATTATTTTATTACAAAAGAGTTTTGCTAGCAGAATTAGTAGAACATAAAGCATCATTGTCTGAACGATTTACAGATAGCATAGGGAGTGCTAGTGCTCATGACCAAACAGCCCGTGCCTGGTGCTGCTAGGATAAAAACCGTGGCTTTAGTAGCCCGGCCTTGGCCTTGGCCCCTTGTCATACAGCCTAAACATGATGGGCCAGCTGACCATGACTTACCTCTTATCCTGGACTTACATTCCAGTTGGCCCACTTGGATGATAGTACATTGAGGATAGCAATATCAGTGTGCTCCTATTTCCAGGGAACCCCTCCGTTCTCTCGTGGCTTTACTGAGCAGTGACCACTACATCCCCCCAAGCTTGCTTTGGGTATGGGGGTCCAAAAGACCCCTCCTCCTACACGCCTGTGCCGTTCAGATACCAATTTTAAGACTTGATCTCAGTCAGGTTTTGATAATTTCAGAGGGACCAGGGAGGGGATAGAGCATTCTTCTAATTTCCGGGAAGCTTTTCTTCTGAAGGGGATATGCCAGAACTCTTTTGCGACTCCCCAGAGACACTCCCCCCCCCCAAAAAACAAACAATTGACTTTCTTCAAGGTCCATTTAGCAGACTTTGTAGCCGGGACAGTTCTAGCTCAGGCCCTGCGACATCTCGCAGGGTCCATTTTCTACCCAGCTGGATCCAAATGGACAGTCTGCAGAGGGATTTGGAGTTTCCCTGTTGCGTATGTGCCTGGCATTTTATGTGTAATATTTCAAATTCTGAAAACAGCCCAGTGGGGAAGATGGTACTACGGTGCTGTTTTGCTGATGAGGCTACCGAGGATCAGGAAGGTTAAGTAACTGACTGCAGGTCACCCAGCTGATGAATGAGGAGGTGGGGATTTGAACTCAGACCTGCCTGACCACAAAGCTGCTTCTCAAACTCCTTCTCGCCTGCTGGCTGTGTTGTGCAGTAGAGGCCCGGCAGGCCTGTTTGGATGGCTCCTGCCTTCTTGTCCAGACTTAACAGCCCTTCAGTTTGAGATATGTATATCCCAACATCCTCAAAGGGTGACCTGGAAGATTAAAAAAAAAAAATCTCCTGTGCCAGATGCTAATTTTATAATCTCTCTTCTTTGGGAATAAGAAAATTAAATGGGCAATGGTCATTGGGTAAATGAGAGGGACCTTGGAGGTCATCCAGTGAACTTGTTCCTAAGTGAACTCCCAGGCCTCTGATGGTTTACAGAAATACCAGCTATTTCTAGTATTTAAAAGAATTAAAAGGCATGTAGATGTATTCTGGATATAAGGCTACCCAGATGAATTAGAGCATCAAATTTATTTGAATTTGACTAGAATAAAAGAGAAATAACATCTTTTCTAAAATGACATTGGTTGCCATGATCTTTAAAGCATTGGGTCGCCATGAGGAGAAAGATAATAAAAAGTCATGGATTATGAAAAGGTTGCACCAACCCAGTTCAATGCTCATATAATAAAATACGGAGGTTGGGGCCCACAGAGGGGAAGACATGTCCAAGGTCATGTCTTTCGCATTTAATTCATTCAGTCATCAGTCAGCCAGTGTTTGTAGAACATTTCCTGGGGATTGCCCTGTATTGAGTGCTATGGGGTGGGGGTGGGGGAAGGTATGTCATCAGAAAGAGAAAACAAACCCCCATTCTTGGAATCAATGAACTTACATCCTCATTGGGACCCTCACCCCTGCCAGAGGTTCCAGCTTTATCTCTGGCCCCTTCTCTGCAAGTATCTAGAGTCGTCTGCTCTCAACACAATTCTGCCTAGTAAGATGTACCCGTGCTGGGGCCCCGTCCAGCTCCCAAAGCCATGTGTCATATATTCCATCTCGTTTGATAACATTATAGCCCTATGCGGTAGGAATTTACTGCTTTCTCCAGGTTTCCGAGGAGAAAGGTGAGGTTTAAAGCCACTATGCAAAAGCTGACATGGAGAAATTTGACTTCAGATATTCTTCCCAGTTCAGCCTGCTCCCTTCTGAGGCACGCTGCTTCTGAACATTCATGTATAGGCTCCTTCCTCCTCTCCCCATCCTGGCACCGATTCCAAAACGGCTTTAAGGGTGGTCTCCTTTATGAAGCCCTCCCTGGTTCTCGGCAACTGGAAGAGAGCGTCTTTGAATTTCTGTGGTAGATTGTGTTGCCCTATGGTGCTCACCTCTCCCCACTTCACGGTGTAGTTCCCTGACTCATCACAGGGCAGGACCCGCGTGTCTCCGCCATTTGTTTCTGGCATGATGCTTGGCAGGGTGGGCAAGTAAATAAGTGTTCCCTGGGAGAATCGATGAGTGCACGAAGCATGCTTATAGAGAAGCCTAACAAACGTGCAAACCAAATATGCAAAACTTCACGGGTACCTTGAAAACACAAACTGAGTAAATTAGTCACCTTATTTTTAAAAGTATGATCGTTGGTTTGGCTGGGTGCCCTAGGTCTTTTTGCTGGATAACTCTGACATAGCAGAATCGTATTATTTTAGAACAAAAATCAAATGGGGACAAATTGCTGTGATGAGCCATGTGTATTTACACAAATGAGGTTAGAAATGTGTTTGTGTGAAAACTCAGATACAGTATCACATTTTCCCCCTCTTTGTGGTAGTTATTAAATCTGTTCTCCTCCTCCACAGTTTAAGAACACATTTGGCAATTCTGATTACGGACAGACTGTAATTAATAATGTAAGGTAAGTTTGCTATGGACCGATGGGATACTTCGGAGGCAGGTGTCCATTTGCCTGACTTCTGGTCTTCTCTTGAGTTATCTAAGTCCCTCCAGTGGCAAGTCACAAGAAGAGGTGGTCAGTCTGAGTGCTGGAGAGGGCTCTGCTTTCCATGTCACACTGACCCTGGCCTGGTTGGGCAGGCAGGCGCTTGGGGCAGCAAGATGCTGTCTGTGATTGGCTCCTCAGCAACTTGTACGCATGGCCCAGGGTATCGCCCTGACCAGTTTGTTTGGTTTTATTCCTTGGCTAAAACCACACCTGGTCAACCCCTAGAATGTGCCTTCCAGAGGGCAGGGAGAGAATGAATGGCTCATGGTCATCTCTTTTCTCAAGGGGCGGCGGGGAGTGAGGGAGACAGGAATATCCCAGTCACATACCTGGCTACTGAAGGGCCAGCAGTGAGCTCTCTTCTGCAGGAAGAACAAGCTGTTATTGAATGATATGCAATGACTGGTGTTGGATGCTTATTTGGGGACCCAAAGAGGCAGAGGAGTCTCAAGAAGTTACTGATTCCATGGTGGCCTTCTCTGAAGCACATTAATACACATGCGCTGCAGGCCAGGGAAAGAATGTTCTAAGATGAATGGAGTTGTACAGAAAAAGCAGCCCTAATGTAGTTAGGTTTTATGGTTTTACTGTTGCATCTGTCTTTATGAGCTTTGTCAAATCCTTTGTGAAATAAAACACAGTATACATATTTGATACATACAAATTCAGAGGAGACGTCCTATAAAAGTGGTGAGTTTTGAGCTTGGCAGTGAACAAGGGGCCACTGTGGTTGGTAGCCAGGAGGGCAGCAGGCAGCCTAATGGGAGGCACGGGGCTCACATGGCAAGGGCAAGCAGCAGCAGAGGCCCTGAAGCTGGACGTAGGAACGCAGCAGACTGCTGCTAAGTGCTCTGCATTGTTTCAGGGCATGTTTTAGGTTTGGTTTAATGGACAGCAGGGAGTTCGTGCATCAGGGATGACTGGATAAAGACAGGATCAGTGAGCTGTGGTGGCGTCAGCCACCTCTGTACTTGATTCCTGGCCTTGGCACTTTCTTGCTGTGTGACTGGGCAGGTGTTTCAACCTCTCTAAAGCTTTGTTATGTCGTCTGCATTGCTGGGATGATCTGATTGACTTCCTGGAACCGCGGGAGGAGTAAGTGGGATACCATGTGAAAGACGACCCGCACAGAGTGACTGGCGCATAGTCGATTTCAACACGTGGCAGTTCCTGTCTGTGTCCCTTCCGGAACAGGGAACCCTGCAAGTGTGATGGAGAGCTGGTCCCGGGGAGTGGGGGGGGTTCCCCGATACTGTGGCATATGTTTGCTTTTTAATGACTTACTGAAAGGGACCCAGGAGCGTTCGGAGGCGACCTTCTACTTGTGAGCTCAGTGTTCCAGAGACGAACTAGCTCCGGCACCTGAGGGGGTGTGCAGGGCCCTCTCTCACCTAGAAAGGCATTTTTTCAGCTCTGCTCCCTGAGCTCTTTCTCTACAGCACCCATGTTGGAATTGGAAGGATCTTCAGAATTTCTCTTGCAAATCTCTCTTCGGAAAGAGGAGGAGACTCAGGCTCGGGGAAACTGTGACTGGCCTTGGGCCACAAAAGGTGGTGGCCATCTTGGGTCTAGATCTCAGGCCTCTTAGTGCCAAGGCTACTGCTCTGACCACTTATGCTATGCCGTTCTGTTATTAAATATGCAGTGGTTCCATTGTTCCTTTCATTGTAACATTTTGCCCCCTAAATTGGAGTGTGCGCTAGTAGGTTCTTTGAATGAATGAATTGTGGATGGCTTTTCTTTCCTAGGCCCTGCTGCAAAATGATACCAGAGATTTCTGCTCACTTTTCGACTGATCTCTTTATCAAATGACTTGTATCAAATATCCTTTGCTCACTGCCCTGTACATTCTATGGCCACCTCTAAATCCTATCATGAATGAATCATTTTCAGCTAGAATCAGAAGCCCATTTTGTTTTTTGCACTCCTTTTGTGGTGACCGTTCCTAAAAAACAGAATTTGGTTCTGACTTTGGATTTTGGATTTTCTCGATAGTTCTGAAGAACTTACATGGCTGTAAACATTTCCTAAATGGGTTGGGCTATGTTCCAAGCTTCTGATGTTTCTTCAAAAGTCATGAGTCTTGAAAACACACAGGCAGAGGTTGGAGAGGGAAGGAGTTTTTGAAGTCCTTTCTCCCCTCTCTGTCTCTTTTAGTGGTTGTATCACTTGATTCCTCTTGGACCGTGGAAGAAGTAGAACTTGGCACAGCGGTTCTTGGGGCGCAGGCACTCAGTTTCTGGGGCTCTGATGTGGTGGTCTTTGCTCATGCTCCCTACACCCCACCCTCCTTATTTCAGGGTATCACGTGTACTACTCTTGATTTTCTACAGAGAGGGACAAGTTAGTTTCAGATGTTACCTGTTCTACTTCTGGTTAGCTCCAGGCTTCTAGCTCCTAAAAAGGATTGTCCACAACTTTTCTCAATATCCTCCAACAGGGGGGCACCTGGGTGGCTCAGTTGGTTGAGCGGTTGCCTTCGGCTCAGGTCATGATCCCAGGGTCCTGGGATCGAGCCCCGCATCGGGCTCCCGGCTCTGCGGGAAGCCTGCTTCTCCCTCTCCCACTCCCCCTGCTTGTGTTCCCGCTCTTGCTATCTCTCTCTCTGTCAAATAAATAAAAATTTAAAAACTAAAAAAAAAAAAAAAGAGGGCGGGGCGCCTGGGTGGCTCAGTCGGTTAGGCATCTGCCTTCGGCTCAGGTCATGATCCCGGGGTCCTGGGCTCGAGCCCCGCATCGGGCTCCCGGCTCTGCGGGAAGCCTGCTTCTCCCTCTCCCACTCCCCCTGCTGGTGTTCCCTCTCTCACTCACTCTCTTTCTCTCTCTCTCTGTCAACTAAATAAATAAATAAAATCTTTAAAAAAATCCTCCAACAGGACATTGTTTAGCTAGAGATGGCCTCTGAGCACACATCGAAGCGAGCTAGATCTCTGGGCCTATAAACCGCCATCTTACTGCACCTCCAGGTCCCCCGTATTTGGGCTCCAGTTGTGGATATAGGACAGTGGGTCAAGACTAGAGGAGACAGGAGTCTGGGAGGTTCTGAAGACCAGTCTGTGGATCCTTCGGTTCAGTTCATCAAGTGATGGATTCATTTCATTTTTAGCACCTCTTCAGCAAGATCAGAAGTGCGTGCTGGTGACAATGTTGTTGTGGTAGAGGTCTTAAACATCTTCACAGAAGCTACAAAAGAAACTGAGGAGACTGTGGCTGAATCAATTAAAAAAGCAATTCAAAACAACTTGGCTGGCATCACAAGCTATAATTGTAAGCATTCGATACTTCTCTTCGAGGTTTCCTTGAAGACCTACCTTTTTGTAAACATTTCCATTCTCTGAAAAGGGGGCAAGAAAAGCAGGACACTTGAATCCACAGATGGGCCCAGTTCCAGTGAACCAGGCGTTCTTCCTCCCTCTCCTCCCTTGCTTGGTTCTACTCCTTTCCAGCCGTTCCCCTCTCCCCACCAGGTTATCACACTGACCAGTTTGCTCCTCTCTTTGGAAGGTGGGAAGGTAGGAAGAAAGGAGAAACAAGAAGGCTGTATAAAGCCTTCATCGTTGGAAGCTGCAGCTTCCAAATGATCCCAGAAAGCCTTCCTTGCCCTGTTTCCCCTTTAGGCTGACCCACCAGCCCCCCCAGCACAGCTAGAACAATTCACTTTTGCTGTGTTACAAACCACCCCCAAGCTTAGTGGCCTGAAACAACAACCATTTATTTATCGCACTGACCTAATTCCTCTCCCTGTTGTCTCACTGACCATATTTCTGAATTGTCTGTGCCTCCCAGTTCAAACTCTGTGTGATTATTACGGTTGTGAAGAGGAAAATAAGCAAGACGACTGTAGCAATGGTTTGCTGTGTAAATGCAAGCAGGGGATGGAAAGACCTAACCCCCAGGTCCCTATGTGTGTTGGTGAGTGTTCCACTTGCTTGTTAAGTGTTCTTCACAACGCCTACCTTCTCTCCTTTTTCATTTGCAAAATACAAGCTTTACTGCTCATGCTTCCATGTGCATTCCAGAGTCTGAGGGGTGTGGGTTTGGGCTTTAGACACACGAACCTGGCAAGGCAGCCCATGTGCATCTTCACAGGAAGCGTGCCGTGCGCGCAGCCAGGCAGCACCCCACTTTACCCAGAAAAAGCAATATTAAAAAATTGTGTTCTGTGACATATCACTTTGCGCTTGAAGGGGTTGTTTTTGAAAATAACTCAGAAATTTTCTTTTGAAGCTTCTGCTATAAAGTGTCCTGACACCTGCAACGCAGACAACAATATGCAATGCTTAGTGAATGAGAAAAACAGGAGCGCTGAGTGTGTGTGCCTGTCAGGCTACAAGGAATATGTTCCTGGGATCTGTCAAGAGTAAGAAGTCGCTCCTTTTTCATCTTACCACAATGGGAGCTAGCCACAAAGGATAGAACGTATAGACGTATGCATGGGTTTAGGGTCAGGATGTTGGAATGCTGCCATACGTTGGTAGGTATAAGAGCTCCATCATATCGTCATCAGCATTGATGGTTCTTGAACATTCTCTGTGTGCTAGGAACCGCAACACTGTTAGGAATGAATTCATTCCCCATTTGCCAGGGAGCAATGTGAAGCTCAGAGAATGTAAATAAAGCCCCAGCTTACAGGGCAGCAATTAGGTGGCAGAGCCATGGGGCCTTGCAGCCGAGCACCCCCCCCACCCCCGCCGCCGGCCGCTGCAATGCTCCATGCCTCTGGGCTTCAGCTGAGTTTGAATTGCTGAATCTTCCTGGAGCTCAGAGGGTGGAGGGTTCAGTCAGTAGGAAATGGGACCAATTGGAATTGTGTCCCCTCTTCAGCCTTCCAGAGCTCCATGGAAGGTGCTCACCTGGAAGAATGGGAGCATAAGGAAGAAAAGAGAAAGAGGAGAAGGAGAAAGGGGGCGGGTAGAATGAAAGGCAGATGGAAAGGAATACATGGTGGTTGGGTGGGAACTCTGACGTGAGCCCCGCAGAGACTGTACCATGGTTTCCATCATTGTATTTTAGGTGTGCATTTGGCTACAGCGGAGTCAACTGTGAAGACAGTGAGTATAAAAGTTCTGCTTTGTTATTAAGCTTCTGAGAAATAGGGAACACGTTCAAAATTCTGCCCAGGACTCCAAAGTCTCTGGCTCCCTTCATAAAGAGCGAGACAGTCTGCCTGCAGTTTGCGTTCTGGGTCATGCCGTCCCATGCCTGCCTTCAGATCCTGGGCAGCAGCACCCCATTATAGAAAATAACAGAACCCAGCCCAAGAGGTGGGCTCTGGGTGTCCTAACATTCTGTTTATTTTCTGTCACTGGCAAGGATAAAAGACCAGTATATTCCAAAAATGTGTGTGGTCATGGGAGAGCAGAACTAAAAACCATTTAAATATTCCAGCCTTTCAGTCCCCGAGCTATTTACTAGCTTGGGATGTGTTGTTGCAAGCTCAGTTGCTTTCATTCTCTCCCACACCCCACCCCCACCAGATTGGGACAATACTAACTTTATATTTTTAATTATATTACATTTCAAATTTTACATAAAGACTGGTCATCCAAGGTGAAGGAAACATTACTCTTGGCCTCTCAGCCAGCCACAAAGTTAGTGATGAAAAATGCTCTCACTTTCTATTGTATTTTGTTGCAAGGCTGGATTTGCTAAGTTTTTCCTTCCTTCCGGGCTCTCGGCATGCACACCTACAAAATGAGAGGTTGACCTTTGAGGTCCCTTTCCAAACATGGTCTATGCCCCTATGAATCCAGGTTGGAGGTGGCATATATGGCAGTCATGAAGCAGAAATCTGAGACAGAGGGTTCTAGAACAGCACCGTCCAACAGAAATGTAATGGAGCTTCATATTTAATTTCAAATCTTAAAAATTCTAACTACATTTATTAAAGAGAAGTAAGTGAACTTGATTTTAATAACATTTTATTTCACTTCATATATCAAAAATATTTTTCAGCCTATCATCAATAAGTGTTTCTCATGAGAAATTTTAGGTTTGTTTTCTTTCATCCTGCGTGTTTGAAATCTGCCGTGGGTGCTGTCCGCACAGGCAGCTCATAGCCTCATTTGCCGTGCTCGGTAGTGCCAGCCAGAGCAGATCTAGAGGAAGAGAATGGTCGCCACGAGCTCTCCCCTCACTGATTCTATGAAGCCTCTGTTAGTGACAAATTTAACTCCAGCCTTGTTCCCCCTGCTTATCTGCAAGGTCAGACGTGGTGGGCAGGCAGAGGCAGCAGAGGTTAGGATGGGATGCGCCCGTCGGTTAATGTCTCATCTCCCGCGGAGCCCAGGAAGGCTCTGCCCCCCGCCCCCCCATCATGGCCTCCTCTGTTGTTTATGGTCTTTTATCTGGCAAGGCAGCCTCTTCCGATTGGGTTCCGAAGACACAGTACCCCCCCCAACCTGCCAGCCAAGCTGGCCCGGGTGGGGGCGGGGACCACAGCCTGATTGTCTTCACAGCCAGGAACCTCTGGGAACCTCTGGGAACCTGTGCAGTAGACAATGAGGGCTGCTTGTGGAAGGCTGTGCCTACTCTTTGCTTTTCCTTTTCAGAATTTCAGCTGATCCTCACTGTCGTGGGCACCATTGGCGGTGCCCTCATTCTTTGCCTGCTGATTGCATTGATCTTCTCAGCAAGGTATGGAGTGGACGTATCCCTTTCCCTAGGGCTTGGCACCACCGGCATCATGCTCCAGGTTCAAAACATATCTAGCCTTGCTGGGGCAGGAGAAGGGAGATGAGGCGAGACCTCTCTAATACTGTTGGCTTTTTCTCTTACCTTAATTTGCTTTGGTTTATATAAGCCATACATGATTACTGAAGAAAACAGAAAAATGTGTAAAGGAGCACAGGTAAAAAACCACTCACAAAACTTATCACCCTGAGGCAACTAACATTTTGGCATATATCTTTCCAGACTTTTTTCTTTTTAAATGATGGTATAGACAGAATTTTGTGACCTTTGTGTGAGTTTGTTGTTTTGGTTTTTGTTGTTTTGGGTTTTTGCTTGTTTTAGAGACAGCACGTGTGGGGGGTGGGAGGGGAGAAAAGAAGGAAGAATCCCAAGAGCACGGAGCCCGACTTGGGGCTCGATCTCACGACCCTGAGATCATGACCTAAGCTGAAACCAAGAGTCAGAAACTTAACCAACTAAGCCATTCAGGTGCCCTTTGTGTTAAAAAATGTATATATATTGTTAAGGTTTATTTTTGCTTAACACTATAATGTGACATAACAACCATTTTCTGATGTCACTGAAACTCTGTGTTAGCAGTTTTCAACCCCACTGATGTTGTCAAGGATCATTCATCAAGGCCCTGGGCCCAGGACCCTGCGGCAGCGGGCCTAATACCGGCTGCAGCTGAGCCCCGTGGCTTGTTCTCTCCGCAAAGCCATTTCGCGGCTTGGTGCCTTAAGTGCTCTGCCTAAGAACTTGAGTAGCGTCCTTTCATTTATTCAACAAATATTTAGATAAAGTTCCCTCCATTAACTGGGAGAGAGAACACTGTTATCTCTATTCCATTAGAAACGTGCTGAGTGGGATGCACTTTGGTAAAAACAAGCTGCTTGTAACATTTCACTCACATCTTATATTTTGGCAAAATACGTATTTTGCACTATAATGTGAGAGGATAAATAGATTTTGTTTCTTTCTTCTTCTTCTTTTTTTTATTCCAGTTCGATATTAACTCTTCCCCAAAGCCTTTATTATAAGGATGCAAAGCTGAGAATTAGGAGTACGACCTTCCCTTTTCTAGGAAGATGGCCAGAATATTCTGTTCTGGAGCAAGGCTGCATCTTCCTTCCTTAGGAGGATTGCCTAACTGTCTTGGGTCTCCAGCATCCTCAGGGGCTGCATGTGGAACCTTGTGACCTCACCACAGCTATGTTTCTCAGCTCCTGCTTCCCGCTGCAGAGCTGGGTTTGCTCCTAGTTCAGCCTCAGATTCATGACTCTTGGGAACACATTAAGAATGACAATTTCTTGCCTATTTCAAAGGGAATGAAGCTTCTCCGCTTCTCCTCTCCTTAGACAGGAGTGCTCCCAAAGGGCGAGAACTCTGTTGTAGGCTAGGCGGGCTACCGGGGTCACAGGGTGAGTGGGTCTTCCCTTAGGACATTTCCGGTGGGTGACGGTCATCCTGGGAGTGCCCTGTGGACATCACAGATGCAGCCGGTCCAGTCTGCACTCCAGCGGTCCAGGGCACTACAGGGGCAGGTCTGTGGGCCAGAAGGCAGGAAGGGTCACTGTCAGAATTCATCGGGGGTGGGTACCTCCCTCACCTCCAAGCGCTTCTACTGGGCCTTGAATACTTACACTTGAGGTCCTTGAGGGGCTACAGCAGACCCTGGGAAACGCCTTTTTCTCCTTGTAAGATCTTTATACCTTGAACTTGTTTTATTGGCCGAGGTACTTCTGTAGACATTGACTTTGCTTGAATGAAAAATTGTATCACAGATCATCTTTTCTCTTTGACTTCCATATATAACTCAAAAGCACACTTAAGAATAGTAACATTATTAGCAAAATTTGCATGAGACCAACAGCACTGGATGGCATTGTTGGATCAGTGTTAATGTTCTGGTGTTGATGGTTATGGAGAGCTTATGAGGAGACTGTCCTAAAACTTAGGGAATGTACACGAACGGAGTAGTGAAGTATTATGGGTAGTGGGGCATCAGGGCTAAGCACTTATTCTTAATGGTGCAGAAATGTTAACAGTTGGGGCATCTCGGTGAGGGACGCATGGAAGCTCTGTGTAATTTTTTGGTTTGTACCTTATATGTAAATTTGAAATCATTTCAGAATTTGAAAACTTTTTTTAAAAGAATACTAACACTTGCGTCAAGGAACTTCTGCCATTGTCAGATCCTAATTCTTGTTACCATTTATAGCCAAAAGAACAAAAACAAGAATACTGAAGAACAGAACTTGATTGAGAACGACTTTCAAAACCTGAGACTGCAGCAGACGACAGGGTTCAGCAATCTCGGAGCAGATGGGAGCATCTTCCCTAAAGTCAGGGCAAATGTCTCCAGTCAGCCACCGAATCCCTATGCACACGGGAGAAGCATGCCCCGCCCTGACTACTAGGTGAGTCAGTGGGCTTGGGAGGGAGTGGAATGCCCAGGGCAGAGCAGGGACGGGGCCATTGGGTCATCCAGTCCTGGCTGCAGGCCTCTTTGTTTTTGTTTTCCAATCAAAAGAGAAAGATTAGAGGATGCCCCCTCCTATTGTTTTTTTGTTTTTTGCTCCCTCCTATTGTTAAATGGCCACCACTTGGGTCCCTAACACTGACCATCTATGTGACTTTAGACACATCACTGAGGATAGGGGCAGAGACTCCGCGTTCTCCGTGCACATTTCACTTCTGCAGACTTCCCCCGGCAAGCACACCACCCGCTGAGGATTTCTTAACACACTATGACCATCCTGGGAAAACGTGGCTTATTTCTATTTTGAAATCCCATGATTTATTTTGCATATAAAGTTTTCTTAAGTCATGGAAGTCTAAATAATGTTTCGTGTATGTACAAGGGGTTGACTTGCACCAGGAGCGCCATGTTGGATCAGACACATGGTCTAGTCGGCAACAGCCAAGAATGGTTGTCCTATGGGAGTGCCTGCTGGCCCCACGCAAGGTGAACCTTAACCAGCAGACTCATTACAAACCTCCTTTCCTCCTGATGGGGAGAGCTTTACATCAAGCATAATCTCTAAAGAGAACCAACCCCTTAGAGGTAGAATAAGCATGGGATTTAGAGCCCGGGTTTGAAGCCTTGCCCTTCTGTTACTTGTATCAGCTGTGTGATCTTTGACAAGGTATTTGACTTCTCTGGGTTTGTTTTCTCAGCTGTGAAATGGACATACGGATTTTTCTCTCATAGGATAAAAATCAAATAAGCTAATATGGACAGGGAACCTAGAACAGTGACTGTTCTAATTTGAAAAATAGTATTCAAATACTGTTAATTGAAGTAATGTTAATAATTTGTTAATCTAATTTTTCTCATAGGATTCAGTTGCAATACTTCTAAGAGTTTCTTTTTCCCCCCCTCTCTCTTTCTCTCTTTTTGTCTAGAATGGTAAAAATTGGGGACCATCCATGGCCCTTGACCCAATGTAGGAGCTTTTCTTTTGAGTGTTTAAAAGGCCAATGGAGAAGTGAGCAGCCGGGAGGATCTGGCCTTTGGAATTCCTCTGCCACCCAGGACCCAGCCTCTCTGGATAAAGTTGTGACTGCTTTCAATGAATGCAGCTTGTTTGCTAAGTACCTAGGGAATTAAATGCACATAGATGCTATTAGCACTTGTAAGATAGTTGATTTTGTCCAATCAGTACAGTGGTTAGGTTTTTGGTTTTGTTTCTTTTTCCTGGTGGGGCAACAATAACCATTTCCAATCTAGAGGAAAGCCCCCCAGGATTGTTGACTCCTGGGAGAGTGTTGCTTTGAGTTGATAGCCTATAGATCTGGAACCTAATTCTGAGAGACTCTTAACGCGCCAGCTATGGCAGTTAAGGGCATGAGAAGAAATACCATCTTTTAAGGTTCTCGGGCTCATTCTCTAATAAATTAAAATAGGATGCTACTTCGGTCCCTCCAGTGTAGGCATTTCATCACCCTTGCTCTGCCAGGAGCTTGTGACCTGGCCTCACACCAAGGAGACAGAAAAAAGACCTGTCTCTCAGCTTTCGGGGGAGAAGTGACTGGGAATGCAGGATCTTTTTGATGTTAACTAGAAGGCCCAGACTAGAACTGCCCACCATGGAGTACATCCCAGAGTTTTTGAAATGCCAGTAGGTGGTAGAGGCGAGGAGGAAAAAAAAAAACCCAAAACCCATAACCAGGAGTGAGAGGAACAGAGGCAGAAGGGAGCTGGGCTGCGCGGATGAGTATGGGAGAACGCTCGCTGGATCTACCTTCATCCTCAGATCCTCCTCAATGAGCAAACAGACATTTCCTCCAGTTCATGTCCAACCCACGACTTGGAGCCTAAAGAAGTGTGAAGACAACACCCCAGGGGCAAGAGCTGGAGGTCACTTTGAGAAATTGCAGATTCTGTTTGGTTGATGGTGAAAGAGGGAGCTCGTGCTCTGGCTCCTCGGCTCCAGATGTCCGGGCTTGGGACGCAGATTGCAGAGGTCCTTCATGGAGGCCCCGGCCTTCCCTGTGGCCGCCAGCACGCACACAGCCACACCCGGCACGCGCTCTCTTTAATGTTAATACTGTCCTTGTTTATGTCTAATGTCTGGTCCCCTTGCAAGTCATTTTTATTTGTTGTTACTATTATTTGTTCTTGACTATTAACTGTAAGAGGTAACAAAGTGTCTTTGGTAGGTGGTGTTCTTCCTTGTGTTTGGGCCCTTTGGTGATGCACATAGCAGTAAGTCTCTCTCCCTTTCTCTTTTCTTTCTTTCTTTCTTTCTTTCTTTCTTTCTTTCTTTCTTTCTTTCTTTCTTTCTTTTTCTTCTTTCTCTCTCTTTAACTTAAAAAAAAAAGATTTATTCATTTATTTTTAAAGCGGTGGGGAGGTGCAGAGGGAGAGGCGGGGAGAATCTCAAGCAGAGTCCCCGCTCAGCATGGAGCCGACACGGGGCTTGATCTCATCACCCTGAGATCATGACCTGAGCTGAAATCAAGAGTCTGACACTTAACCAAATGAGCCACCCAGGTGCCCCTAGTCTCACTTTCAATAGCAAACATGACACATGGCAAACTAGATTGATATCTGCAGTCCTCATTAGGGGCTGTTAGATCACCCAGGGTAATTGTTTAATTGTGTAGTAGGTGTTTCTGGCTGTTTCCCCATGCACATCCTACTTCTCTCCCATTATGAAGCAGCCAAGCATTTTGGGTGGGACCAATCTGACCCCCAGCTCCAACGGCAGGTCTTGGTTGGCCCAAGCCGATCAGTGGAACCCCATTCCGCCTGCCAGTGATAGGTTTAGTGAGCACATGGCATAAGTGGACACAATTAGAATAAAGCCTTAATTTTAGTAGGAGGCTTGGAGAAAGAAACTGTTCTCTCTCTCTTTTTTTTTTAAAGATTTTATTTATTTGAGAGAGAGAGAACGAGAGATAGAGAGCATGAGAGGGAAGAGGGTCAGAGGGAGAAGCAGACTCCCTGCTGAGAAGGGAGCCCAATGTGGGACTCAATCCCGGGACTCCAGGATCATGACCTGAGCCGAAGGCAGTCGCTTAACCAACTGAGCCACCCAGGCACCCCAGAAACTGTTTTCTTAATAAAGTGGGCTTCAGGATGTGAGGCCTCAGACTGCTTCAGTCTTGCTCAGCTGACACACGGAATCATGGAAAAATGGAGAAGCTCTGATCAGACCATGCCTGAAGCATCTGGACTTTACTGTTGGTCCACTGTGAGTAGTTCTTTCTTTTTTTGGAGCTGAAAACATCCTCACTGATACCACTCATGTTTACTCTTGTGTTCACAAGGCTAGGTGGTAAATGGGATAAAAGAAACACTCTTAGGAGCTATTAATACCTGTAAAGACATTAGCCATTAGTCAGTTTACAGCAGCAGAAGTAATGTAGATGTAACTTAAAATTGGTTGACTTTTTAAATACTTTTTTTATGTGAGAAAGTGCAAGAGAAAGCATGAGCTGGGAGGAGAGGGAGAAGCAGGCTCCCTGCTGAGCAGGGAGCCTGGCAGGCAGCAGGGAGCCTGACGTGGGGCTCGATCCCAGGACCCCGGGATCATGATCTGAGCCAAAGGCAGACACCTAACGACCTGAGCCACCCATGCCCTCCTACATTTGAAGATGATTCTGGATTCAGTGTTAGAAGCAGGCTGTTGGAACCTCTCTTCTAAAGAGTCCCACCTTCCTGTGGCCCACTGCACCTCAGCATGCCAGTTTCCATCGCTTCTCAAATGTCCTGGGCCATACAAACTGGGCTTCATGACCAGAGTATCATCCATTTTTCGCAGACTTTCACTGCTATTGTTTAAATAAAAGGAATGCTCTAAATATGTGTATGTGTAATGTTTATGAAAATGACTTTCACATTCAAAGTTGCTTTTGATTCTTTCATAATATGACCTACAATTCATTTGTTTCTGCTCACTGGGAACTTTGCAAAGGTTTTCCAAACTGATTGTCCCACAGCCTTGGAGGGCTGTCAAAATGAACTTTCTAAGATGCGAATCTGGTCACGATGCTCCCTTGCTTAAGGCTTTCAGGGGTTCTCCACTGAGAGAAGAAAGCTCACAGAACTGAGGCTGACTCTCCTGGCTAATCACTGGTCACCGGGCAGGTCCCACCAACCACTCGAGCTTTGCCTGATGTCCCCGCCCCACCTGAACCTGCTGCTCCACAAACAACCTCTTCACACCTCCATTTCTCCACTCATGCTGTTCCCTGCACTGGGAAAGCCCTTTTCTTTTTTTTTTTTTAAGATTTTATTTATTTTTCAACAGAGAGAAAGAGACGGCGAGAGAGGGAACACAAGCAGGGGTAGTGGGAGAGGGAGAAGCAGGCTTCCCGCTGAGCAGAGAGCCCGATGTGGGGCTCGATCCTAGGACCCTGGGATCATGACCTGAGCCGAAGGCAGACGCCTAACGACTGAGCCACCCAGGTGCCCGGAAAGCCCTTTTCTTAAAATTTTACTTTAAAAAACTGGCGGGGGGCGGGGCTGGGTGACTCAAGTCAGTTCAGCATCTGCCTTCAGCTCAGGTCATCATCTCAGGGTCCTGGGATCAAGCCCCGCATCGGGCTCCCTGCTCAGTGGGGAGGCTGCTTCTCCCTCTGCCCACCGCTCCCCCTGCTTGTGCTCTGCCTCTCCCTCTCTCTCAAAATCTTTTTTAAAAAAGCCCTTTCCTTCAACTGTCTTAATAATCACCTCCAACTGTCTTGATCAGCTAAACCATCATCCCCCCTGACCAGCTTTTTCCCAATCCTCTCCTTTCCCCCACAGTCCTCTCAAGTAGAGGTATGCCTCCTTCACATCCCAAGAGCGTCCTGAAGCCACTTTCCCCAGGAAAGGGGGTGCATGGTGAGTCTGCGTTTCCTTCTCCCCCGCACAATGCCTGGCATGGAATATTAAATGATTGTGAAACAGCAATATAAAGTGGGCTCTCCCAGCTCGGGCTTGAAGAGTGTGTTCATTACGTGATGATGGTTCATTGTGGTGATGGTTTCACAGGTACCTCCAAACTTGTCCAATTGTACACTTCATATACGTATGTACATATGTACATATGCTTATTTTATGTCAGTTATATCTCAACAAAGCTATTTTTGTAAGTGGGGGGTGGACTCTTACACAGGGGCCTCTCCGACCTTGACGGAGGCATCCTCTGATCATAGCCCTTAGACAGGACAGGAACATGTACGTGTTATTCTGCTGGTCTCTACACTGGACTGAAGGTCCTCTAAGGTCAGGACTGGGGGAAATGAGCTGGAGACGGGACGCTGCCCTGCTGAGAAGTTTTAAATCTTCTCAGCTGTATGTTGAAGTCACCTGAGAAGATTTAAAATTCACAGATGCCTGGATCCCAGAGCACTCCATCGGTCTAAGGCAGCCTGAGCATCGGGATTGCTTAAGCCCCCCGGGTGACTAGAATGTGCAGCAGATTTTAAGAATCACTGTTTTAGATCAGTGAGTGGTTTGGCTCCTCACAGCCAACACCCAGATCACATCATTTCCCACTCCTTCCCCTGAAAGTCTAGAAACCAGGAGTCTGTTGTGCACAAGAAGCTTCAGTGGGTTCTGAGGCTCCTCTGGAGAAGGAGGACAGACACCAAAAACGGTTTGAGACTCAAATCTCTGGGCCAGTTTTGCCCCCGAACCAAAGTCCCCCTAACCCTTCCTAGCAGCAGGGCAAATTCCAGGGCCAGTAGGTGGCACTGTATCCTTTGACTTGCAGAAAACCCAACATCTGGTGGGGCAGCTCTTTCAAAAGGCTCCTTTGACATCGTTAATTTTGAATGCACTAATTCTGAATAGTTTCCCCTCGACTTTTTCCTGGTCTCTTCAGTGCTTGCTCTTGTGCCAGGGGAACATGAATGTTAGCTGACTCTTGTAATATATGCTCCATTTTTACTGGGTCATTGGAAATCATACATGGTTCCCTTTATTGGCTCTAAAACACCTGAGTATTGAAGTAGCGTTAATATATTATGGTACATAAAATTTGATACAACTATTCAGAAAATCAATGTTTTCTTTCTTTCTCTTTTTTTTTTTTTTTTTTTTTTTGAGGCGGGGGAGAGGGAGAGGGAGAAAGAGAATCTTAAGCAGGCTCCAGGCCCTTCTCTGAGGCTGACCCTGGGCTCTGTCTCACAACACTGGGATCATGACCTGGGCCGAAATCAAAGAGTTGAACACTTAACTGACTGAGCCACTTAGGTGCCCCATCAATGTTTTACTTCATGGTGATTTTCCAAAATAAAAAAAAGAATCCATTTTCATTGAAAAATTCTTTAGTTAAGATAAAAATCAAAATGCCACCAGTGGAAGGTCTCTTTCATCAGCTTTCATGAGGTGAGCAGGTCTGGCTGGGTTTTTTATTTTTTTCATTTTTAAAATTTAAATTCAATTAATTAACATATAATGTATTATTGGTTTCAGAGGTAGAGGTCAGTGATTCATCAGTCTTATATAACAACCCAGTGCTCATTACATCACGTGCCCTCCTTAATGTCCATTACCTGGTTACCCCATCCCCCCAACCCCCTCCCCTCTGCAACCCTCAGTTTGTTTCCAGTGATTAAGAGATCTTGTTTTTCTCCCTCTCTGGTTTTGTCTTATTTTTTCCTCTCTTCCCCTATGATCTTCTGTTTTGTTTCTTTAATTCCACATATCCGTGAGATCATATGATAATTGTCTTTTCTCAGATTAACTTATTTTGCTTAGCATAATACCCTCTAGTTCCATCCACATCATTGCAAATGGCAAGATTTCATTTTTTGATGTCTAAGTAATATTCCATTGTGTATATATAACACATCTTCTTTATCCATTCATCTGTTGATGGACATCTGGGCTCTTTCCATAGTTTGGCTATTGTGGACATTGCTGCTATAAACATTGGGGTGCAGGTGCCCCTTCGGATAACTACATTTGTATCTTGGGGTAAATACCCAGTAATGCAATTGCTGGGTCATAGGGTAGCTCTATTTTTAACATCTTGAGGAACCTCCATACTGTTTTCCAGAGTGGCTGCACCAGCTTGCTTTCCCACCAACAGTGTAGGAGGGCTCCCCTTTCTCTGGATCCTCGCCAACATCTGTCATTTCCTGACTTATTAATTTTCTGGCTGGGTTTTTCAGAGAACGAGGTTGGGGAGAGGCCGGGAGCACAATATGGGGATCTTTCCCTCAACATCCAGGCTATGAAATATGGGTTCTTTTATTCAAAGAAGCTTGGGACAAAATCATCGAAGTCTTAATAATTCCTGCAAGCCTGATTTTCTGAGCCCACAGTCACGACCAATGGTCCAATAGGAGAATTTTTGTCTGCTTCCGGGTGAGACAAGGAAAACATTCTGCAAAAGTCAGTTCTGAAAGGTTTGGACTAGGTATCGAAGGATGAGTCAGAGTTTACTCGTTGGAAAAGATCAGAGATAAAGCCTTTTGTGAAGAGGAAACACCAACGTGCAAAGGTGAGAGTGTGTTTATGAGGCTGAAATGCCAGGTCTGGTGCAAAGCGCCTTGCGTGTTATATCACCTATAGATTCCTGGTCTTTCAGTCACACTGAGTATGTACCCTGCCTTCTTTTTCTGAAGAGCAGGCTAAACAACTATAATTAATGAGGCATTTACTCAAGTCCTGTCTTCTGATGTAGGGTAATTTGCAAGCCTTCAGTGGTCTCTTTGGAAGGAGAGAGACCAGCTTGCTCAAGTTATGGCTTGTGCGCACAAGCCTAGGGTCTGGCTTGGCTCTGGCATGCACACCACTCAGAAAACAGTGATTTGGGTGACCTTGGTGAAGAGCCACAAACCCCCACAGCTAATTACATTTTGGCCTATTGATCTGAGGGTGAAAGGCCCTGTGTTTGCTCTCAGTGAAGATTTAATTGTGGCTGGGGACGAATGCTGGAAGGGCAGCTATAAAACACGGCTCTCTGTGTAATGAAAGGCCTACTGTAACCCTGGAAGGGCCACCTGTTGAACATGACTTAGACGACTAGTAGGTCAGAGCTATTGCCCTTAGAAGTCATTTAGGTCTGCCTCCCAAATTTAGGAAGTGCAAGGTAGACTCAATTAATAATTATTGAATGCCTACTATGTACCAGGAATTTTAATTTTATTTTTTTAAGATTTTACTTATTTATTTATTGAATGCCTACTATGTACCAGGAATTTTAATTTTATTTTTTTAAGATTTTACTTATTTATTTAAGAGAGAGAGAGAAAGCACACAAGCAGGGGGAAGGGGCAGAGGCAGAGGGAGAAGTAGGCTCCCCACTGAGCAGAGAGCCAGCAACTCCAGGCTCAATCCCAAGACCCTGGGATCATGACCTGAGCCAAAGGCAGATGCTTAACTGACTAAGCCACCCAGGTGTACCAGGAATTTTTAGATGCATTTACTAACCTGCACAAAATATTTTCTAAAATAATCACAAGACCACCTATTTGATGACATTGCACTTTAGAAAATATTAAAATATTACTGTATATTTCTTTAAAATACATTCAAATTATATTAAGACCATGTAGTCACACTGAAGATCAGAAATTCCAAATGAGGGACGTCTGGGTGACTCAGTCATTAAGCGTCTGCCTTCGGCTCAGGTCATGATCCCAGGGTCCTGGGATCGAGTACCACATCAGGCTTCTTGCTCATTGGGGAGCCTGCTTCTCCCTCTGCCTGCTGCTCGCCCTGCTTATTCTCTTTCTCTCTCTCTCTCTCTCTCTCTCTCTCTGGCAAGTAAATAAAAATCTTAAAAAAAAAAAATTCCAAATGAGGCAGCTGTGAAACCATAGAAAGAAGAGTGGTCCCTGGAGTCAGGAGATCTCAGCTCTATCGCTTATGACTTCTCTAAAGCCCCAGTGTCCAAGTGGGGGAGAATGAGGTATTTTTACAGTGGTTATTTGTATGAACGATACATACCTGGCTGGGTACCATCCTTTGGGCCTGAGTGTGGAGACCCTTAGAATTGTGTTTTTGTGAGGAAGCTGGAAACCCATGGAACTATTTGAAAATAGAATGGCTTGTAAGCCGGGGAATCTCCTACACCTGTGCTAACAGGGCTCCTACCTCCTTGCACCTGAGCTGACTGCTAGGCTCGGCTGACACCGGAGCTCTGTGTGATAAACTGTTGATGCTGCCATGCTGGTCAGCTATGATTCTTAGCCACATTTCTTTAAAGATTTATTTATTTATTTTATATTCTATATATTTACACACACACACACACACACACACACATATATATATATAGGGAGAGAGAGAGAGAAGGAGTGCATGCATGCACATGTGGGTGGCAGGAGGGGCAGAGGGAGAAGGGAGAGGGAGAGTAGAGCCCAAAGCAGGGCTCAATCCCATGATCCTGAGATCATGACCCAAGCTGAAATCGAGTCAGATGTTTAATCAACTGAGTCACCCAGGTGCCCCAAGATTTATTTATTGGGGGGAGGGGTAGAAGGAGAGACTCTCAAGCAGACTCCCCACTGAGCACAGAGCCTATGTGGGGCTTGATCTCATGACCCTGAGATCATGACCTGAGCTGAAACCAAGAGTTGGATGCCTAACCGACTGAGCCACCCAGGCACCCCCCTCACCCAGCCACATTTTTTGAGTAAAGTCAAGTATGGCCCCTGCAAGGCTTGTGTTCTAAATGTTTAGTTGAACCTAGGAGGAACCTGCAGTAGGCACTGCAGGCATCATGTTTTATGACCTCTGAAATGTTAGAGCAGAGAGTGACCTATCTCTACTGAAGCCAGGGAAGAGGAAACTATCAAAGAAGGCGCTTACAATCAGAAAAACTTAGCGAGGGAGCTGATGGAGGCTCCTGGGACATCATTTAAAGAGCTGGGTGACCATTTGCAGAGTCAACTGTCAAGACAGGTCCTCACAGTCTTCCCACAGGCCTTGCATCCTCTGTTAAAGGGCAGTGGTTTTTTGAAGGACAATTTTTAGTTGGTACAACAGGTTATATAAACCAGAGCCTGTTGCCAAGTGCCAAACACATCTGACTTCACAAGTAGTAATTATAAAGCCAGGTCTGGCATGGACTAGAGTCTTCTCTTTCCACATGAGCAAACTGAGGTCCAAGGAGGGGCAGGCAGTTACATGGTTTTTCACCTAGGTTATGGCGTTGAGACTAGAACTCAATCCTTCCAATTTGGAGCCCAGATCTCTAGTTTTCTTCTACTAGCAATTAAATACGAAGAGCTATATTCTACAAAAGGGCAGCAGCCCTTGCACACAGACCAAATTTGGGTCCCAGGCTGGTGGCTTGATGTCACTTTGCAGGGCTGCTGGCCCTTGGCTTTTTGCAGACCCAGTCCTGGAGCAGCTACTCAGTCTCTACCCCCAAACCAGGCCCCCTAAAAGAGGTAGGGCGTCAGAAGCTTGTCCTACCTTTTGAAAAGCTGCAGAACTCCTGGGAGCTAAGGCAAGGCAGAAGAGAGAGGCAGGAAAGAAGTGGGAAGTGGCAGGTGAGGGAATGGAGTGTAGACAAAAAGGAGGGCAAAAGAAGTGGTACTCAAGTGGCCAGGGCAGAATGCTGGCTCAGCTTCCGGGAGCATGCTCAAGTTATTGGCTTCTTCCTTCTGGTCTGCAGATGTCTTTGTCCTTGCCTGTGTCCCTGGTGTTCACTGCTCTCTGTCCCGTCCTCCTACTCTATGGCTTTTCCCCAGGCCACATCTGATTGGACCATACCTGCGCTGTGTCCCTTCCCCATGCCCTACTCACTCCTTCGTTCCTGCCATTTACTCTTGAAGTCTCTAGACATAATTAATTTAAAAGGGGTGTGTGTATGCTTGTATTCATTCACTTTACTTTTAATTGAAATAACTGGAAAAGAATCTATGCCTTTAGGTGGTGTGAGGTAGCTTCTAGAAAGAAAGAAACAAATTTCAATGGCTCTGCTAGAGTGGAAAAGGGGCATTTAGGGAAGGACGCCAGTGGTCTCCTCTGGGTAAAATTGCCCTATGGACAATTTTAAAGAAAAGTTTTCTAAAAAAAAAAAAACTTATGCCAAAATTAGTTGAAAAACATAACTTTTACTGTAATTTTATTTATGGATATTATTTTTGAATGTTTTAGTTCATGAAAGCCAGAAAACATACATTCCCTCTGGAATATATAATCTTAGAAGTATTTTCAAAACTAGCCTTTGAGAAATTGCTCTCAGAAAGATATAATAATGAGTGTTTTCAGAACTGATACTTATATGAACAGAGAGGTTGAAAACACACAACTTGTTTACTAAGGCTGTGCTGGCTACTTCATAAATAAGTTTAATGCTCACATATGTTTCTTAGCTTCAGAGAAATACATTTGTACATTAAGAGCAACAAAAACAAACAGAAACCCCTTTCCTTATTGTTGAAAATCTCTGTCAAGATCTGTTTTGTATTCCATTTCTCAGTGTGAAATTCTACCCACTTCAGGCTTGGCATAACCCCAGTGTGCATGCTTAACTCCAAAACAAACAAAAATCTCTAAAGAACCTACTAAAGGCCAGTTAACATTGTAGGCTGTTTTCACCAAAATGGGACCTGGTGTGCTCACCATGACTCATCATTTGCTCACCTCCCGTGTTTATCCAAGCTGGAGTTTGCCTTTAGGTCTGTCCTTGTCAGTCCTTTAGTGGCTGTAAACTTTGAGAGTCAGCCTAGGGATTATTTTTTCCTAACCAGGACCATGTTATTACAGGAAGAGAAAAACCTATAAGGAACAGGTCATGATCCCAGGGTCCTGGGATGGAGTCCCACATGAGGCTCCTTGCTCAGTGGGGAGTCTGCTTTTGTAGTATCCTGTCACCAGGGTCATTCATTTCTTGCACTGTGACAAATCCTTGGCATGAATATTAAAGCAGAGTAAATTTTTTATTTACTTACCTAAACTAAGGTGAATACAGTAGGGTTGTCTTCTCCTCCCACCTTGAACTTTTTTCCCTACATATTAAATTATGACTATGTATTAGTAAAAGATTTTTGATCTGGATTGTAAATTGAACTTCAGAATATGACAACTCACTCTGGGAGTCAGTTAGCATGTAAATCTGAATTGTGAAATAGAGAAGTTTTAATTAATCTGATTTTTAAGTATTTAAAAAAATTATGGCAAAATACACATTACATAAAATTTATCATCTTAGCCATTTTAAAGTGTACAGTTCACTGGCATTAAGTGCACTCACAATATTGGACACAATTGCTACAATCCATTCATTTCCAGAACTTTTCCATTACCCCAAACTGGAAATTCTGTACCCATTAATTAATGACTCCCCATTCCCCCCCTCTCTCCAGGCCC
This sequence comes from Zalophus californianus, assembly GCF_009762305.2. Taxonomy (NCBI): domain Eukaryota; kingdom Metazoa; phylum Chordata; class Mammalia; order Carnivora; family Otariidae; genus Zalophus; species Zalophus californianus. Next base: position 147,448,194 of record NC_045595.1, read on the forward strand.
TGGTAACCTCTATTACACTTTCTGACTCTATGAATTGGTCTATTCTAGAGACCTTAAATAAGTAGAATCATACAATATTTGTCCTTTGTGTCAAACTTCACTCAGCACGTTTTCAGGGTTCATTTGTGTTGTAGCATGCGTCAGAATTTCATTCCTTTCTAAGGCTAAATAATGGTCCATTGTATGTAGATACTACATTTCGTTTATCCGTTCATCTGTTGACGGACATCTGAGTTGTGTCTACCTTCTGGCTGTTGTAAATGATGCTGCAGTGAACAAGGGCATATAGCTACAGCTGTTTGAGTCCTTTTTTAAAATTATTTGGGGTATATCCCCAGGACAGGAGTTGCTGGATCATTCTATGGTAATTCTATGTTTAACTTTTTGGGGAACTAACCTTGTTCAATTTTTATATTTTTTAAACATTGTTGTTTATTTTAGAGAGGGAGAGTGTGCACACACAAACATGAATGGGGGAGGGGGAGAGGGAGAGAGAATCCTCAAGCCAGCTCCCTGCTGAGCGTGGAGCCCATCCCCCAACCCATGAGATCATGACTTGGTCAGAGATCACTAGTTGGAGGCTTTACCTACTGAGCCATTCAGAAGTCCCCCCCGCCCCCATTTTTAAAACTAATAAGAAACAGTGGGGCATGGGTGGCTCAGTCTGTTAAGGGGCTGACTCTTTCTTGCTTTTGGTTCAGGTCATGATCTCAGGGTCCTGGGGTCACACCCCTCCTTAGGTTCTGGGCTCCTGGCTCCTCACTTAGCGGGGAGTCTGCTTGAGGATTCTCTCTCTCCTTCTCCCTCTGCCCCTTGCTCCCCACAACCCCTCATGCTCGTGCGTGCACACATACTCTCTCTCAAATAAATAAATCTTTAAAAGAAATAAATAAAATAAAACTAATAAGAAACATAAAATTTCTCTGGGTTATCCTTGCTCAAACTTTGAGAGTCAAACCCAATGCAACCAGTAGTGTCCTTCAAGCCCAGAAACTCAGCAATGATCAGCAGTGGGATGTGCCCAGGGCAGCTACAAGGGAAGCTGTCCCAGGAACTGTGAGAAATGCTGACTGTCTCCCCTTCCTGAGGGGGTGCCTCAGTGCACCCTGTCTTTCCTGATTAGAGGAAGGCAAAGTATTTGAAGGGCATTTCTACCCTCCAGCTTAATAAAAAGAATGAGGAGTTCTAGAACAAGATAAAAGCCACAAGCCAGAAGCCAAAAACTTCAGAGAGATTAGAAGAGGCATTTTCAAAGTAGTTCTAAGATAATGCAGCATGGAAGAATGTTGTCATCATTTGGAATTCAGTGGCTTAGGGCAGGTCTGGGCAGGTTGGGAACCACCAGGTGGCACAGAATGGGGGCAGATTTGATTGCAGCCCTTTCCAGGTGCAGTCTAGGTAAATATGGGTCTGTAACTCCCCATTCCCCTGTCTCTCCAGCCCCTGGTAACCTCTATTATATTTTCTGACTCTATGAATTTGCCTATTTTAGGTATGTCATATAGGTAGAATCATACACTATTTGTCCTTTTGTGTCTTGTTTATTGCACTTAAGCAAATAAGGGTCTGAACTGTGAAACACGGTGTTGTGGGTGGGAAGGGGAAGCACAGATCAGACATCAAAGGCTTAAATTTAGAGGATGCTAGATAAATGCAAATTAGTATGCTTATCAATGCAACATTTACTCAGTTTTTGAGACTTAACTTTCCTTCCATCTCTGCCAGACAAATCTTCTAAAATCACCACTTGGCACATGTCAGCTCCCAGTTCAAACTCTCTTTCTAGCTTCCCATTATTTATGATCATTGCCTCCCAACGCTGGATAAGAGTCGCTCCCAAGGCCACTCTCCCGAGAGGCCGAAAGACCTAAGATAGACCCAGGGCAGCCTCTGCAGCACCAATTCTACTGGAAAGTATTTGGGGATGAGTGTGACTGTTACATCAGAACAAACATGGGGATGTTACAGAGTGCAATGTTTGCATGCAGTTTACCGACGAAATGCTGGCCCTCAGTGAAATTTGGAGCTTTGCCCTTCGGCACAGTATACTACAAGAATAAGTTTACTTCGTTAGGCATCAGGGCACCACCTTGGCAGAGTTGGGGAGTGGAAAGGGGCACAAATGAAGATTAAATTCCAAACTCCTTAATCAGGGCAGTCAGAACTATCTCCCGCCTGGCCCTTGGGAGCTATCACTTTGCACTTTACTCCTTAACTGCTTCTGTTTTTAGTAAAGGCATTCTGAACCTCTGGACAGGTATCCCAGCTCTGTCACTTCGTCCAGAAAACTAGCACCTCTGTGTCTCACTTTTCTCATCTGGAAAACAGCAGGGTTGTGGGGAGGATTAAGTGAGTTAAGGTGGTAATTTAGTGCAGTGCCTGGCTAGCAGAGTGTTCTCTGTCCGTGCTAGGCATCCCCTTACTATTGCCTTCCACACGAAGGCCACCTCTTCCCCTCCTATGAACCATTCCAGTCTTAATCCACTCATCATGGCCCAGCCCAAGCCCACCTGTCCCTGCGCGCGCGCTGTCAGGGGAAACTCCTCACTCTCAGCTCTTGGTGGCCATTTCAGAACCAGCTCAGATGTACAGGATAAGCTGAAAGCCCGAACATCTGTTTATGAGTTTAGCTCCACGAAAATCGCCAGTGTGTCGAGATAAGGAAAAGGAAGGAGAGCGGCATATCGTCCAGTGTCGAATCCTCGGAAAGGGCAAAGCGTTAATGAGGGAAAAGTGGACCTAACCTGTGCCTCCGCGCCCCACATGCCCTCCCTTCCCGATCAAGCGCCTCTCTCCGTATTACACCGGCAGGCGCTTGCGTCGCTCCTCGGGCGAGCGCACGGCGGGCCGTGCGACTTTGGGACAACCAGACGGCCACCGCGGGATCTCACGGACCTGCTCTCCCTCCCGATGTCAACCCAAAGTAATGGGGGCGTGGCCCGCCCCCTCCCTGTGCCGCCCGGCTGCTAAGAAAGCACGGCGAGACCCTCCCTCGCGACTCCCCCCCCCTCCCCCCGCAAGGGCTCCAGAAGGGACTTCCACTTGGGAGTCAGGGGCTCCGCGTCCCGGGCGGGTCCCCGCGCGGGGCGGAGCTGGCCCGGCCCGGAGCTCGCCCCGCCCCGCCCCGCCCCGCCGTAAACTGACCGTGTGGCAGCCGGGCGGGGGCTTGGAAAGGGGGAGAAGGGGAGGAGAGAGAGGGAGGGAGGAAAGTGGAGCCTAGCGGGCCGGAGGGAGGAAGGGAAGGGGCGGAGGCGGAGGGCAGAGTGTGGCGGCGCGTCCCGGAGCCCAAGTCGCGGCCCCAGCGCGGAGTCCGCCCCTCCCGAGCCCAGAGTCGCCCGCCGGGGCCGTCCCGAGCCGCGACTACCCCCCCGCCTCCCCGCCCCCCGGGCAGCCCCGGGATTCGGCTGCGAGCGCTGCGGGAGGGATGGTGGCGGCGGGGCGCGGGCCAGCGCAGCCGCCAGCGTCTCCCGCCCGGCCGCGGGCGCTGTGAGCCGGGCATGCGGCTGCGGCCCCCGACCCTCGGCCCCCGCGCTCAGCCCGCCGCCGCTGAGGCCGGGCGCCCCCACCATGCCGCGGGCCCCGGCGCCCCTGTACGCCTGCCTGCTCGGGCTCTGCGCGCTCGTGCCCAGCCTCCCAGGTAAGCCGGGCCGCCCGCGGCGCCCAGAAACTTTGTCGGGCGAGGAGCCGCCCGCAGGCGGCGTGGAGGGCCGGGCGGGGGGCGCCGTCTGAAGGGGAGAGCGTCTTCTGGGCCCCCAGGTGGGCGAGTCGCGGGGTACGGCCGGGTGGGCGGCTCGCGAGGTGCGTGCGCCACTCCGCTCGCAGCCCGCAGTCGCCCCGGCGCGCTGTCGTCGGCCGTCCGTCAGTCCCGGGCCGAGGAGGAGCCTTCCCTTCCTGTGTAAACAGCCTTGCGGGGCTGCTGACGGCCCGCGTGCGCCCGCGCCCAGTGCCCGGGAAGGGCCGCCGCCCGCCCTGCGAGGGGGCTGGGGCGCCGCACTCCCCGGCACAAAGCGGCCCTTGTGGCCGGCCGGGGGCGGGCGGGCTGCGGGGAGGCGCCGACGGATGCCACCGGTGCCCCGGTCCTCAGGCGAAGGGCAGCAAGGGGGGCGGGGGAGAGACCGGGAGTCCTTGCTGGAGCCACGGCTTCTCGGCAGAGGGCTCGTCTCTTGGAACTGCGGGTGCTCGGGGCCCCTTAGCGTATCCTAGGGTTTCACTGCACCCAGGCCAACCGCCTCCCTTTAAAGTTGTAATCCCCTCGCTTCCTCCCCCAAACCACCGCAAAACCCGAGGGAGACCGGCGTCCCAAGCCACAGCCCCACCTGGACTTCCCGATCTGATTCCTTAGGCGTGGCTTTATCCCGAGGTTTACAAACACTCGCCCCCGAACATTCCCCTAACTCTGGAGGGTTCTGGGGCGGAGGGCAGGGGGTGTGCGATTGCTTTGGCGCGACCCTGCCAAGGGCTGGCGACTGTGTGAGGAGCCCTCGGTTACCTGCTGTAAGTTTTCGGGGTTGGGAGACGGCTGGATGTGGCAATTAGGAGGCCCTAGAGGGAGGATGCTCTGTTTTGCGCCTGGCTGCCAGGCCGATAAGCCACCCCCAAGCCCTCCAAGAAAAGCAGGAAGCTCCAGTCTTTCTCCTTTCCCGGAGGAAATAATTGTGTGCTGGGGTGCTTCGTTGCTCCATTGGCTTGCAAGCCCATGATAGTCGATTGCTTTTGTGTCTGGCTGCCAAGCGAGAGGGCACTATTCCCCTGTGGTGCCTCATTTAGGAAGGCAGATGAAGGTTTACCTGAGAGGAGGAGGGTTCTAGGCAAACGAAAACTTCCTTTAGGCCCGAATTCAGACTTAATACTGTAGCAAGGTTCCTCTAATGAGAAAATAATCACTCTAGAGCTTGGAGCAGATCCGTGGTTTGCAAACACCCATCTGGCAGCCAGCACCCATTAATGTTTTCCTGCGTCCTCGGGGAAATGCAAAGAGAGAGATGAAGGTTGTGTCACACACAGGAGTTTGTCTTTGCCAGTGGTCCCCTGCCTCACAAGGACTGTCCTTTAATTTGACATTACGTCTTTTTTATTTTTGGTGGGAAAACTTCTTTTCATAATTTATAGTGATGATAGACGCAAAATAAAAAATCTGGCAATCCTGTATAAACTTCCCCTCCTCTTTCTCTTTGTTTTGTTCTGTGAAAGTTCAACTCTGTCAAGTTCTGTGAAATCCCAAAGTTTGGAACTGCTAAAGGAGAGGATTTGTAAGTACCCCTACAGCTTGACATCCTCCGATTCTAATAAAAACTAAAATGTTTCTAGTTGTGAAGAATTCTTTTCATATATTGTTTTCCATTTGCGTTGTGATTTCTGTTTTTCACAGTTCACGTGTCTCTTCACAATGATCTCCATCTACTCAGATGGGCCCAAAAGGGCGAAGTGACTTGCCCGCTCTCCTTGTCTGCTGATCTCAAAGCGTCTCAGTCCAGGGCCCTTTGTTCCCCATGATGCAGCTTAGGTAGGGAGAAAAGTAGCGGGCCATGGTGGTTTCTCTCCAGCTCCTCAGAGCTCCCTTTTCTTGCGCTGTTGCCCTATGAGAGCTCCGCCAGCCCGCTGTGGGTCAGCAGAGCCAAGGTACAGCAAGCCCATCGCTGGCTTCCAGACCTGTCATCTCGCTCTTAGCCCTGGAGCTTCTCAAGGTTCGAAGGGGCTGACTCATATCTGTGATTTCTCCCGGTGCCCCAGTGTTGCTGAGCCAGCCTCAAACAGTTCGAAACAGTTTTTCTTTTCTCTTCCTTCTCTTTTCTTCTCTCTTGAAGCAGCGCAGGTACTTTTCCCAGAGCATGTTTCCTGTCTTGCGGCTAGGAACGTGAGTGGAAAGAGGAACCTTCATTGCCTAGTGAAAGAAAGAGGTGACCTGCAGGGCCATGCCTGCCTGGGTGTTCCGGGCCCAGGGGCCCGGTTGCCCATCTGTTACTTTCTCTACACTTCCATCCCTGTGCCTAAGCCAGCAGGAAACAGACTTTTAATTTAAGAGGGCTCCTTTCAAACAAGTCTCCGGCAGACTGACATCCCCTTCTCGTCCCGGTGTTATCTCCTGCTCTCCTCATCCCGGGGCCGAGAGCCTCCAGACAGGACTTTTGGACATGGTCTTCTCACAGAACCAGCGAAGGGTTTCTCTGGAGTGAGGCCTTTGCTCCCCCACAAGGAAGGGGAGGAGCGTGGTATTGATCTTGCTGCAGGACTGGAGTCGTGTTTGCTATCATCGTTCATTAAAAAAAAAAAAAAAAAAAATCAAATGTTCTTTCAGGAAATGCCCTGCAAATTAGAATGCTCTGAATCCTGAGAGAGCCCTTTATTCTGTTTTGTGGGCTCCTGTTGGCAGCACTCTGCCCTGCACCACAGGTTCCATGGCCTGTGAGGGGGCCTCTGGATTTCGGCCTTGGCTTGGCAGCTCTCCTCAGGTAACCGGGCCTAGGTTTAGAAATAACAGGGCAGCAGGATGCAAACAGTGGGCTTGGTTTGGAGACTGCTCTTTACCCCAGGTATTTACATTTTAGCCCCACCATCCTTGAATGAGGGGGGCTTTTTATAAAGGGGATTGAGGCAGAAGAGGGCAGGGCCTAATTAGCTCTAATTAGTATTCTTCTGCTTGTTCTCCGTGCTTATTTAGCTACTGAGGCAACGGAGAATTAAAATATCTAAGTAGTTGGCAAAAGGCTTTTTGTGCCTGCCTGCCCTGGTTACTAGCTTCGCTTCTTTAGCTGGCTCCTGAAACTATTCTGAGAAGTTTCGACGGTATCCGTAATGTGGAACAGTTACGTGCTGCTTAAATAATAGCGTCCTTTTCATGGGGCAGTGTGCAGCTGGGTTGGAGTGGGGGGAGTCTCTTTTCACAGGTATTTCCTGTTGGCTGGGGTGGGGGGAAGGCTTCAGAAAGCCCACTGCTATAGTTTGTTTGCTTTCTTTCCAGTTGCATGGGATTAATGGGCTTCATAAATATAAAGGAACACTTTATGTATAGGCACCCACTTGTTTGTGAGGCTTCTTCTTGCTTCTATTGAAGGCAGGGTTTGATTCCTGGGCCACCTGGTGAAAAGTGTGCTCCAAGGCAGGCCTTGACACGTCCCCTATGGTGGATGCTTGGAAGGGGAGGTGGTGTGGCCTGCTCTCCTTACTAGATTCCCTCCCGACCCCCCCCGACCCCCCCTTCCCCCCCCCCCCCGCCCCCGCTGCCGGCCCTCCTGCCCTCCTCCTTTAACACCACCCAAGATTTTCTCCCCTCCCCCGCAGACGGGGACTGCTCCTGCCCTTGTCCCTTTTACCTGTTTGTAGCTCTCACTCAGAGTGATTCTGTTAAAACTCAAGTCAGATCATGCCACTCTGCTTAAAACCCTCCAGTGGCTTCCAGGAGTCCTGACAGTGTCCCACCCGGCCTCTCCAAAGTCTTCCCTGACTTTCTGTTTCTGGCCACTGCCGCTAGTGCCCTTCACTCTCTCTGTTCTTGCAGCGCAGCAGGGCCCTCCGCGGGGCCTCGGATACGCTCCCCCAGATAGCCGCAGAGCTAGCTGCCTCCATCCTGCAGCCTTTTCTTGGTGGTCTCCTGCTCAGCCAAGTTGTCCCTGGCTGCTGTCAACTAAACCTCCTGCCCCATATTCCTCCTGTCACTTTTCTTTCCTTGATTTTTCTCCGCAGCCCTTATCCTCTCATGTGCTCTCTGATCTTGTTTACTGTGAGTACCCCCCAAGAGGATGCTCCTCCAACCAGAACGTAAGCACTGTGAGGACAGGGAGTTCCGTCAGTTTTCTTTATCACTGTGTCCTCTGTGCCTAGGATAGAGCCCAAAGCATACTGGTTCAACGGATGGATGAGCTTAAGTCTTGGGGAGGTGTGTGCACGCAGGGCGGGTGGGGCTTGTTCAATCCTATGCTCCTTGCTGCCTTCTGTAACCGGTTTTGAGGTCAGGGACTGTGCACGTAGCTTACTAGTGGGAAACATTTTGGGAGAGAGAGAGACCCCATTTGAATGTGTCAAGGTTTTTTGAGCAGGAATAGATGATAGAGGCCATGTATTGCACCCCCTGAATTGCTTGCATGAGGATACTGAGGCCTGGAAAAGGTAGTGACTTGCCAAAGGTCATGGAGCCAGGAAGTGGCAGATCCAGTGCTTGGATCTCTCCTGCCTAGGATGGCCTCTCCTCGTCCCCTAAATGCAGCCCAAATGTCCCCTCCTCTGTGAAGTCTTCTCTGCATCCTTTGGGTAGGTGGAATTGGCCTCTCCTTCCCTTGCTCCCATAGGACATTCTGTTAGAGGGGCTAGAGGCTGGCCGGGGGTGGGGGGGGTCTCCTTCACGTGCTACATGGCAAATTGCCCAGGTCTCATTTACCTTTAGGTTCCTGATAACAACCACAGTGGATCCCCCTGCCCCCATCCCACTACCTCATGGTTTCAGTGTCTTTAGAAAACCCCTCAACTTTCTAAAAATGTAAAGCAGTTTTAGATTTACAGAGAAATTGAGAGGATAGTACAGAGAGTTCCTATATACCCTACACCCAGTTTTGCCCATTAGTAACATCTTACCTTAGTGTGGTACATTTTTTACAATTAATGAACCACATTGATACATTATTATTAACTAAAGTTCATACTTTATTTTATTAAAAAAATATATTTTTTTTAATTAGGTTCCATGCCCAACATGGGGCTTAAACTCATGACCCTGAGATCAAGAGTCCCATACTCTACTGACTGAGCCAGTCGGGTGCCCCTAAAGGTCATACTTTAGTCAGATTTCTTTAGTTGTTACCCAATGTCCCTTTTCTGTTCTAGGATCCATTCAGGATGCTACCTAAATTGAGTTGCCATGTCTCCTTAGGCTTATCTTGGCTCTAACTGTTTCTTAGTGTTTCCTTGTTTTTGAAGACCTTGATAGTTTTGAGGACATATTTTGTAGATTGTCCCTCTATTGGGATTTGTCTGATGTTTTTCCTCATGATTAGACTGGAATTATGGGTTTTTGGAGGAGGCCATAGAGGTAATTGATTGCCATTTTAAAAATTATTTTTTGAATAGGTAATATAGTCACATGATATTTTTATGGTGTAACAGTTGTACAGTGAGAAATCTGTTTTCCATTCTTCTTGCCCATCAGTCTAGCATATTGCCCTAACCCCTTGCTGCACAGACTATCCCTGTTAGGTTTCTTAACGTATCCAGAGTGCTTTCTATGCGTATGTTACAAATATCCCTCCCCTTATGTTTATTGAAAGACAGCACTATCCACACTGTTGTATGTCTTGCCTTTTATTTTTAGCTTAGTGATATATCAAAGTAAGCTTCCTATCAGTATATAGGGAGCATGCACATTCTTTTTTTTAAGTGATTTTTTTTAGACTTTATTTATTTTTCATAGAGCACAAGCAGAGGGAGAGGGAGAAGCAGGCTCCCTGCTGAGCAAAGAGCCTGTTGCGGTACTTGATCCTAAGACCCCAGGATCATGACCTGAGCTGAAGGCAGACGCTTAACCGAGCCACCCAGGCGTCCCTGCACATTCTTTTTTTAAAGCTGCATATTATAAGCAATCATATAAATTGGTGTTTTATATATATATTTTTAAGATTTTATCTATTTATTTGACACAGAGAGAAATAGCAAGAGCAGGAACACAAGCAGGGGGGTGGGAGAGGGAGAAGCAGGCTTCCCACTGAGCAGGGAGCCGGACGTGGGCCTTGATCCCAGGACCCTGGGATCATGACCCGAGCCAAAGGCAGATGCTTAACGACTGAGCCACCCAGGTGTCCCTAAATTGGTGTTTTAAAAATACAAGTGCTAATCTGTCAAGCTGGATGTTCTGCAGATGTGTGTGTGATGTTCAGAAAGGCAGTCTAAGATGGAAACTGACCAAGATCAAGACTTCCCAGGGCATATTTACAATTTATGGTAATATCTTTGGATCAATGACTACTTAGTTGCTAGATTCTGAAGCAGAAACATTTTGTTTACTGTGTAAGAAGTGTGGGGGACGTGGTTCAGGGTCTGGGGAGAGGCTCTCCAGTGGCTTGTCACTTTAAAAAAAAAAAACAATAATGGAATGTTTTTATTTTCTGTTGTCTTGACAACAGTGACTAAAATGTAATTTAGGACCATGAGAAGCCCACTTCTCAATTGAATCATGAAGGTGACACACACACACAAACTGTTCTGAATATCATGGTCTGTTATTGTTCGTGTGTTTTCTAGGGTGAGTATACACCCTATATCCTCATGATGCTTTTCCCACTGTCCGGGCTGAATAGCATCATGTCCCCTCTCCCCCTGCCAGTATTGGGTCGTTCCAGCTTGGTACTGGTTTCTGTTATCCCGCTGAATGTCTCAGATCAGGAAATTCCACCTGCTGGATGTGTGCTTTAGTAGGTGTTGTGTGACCTTGGACATGTGGGGTGGACAGAAATGGGGAGAAGCTGCAGGGAGGGGTGCTGGCAGGAGGCCCTTGCAGAAATCTAGACTGAGTGCAGAGGGCTGGCTCGGGCACTGTGGGGCAGGAGGGGGCAGGCAGGAAGGGTTGGATTAGGAGAAACATTTCATACATCTTGAAGGAATGATCGACCGGACATGGTGGCTGCCTGGATATGATTGATGAAAGAGAGAGGTGAGTCAATGAGTTGTGGAAGGAAAGCATATTTTTAGATTATGGTTTGCAGTAAACCCTGGCTGCAGAGATATTAAGGGCTGCAGGGAGTTGCAGTTGAGCTGGAAATAGTCACAGTGCAAACCAAGAAAAGCTGTGGCCATTGTCTGGGCCACTAGTGCCTATTTCCATGACCTAGACACAACACTTTGACATTTGTGAACTCTAGCTGTTTGACTTTTTGTTCATTGCTTCCGTCCTTTCAAAATGCTGTTGGTGCCGAGTGAGTGACTCATCCAGCTAAATCCAAATTCTGAAATATTAATAGGTGGAGAGAGGAGAGATGCCAAAGGGAGGAGCCCTGGCACTGTGGCATGTGTCAGCACCCAGCCTAGGCTGTGGGTTCCAGGAGTGCCCATCTGCTACCTGCTGCCTGGCACCCGGAGCTCCCCGGGAGCAAGGCCTGGCTCATTCATCTCTGTATTTCTAGCATCCCCTAGTCCAGAGCTTAGCATTTAGTACATGCTTAGTGCAGGCTTTCTTGAATTTGAATGTGTCCCAATAGCAACCTCATTTTAGAGGAATCCTTTTAAGTGCAATAAAACGACTTTACTATTGCATGTGAATATGCGGTAGTAATAGAAACAATTAGTAAAGCAGAACAATAAATATTTTACGATTGTTCAGTATGTTTTCATACCAGATGTCTGTCATATCCTTTGAGCCACATCAGTATTACGTCAAAGATCTTTTAGGCTGCCAAAGCAGAAGACCGGAGCCCAGTCTGTCTGGGTCAGAACTGAGGAGCCCTTACTGCCCTGAGCTCAAGACCCATGATCCAAATTCCTAAAGCTCACTGATGAGGCCCTGGTCATTAGAAAGTGGTCTTTGTGAATTTATGTGGGTTGAAGCAGAGACATAAATGAGACATCTGACCTCAAATTCCTCTCTGATTGAGGGCTTGTTAAAGATCTCCTTGAGAGGACCCCAGAGCTCACTGGTCATGTGTCCCTGAGTCTGGGATGGCTTAGGGATTGCCAGGCATCCCCCATATGGGCTCTTGCTAGGCAGCACCCCTTCCGACCCCTTTTTGGAGACTGAGCTCCTTGTTTCAAGTCACTTATTCTTGTTTTCGCATGTTTTCATCTCTAGGATGAGCTGACTTGACTAGCTCATTTTAAGACATTTCTAGCTCTGAGGGTCTGCAATTCCATGATTTTATGGAAATGATTTTATACATCAAGGGAAATGATATGCCCCAAGGGCCCGAGTTTGTATTCGGTAAGGAGAGCAGGGGGAAAGTCACTTTCATTTCCAGTTTGATCCCTCCTCACCCCACATTTAGGTTTCTGACACATAAGGGGATTTGGCCACAAAGTAGAACTGGCATTTTGAAACTCTTTCTGCACACTTTTTTTTTTTAAGCATAAGTGCCTATTTAAAAGTCATCAAGTGAGTGGATTCACTTTAAAATGAGAAAGGAGGGACACCTGGGTGGCTCAGTCAATTAAGCGGCTGCCTTTGGCTCAGGTCATGATCCCGGGGTCCTGGGACTGAGCCCCACGTTGGGCTCCCTGCTCAGCGGGGAGCCTGCTTCTCCCTCTCCCTCTGCCTGCCTCTCTGCCTACTCGTGCTCTCTCTCTGTCAAAAAAATAAAATCTTAAAAAAATAAAATAAAGGAATTTGTCAATGCAGGAGGCAGGCCGGCCCAAATTCCCAGTGGGCTGGATTCAGAGACCTGCTTGGTTAGTGTTTGGACCTGGGAAGGGCTCTTCTTGCTGAAATGAGGTTATGCGTGGTGGTTGGTCCCAGCTTGTTTCTCCGAAGAAATGTGTTCCAAGGCCAGGGCTTGCACCTAGTGGGTCCTGGCGGTGAGATTGGGGTCCCCCAGCTCTGGGGGTGTGGTAGCTGATGGGGACCAGGGGCCCAGAGTTCAGGGTTGGGGTCTCTGCCTGGAGGAAAGCATCTGACTTTACCGTCTCTGAGCCTCCAAAGCCTCCTTTCTTCCCAGCATCTTTGGTCCTGCCAGTTTCTCCTTCTTTCTATCCCGGTGGCCATTCTTACCCCAAATGGTGTATGTTCCCTCTAGTGTTCCTCGGGAATGACACTCCCTGTCACTCGGTTTCTGTTTTTTACTGCTAGTGGCAGGGAAGAAGCAGGGAGTTAAAATTAGCAAGTTGGGGAAATGCTGCAGTTTCAAGATGTCTTACAATAACTGTTTCCCCCCCCCCACCCTGGGATCTTTTAAAATTTTTTATGTTTATTTAAAAATTAATTTTATTTTTTTATTTAAATTCCATTAGCCAGCATATAGTACATCATTAGTTTCAGATGTAGAGGTCAGTGATTCATCAGTTGTGTATAACACCCAGTGCTCATGACATCACGTGCCCTCCTTAATGCCCGCCTATCACCCAGTTACCCCATCCCTCCACCTCCCCTCCCTTCCACACCCTCAGTTTTTGTTTCCTATGGTTAAGAGTCTCTTATGGTTTGTCTCCCTCCCTTGTTTCTTCCCATTCAGTTTTCCCTCCCTTCCCTTATGATCCTCTGCACTGTTTCTTATATTCCACATATGAGTGAAACCATATGATAATTGTCTTTCTCTGCTTGACTTATTTCACTTAGCATAATACCCTCCAGTTCCATCCGTGTCGATGCAAACGGTGGGTATTCATACTTTCTGATGGCTGAGTAATATTCCATTGTCTGTATGAACCACATCTTCTTTATGTATTCATCTGTTGAAGGGCATCTCGGCACCTTCCATAGTTTGGCTATTGTGGACATTGCTGCTATGAACATTAGGGTGCAGGTGCCCTATCTTTTCACTATGTCTGTATCTTTGGGGTAAATACCCAGTAGTGCAATTGCTGGGTCATAGGGGAGCTCTATTTTTAACTTCTTGAGGAACCTCCATACTGTTTTCCAGAGTGGCTGCACCAGCTTGCATTCCCACCAACAGTGTAGGAGGGTTCCCCTTTCGCCACATCCTTGCCAACATCTGTCATTTCCTGACTTGTTAATTTTAGCCATTCTGACTGGTGTGAGGTGGTTATCTCATTGTGGTTTTGATTTGTATTTCCCTGATGACAAGTGATGTGGAGCATTTTTTCATGTTTCTGTTGGCCGTTTCTATATCTTCTTTGGAGAAGTGACTGTTCATGTCTTCTGCCCATTTCTTGACTGGATTATTTGTTTTTTTGGGTACAATAATTGCTTTTATGGTGCTTTGCGGCATTCACTGTATTTTCTCCTCCACTCTCCCTTTTTGGCTCTGTTTTTCCTGTTATACTTTGGGCCCTTCTTTGTAGGGCTGGTGGCCCTGGATTTCTTTTTTCCAGTTCAGTGGGCCTCTCTCCTTTTGACATTTAAGGCAATGACTAGGAGAGACCAGCGGGTCCATTAGCGCTATGAGGGCTGAATAGAGCCATTTTTATTCAGAGAAAAACCAACATGTTCTGCTCTTTGTCAAAAGAAATGTATCCTTGATGTTTCTGAGAGGAAGGGGAAAAATGGTTAAGTTTCACCAAGGATACCTGTGCTGCTGGCAAGGTTGAGAAAGGGTGGGGACTGTGTGTGGGGTGGGGAGTTGAGGGGGCAGTGGGTTTAACTTCACCACCAGAGGGGATTGGCCTTGGTTGAAATAAGTAGCTTTTACAATGATAAAGAATTTCCTTCTAATCTTAAGTTTCTGATGTTTTATTAGGGATGGGTTTTGAATTTGATCAAGTGCCTTTTCATTACCCAGTGAGGTGATGATATGGTTTTTCTTATTTGACCTACTAGTAGGTATACTGAATTAAGGAATTTTCTTTATTTTAACCCAACATTGTATTCCCTGGGCACATTCTTCCTTAAGGGTTCTGCTGGCTTCCTTTGGTGCACTTGGATTTGGTGTGATAGTACTTGATTTAGGATTTTCTTTTCTTACGCCAGAAGAAGATCAATCTGTTCTTCATTTCTCTCTCTCTCTCTTTCTTTCTTTCTCTCTCTCTCCCTCCCTCCCTTCCTTTTTTTTTTTTTTAATTTTATTTATTTGAGAGAGAGTGCACAGAGGTAGAGTGAGAGGGAGAAGCAGACTCCATGAGGAGCAGAGAGCCTGACACGGGGCTTGATCCCAGAACCCTGAGATCATGACCTGCGCGGAAGGCAGACCCTTAACTGACTGAGCCACCGAGGCATCCCTCTTTCTTTTCTTTCTTTTTTTTTTTTTTGGTACTATTTCTTTTTGTCATTTTGGGTGGACTAAGTGTAATGAGGCCTTCAGTGAGGGAGGACCTACTGTGTTATGGGGGTGGAAATCCAGGTGGTCCAGGAGAAGAAATGGGAGTTGCTAACCGAAGTGTGCATGCTCGGTGGGTGCTTCAAATGCTGCCAGTGCTTAGCCTCAGCCCATGTGCCTTACCTTGCAGTCAGCCCAGGGCCCTGTACCCTTCAGCCTTACCCAGACTCCCTGCTAAAAAAGGAAGTGGCTCATCCTCCCACCCCATTCAAAGGCCTCGTCAATAAGGTTTATGGCCAGGAACTAATTGGTGCATCTTTATCTTTCTTTGAAGGTCTCAACATATGTACTAGTGGAAGTGCCACCTCATGTGAAGAATGTCTACTAATTCATCCAAAATGTGCCTGGTGCTTCAAAGAGGTATGTGGTGGTGTGTGTGTTGGGAGGGGGGGAGTGGCGGGGAGGGGGCGGCCTACACCCGGCACCCAAGTTGACTGCACAGAGAAGGGGGGCACGGATTCTGCAGGCTGCCTCTTCTTTTTCCCAGGGTGATGACAAAGCTACATTTTTATAACATGCTAAATTCAGTCGGGGCTTTAGATAGTGTTGAGTGTTTTAATCCTATTTTAGGAAAGCAAGACCTTCCTTCCCTTTTGTGGGGGAGCCAGTATGACTCTTGTATAGTTTCCTGCTATTTGGTAAAAGATCTGAGCATGTGAAGTGAGTTTGTTGTATAATAGTTCAAAACACGTGTAAGTGGGTGGCATGTGGATGGAGGCCAGGCGTCTTCATGTGGCTTATCTGAGGATATGAGTATTATGAATCGGCCTTTATGGTATAATTAAAAATAATGGTTGCTGTTTATTCAGGCCCTGTAAGAAGGGTTACAAGTTCAGGGAGATGTTAGGCATGTTGCTGTCATAAAGCAGGACAAATACCAGAACTTGGTGGGCTCATCGGCAAATGATCAACTTCTAAAATTCCTGTCTCGAAGGAAGTTCTGGGTCACTTTTTGAAATTGTTGTTAGAACCACAGGGCACAAACCTGCCTTGCACAAATGTACTGTTAAGGTTGTTATTTTTTCTTTTTAAGTTTTATGTATTTATTTTAGAGATAGAGCATACAAGTGGGGGGAAGAGCAGAGGGAGAAGGACAAGCGGACTCCGTGCTGAGGGCAGAGCCCAACCTGAGCTGAAATTAAGAGTTGGACACTTAACCCACCGAGCCACCCAGGTGCCCCGGTTAAGGTTATTTTTTAGAGAAGCTAAGACTTGTCATCTTGGACTGGCTCAGTCTCTGCAGTTCAGTGCACGGTACCTATCAGGATAAGAGATGGCTCCTGGGAAGCTGAGCGTCTTTGCCACGATGCGGCCTCAGAGGTCTGGGGATGGGTTCGACCCCATAAGTTTATTCCAATAAATCGTCCCAAAATAGGAACTTCATTGTATTTGTGCTTAATTGTGGTGTGTTTGTTGTGAACTTTCTTTAAAACCTTTCACTGGTATCCTGTGCCCAAGCTCCATGGCCCCTTCCTGCTTCCCCGCCATTGTCCCTTGCCTGCCCACAGCACTTTAGTCAGAGGGAACTACCCGAAGATCCCCAGAGAGCCCTGCCTGATGGACGCCCTCATGGTTTTCCCTATGCTGCTCCTTCTCTAGAAGGCCTTCCTGGCTTCCCCTCCTTTCCCTGACCAACGTTTTGTCGTTGCGTTTTCGAGAATCAGCTCGGGACTCATCTACTCTCTGAAGACTTCCATGGTTTTTCCCAGACACGTCCATCCACCTCTTCATGCATCAGTCTGCCCAGGCCCTTTGATAGGAGAATGTTCTCTCTCTCTCCCAGAATGTGAGGGCAGCGGTTTTATCTGTTTCCTTCATTGCTGTATCCCCAGTACCCAGAGTGTTGTCTGGCACACAGTAGTTGCTCAATAAATATTGACTGAAGGATTTCACTGGATTGCTATTTATTGCGTGTCTGCATGTGCAGGCCACGATCCCCTCCTCATCTCTTTTTTGATAGCACTTATAGCCTCGTGTTGTGTTGATTTGTTTTCATGCCTTTGACTGACTCAATCATCATCTTCTTGGAAACCTGAACTGTGTTTTATTCATCTTGGACTCCTCAGATCCAGCCAAGAATCTGGCAGAAATTCATAGTTGATAAAAGAGATGGGCTTAAACAACATGTAGTTAGAAAACCAAAGTTTAGGGCGCCTGGGTGGCTCAGTTGGTTAAGCGACTGCCTTCAGCTCAGGTCATGATCCTGGAGTCCTGGGATCGAGTCCCGCATCAGGCTCCCTGCTCAGCTCTCCTTCTGACCCGCTTCCCTCTTGTGCTCTCTATCTCTCAAATAAATAAGCAAAATCTTTAAAAAAAGAAAAAAGAAAGAAAACAAAACCAAAGTTTATTTTTAATTTTAATTTTTAAAAAAATACTTTATTTATTTGAGAGAGAGTGAGCATGAGCAGGGGGTGAGAGGCAGAGGGAGAGGGACAAGCAGACTCCCCACTGAGCTTGGAGCCCCACATGGGACTCGATCCCAGGACCCTGAGATCACAACCTGAGCTGAAGTCAGATGCTTAACTGACTGAGCCATCCAGGCGCCCCTGGAAAACCAAAGTTTAAATCTCAGTTTTGCCATGCTTTACTCCCAGTTTCCTGATGTGTCAAATGATGGTGACAGTTGCCACCCTCCGGTGTTCCTGGGAGTATAAAACGAGATGAGTGCGTGAGGGGGCTTTGGGATGGGACTGCTAGTGAACAGAGTGAGTGTTGTCCAGCACACTGCTGCTGTCATCCATGGTACCTTCTAGTAAATGGAAACAGTGGGATCTGGAAGCCAGGGTTGATTGT
Source organism: Zalophus californianus (assembly GCF_009762305.2). Classification (NCBI taxonomy): domain Eukaryota; kingdom Metazoa; phylum Chordata; class Mammalia; order Carnivora; family Otariidae; genus Zalophus; species Zalophus californianus. The sequence goes on from NC_045595.1 coordinate 147,465,884, forward strand.
CTACTTTACGTTTCTTCCTCTCTTGGTGCTAGTGCTTCCAAGAGTCTGATGTGCTAATGTTGATAGTCAATGACATTATCTCGAGGAGCCTTGCATTGCCCCAGCCCACACGTGGGTTTCCTCTCTCACCCAGCGGTTTCCCTGGGCTTACACGGAGCCTCAGTCTTGGCTGCAGAACTTCCTGGGACGCCTGCACGGAAAGGCAGCTTCCCATTTTCTTTGGGGGTGAACTACCCTGGGGCCCAAGTGTGTTTCAGGGAGCTGGGTTTGGACAGTTCGGGAGTGGTTTTTGATCAACCTCTGCCCTTCAGCGAGACAGAGTAAGTGTGGCTGAGGGCCTTCCCAACCATGGTATCTGCCGAGGGTGTATGATGTGTGTTTACACTGAGGGCTGGTGCCTCGTGGACGGTCAAGGAGGGCCAGGCTCCTAGCCAGTGTGTTCATGTGGATTCGGACCCGCGCACCTGTCGTTGCCGAACACCAGCGCGGCGTAATCGCAGAACCTGTTCCCCTGGGACTCCCCTGCTCCTGATCTCACAGAGCCTTCTTACTTTACTTGAGGTGGGGTGGGGATCCTTACTCTGCATTTAACATTCCTTGTAACCTAATTCCACCTCTCTACCCAGTCCGCCCTCCCATTCCTGTGTTCTCCCACTGGTACTGAATTTGAGTCTGCCCATACCCAGCTCCCACTTAGCACTTCTTGCTGGTTTTCTACTCCGTTCTGCTGCATGGCCTTTGTTTGTTTGTTTGTTTAAAGATTTTATTTGGGGGGCACCTGGGTGGCACAGTCGGTTGAGCATCCAACTCTTTTTCTTTTTTTAAGATTTTTATTTATTTATTTGAGAGAGAGAGCACAAGTGAGAGCACAAGTAGGGGGAGCAGCAGAGGAAGAGGGAGAAGCAGACTCCTTGCTGGGCAAGGAGCCCGATGCGGGGATTGATCTCAGGACCCTGGGATTAGGACCTGAGCCGAAGGCAGCTGCTTAACCGACTGAGCCACGCAGGCGCCCCTCGCATCCTACTCTTTATTTCACTTTGGGTCGTGACCTCAGGGTCGTGGGATCGAGCCCTGCGTTGGGCTGCACACCCAGCACAGAGCCTGCTTGGTTTCTCTCTCCCTCTCCCTCCGCCTCTCGCCCTGTGCTTGCTTACCATCTCTCTCTCTCATAAAAAAATAAATCTTTAAAAAAAATTTTTAAAAATAAAAAGATTTTAGAGTTGCCAGACTCTCTGGTACTCTGAGACCAGGAGTGGGGGGAGGCCGCCTGTCCTTGCCTTTCCTCGCCTGCTCCCACTGCACACCTCAGCCCCTGTCCCTAATTCATTCTGCATGACACTCCTTTGTCCCCTGCTTCTCAGCCAGTGTGAGCATTGTGGGTGCTGTTTGTACTGCACTGGATAAAACACACAACAGATCCGGCAGCGTATTATCCATTTTGTCTGTCATTTTTTTTCAAGTGGAAATCTGCCCCTGATCTGAGATTGTAAGCCTCATGGCCCAGCTAGCTATGAGAGGAATTTGCAGGGCAGAGTGTGTGTATGCTTTCCCGGCAAGGCCCAGGGCAGCCCACCTTGTTTCCACTCACACTTTCTTGCCAACCACCCAGTCACATCACTATTGCTACTTGCAAGGAGAACCAGGAGAGCGGATGTAGCTGTGTGCCCAGGAAGACAGAGGGAGCATAGGGTTCGTGCTGGAAGCAGGGAGGCCAGTGTGGCTTGCAAGAGGACGGTGGTTTAGGAGAAGTGGGCAGGGCTGAAGGACCCAGACTCCCTGTGAGGATAGAAAGCAGAGTTGTTGGGAGTGGGAGAGGAGACAAAGACAGGCTAGGAGATTGCACGCAGGGCTGGGGAAGTGGGGAGGCTGCTGGGCATGACAGCGAGACACTTTGAGGTGATGTGGCCACGACCAGCACATGCTGCTGAGAAACCAGAGGGAGAAGGGCCAGGGAGGCAAGGCTACTGGCCTGTGGCGTTTAGATGGAAATGGGGTTGGGATGGAAGAAGACCGGGGAAATGTAGGCTGGGGTGAAGGGTCTTTGCCTTGGAAGTAGACATGGAGAAGCAGAAACGAAGGGGTCAGTAGGGCTGGAGGCAGGGAAGCAAGACAGTGTTAGAAGTTAATTGGACACTTAGGTAGTCAGGACCAGGGTCCCCGACAAGAACACAAAAAAGCCGGGGCAGCTAAGACGAAACCACACTAGCATCCTATTTTACAGCTTAGACAGGACCACAATAGCATCCTGTAATGGGCTGAGTGGACTTTTGGGGGAAATTATGGTGTCCACGGTATCGAGGAGACATTGCCTGTATGCTCCTTTGAGCTGGGAGGAAATGAAGAAAAGAGCATTCACTCCAGCTCACAATAAAATACAGATTCTTTGAGAGAAAATCTCTTTGTGGTCCTGAAAGGAATAATCGTGGCCTATTGTAGATGCTTCATAAATATTTGCTCAGTGAATTAAATGAGCCGACTGAAAGCTGACAGAGGGATTTCTCCATCCCCCAGGCAGAGGGTGGTGTGTTGCTCATGCGCAGATTTCGGTTTGCAACGCTTACCTTCTGTCCTCCTCCGCCCCCCATCCATGAGGGCTCTGTGGAGCAGGTGTGACCCTGCCCTATCCCAGGGGAAAGCCCCGCCTCAGAGGGCAGTCAGCTCCCCCGCCTGCGCCCATCTCTCTGCCAGGCTCCCTGCCTGTTCACCAGTTTATTTCTTCCATCTTCATCCCAGAAATTGGGCCTGTCTGCCTCCTTTCCTGCTGGGGTTCCTCTTCTCCCACCCCTGCTGTTTCAGAATCAAACATGAATCCGTCCTCCCCCCCTCCCCCAAACCAACACCCACATCTTTTTAGAGTTTCGGCCTTCAGCAAAAGGCAGGGTGGTGTGCGGATACCGTCACGATAGTGTGGCCCACTCAGACAAACCTGAATGAACCCCACCACACTGGCTAGGATGCGGGCTCTGGCTTTCACTGCAGGGAGAGAGGTTTTGGTGAACCAAATGTCCAGGGAGTTAGGTGTTACAGTGTTACAGCCAACAGTGGATCTCATCCTGTCCTCCACTTCATAGGCCCTGGAGCAAGGAAAGGGGAGCAAGTTAAAATAAAAAGGGATCCGACATTTGGAACACTTCCCTTGTCTTTATGTTACCACAGAGTGACTAAAAGCCATAAAAGATGTTTCAAGTTCCTGTTCCCATTCTGTTGCTTCTCTTGGAAGTTTGCCTGTAATGCCGTTTCCTTTTATGAGTCCTTGGAGGGTTGATGGATGCATTTCTGGAGACCACGGACAGATGCTTCCTCCATGAGCTGAAACTCCATCCAGCTCAGAGCATCAGGAGCATCTGCACACAGTTGCGCTCTGCCCCAGTAGAAGCCCTTCCTGAAACTAGTTTCCATTTTTCCATGTTGAGATGAGGTCCCCCCCTCTCCTTCCATACCTGTTTTTCTGCATAAGAGAGAATGTTTATCCTCCAAGTCTGATAGATGGCAGGAAGATCTCTGCCTTGGGGGCAGCAAGGAAATACTAAAATCAGAGGGATGGGATCTGTGGAGCCAGAGTTTCCTACTGCAGCATTCAGCCGTGGCCTTCGTTGAGATGGAAGGGAGGCGATGCCAAGAGCCCTGGGGTCCAGGCAGCTGAAGCCCAATGAACTTGAGTTTCTTGGATGAACTGAGGCATGAGCTTTGGCATGTGGGCCTCTGATTCCTCACCCATAGAGAGCAGGACTGGCACCAGGCGATGGATTCAAAGTCCCTTCCTCTTGGAACTTGCTGTCTTCTGGCACCTGGACGAGGGCCCAAGTGTCAGGTCTCTGGCATCTGAAGGACGATCTAGAGAAGAGCTCAGGAGTAGAGGAGGAGGAGAAACACTTGGGCTTGTGGGGTCAGCATTCCCAGCTGGGCCTGCAGCACTCTCTGTCCTTTTCTTGGGCAGCAAGCAATTAGTTGTGGCTCTTTTCAGATTCTGTGCCAGATGGACCCTCAGCTATGTGGGAATCCCACTGCTGAGGTTGCTGCCTTACTCTCAAAAGGTGCTTCACACCTGCCATGCCCAGAGGCGCCTCAGGGGGTGTCTTTGAGGCCTCAGAGCCCTGCGACAATGACAAGATTCAATATATAGGTAAAGGTGTCTCAAAGGCTGTTGAACACATCACTGAAGTCATTGGGCCTGCCCCAAGTAACAGGACACTCAACTTTGTGAAATAGGAGAAGGTTGACAAACTGATGATAGAGATGGGTGGCACTGAGACTAAATCTGAATTTGGTACAGGTGCCACAGTAGGGTGTCCCTTGCTGTGTGTCCTGCTGTAGCTGCTGAGAAGGGCTCCCTGTGTTGTCCCATTGCTGACTTGACTGGCACTTCTGAAGGCACCTTATGAGTTGCAGTTTGTTTGTTTGTTTAATAGTAGTCTCTATGCCCAACATGGGGCTTGAACTCGCCACCCCTAGATCAAGAGTCTCTTGCTCTACCGACTCAGCCAGCCAGCCACCCCGCAAGTTGCAGTTTTAATGTGGTCGTTGGTAGTTCTCATACTGGCAACCAGTGACAATACGAAGGTTGATGGCCCTGCCGTGCCTGTGCAGCAAACTTCCGGGAAGCCATGCGCGCTGGAGTGGAGGTGTGCCACAACCTCGAAGAATATTAAGGAGAAATAAGCTATTACCAATGAGGGGAATGAAGAGAGCCTTATTCCTAATATCCTAGAGATTAAAGAAGCCTCAGAGCCTCTAGAATAGAGTTAGGAAAGCCGGACACACAGATCCACTTGTAATTGGCATGGGTGTGGCTGTCTCTTGAGTTCTTCAGGTCAGGGAAGGATGACCTGGACCTTAAGTCTCCCGATGATCTTAGCAGGTACATCTTCCCTGGCCAGCAGGTGGCCCTGTACAAGTTCTCCATCAAGGACTGGTAGCATCTGTTAAAAACCCCTTTGAGCAGGATGACTGGGAAGCTTGGGTGTTCACTGCTAGTGCAGGTGTCCGGGCAGTAGGGCATGATCTCGACGGCCAAGCTGAAATGAATTGCCAAGGCTGTAGATTGGGAATCCTTCAACTACCTCCTGCTTAGAGTGAAGCAGGTTGGCTCTGTGACCTAGTCTATTCCAGAATGCAAGCTGCTTCAGACCAATGGGAGGGGTGTCGGGGGTTGCCATCACTCCGGGGTGACCAAAGATGCTTTCATTGCCAACCTGGTGGCAGAGTTTTGCCCTGGACTGCTCAAGACAGTGTACCTTGAGAGTCAGAACTGGGCCGAGCACAAGCAGCTCGTCAGAACTAGAGTAGCTGGCAGCAAGCAAGGCTCAGGACACCAGGTGCCAGCAGGAAGCTCGGAAATTTTCACCGAGGAGGCTCTGAGCAGGCGAGCCCCTGAGCCCTTCCAGCTCTGGACAGCCAGTTAGACTTCCGCTGCAGACAGCTCCAGACAGCAGACCACTACTGCAGGGCCCTCACGAGGTTACCTCTCCTTTCCCTGATCCCTGGGCTTTGTCACTGCTTTATTAGAATTTCTACATCAGAGCCAAGCTCAGCTACTTGGAACCCAGTTTGGAAAGCCTAGCTTTGAAATCTTGTATCATTTCAGGGATACCTATGTTAAGCTATGATATTTATTTTCTCACCTGGTCCACGAGTGTCTGGAGCCACTTAGACTTATAGCACCAAGATCTCCAGGGGTGAAACAAAAAAATTCAATTATAAAATAAACAACAACAACAATCACAGAGGCCCAGAACAACACATCTGGTTTCACTTATATAAAAACACTGCAAATTCTTCTTGACTTCTTAGTGTTGAATGTTGTGAAGGCTCAAACGGGCATTGGCTAGCCCTGGGGCATCCTAGACCATGGCGAAGGGCGAGTTCTCCGAGTCTCTGCTTCTGCCAGCAGTCTGGCTCCTAAAACAGCAGGGAGGACACTTGACTCAGCTGAGGCTTTCTGGCAAAATGTTACAGAGGGGAGAGGAAGCGGTGAGCATCATAACTCCTCCAGCAATCAGGAGGAGGATCTGGGCCAGCGCCGGCATCCAGCCAGCTGGTGGAGGCGATCTTATTTTCTACATGCATCAGTGAGAGGGTGTGCAGAGAGCATCCTGGGTTTGCTTTGCTGTTAAAAATTCCCTTACTGGAAAACGATCAATACTTCCAAAGTACCATATTTTATAATACAGTGTGTTATTTCATTTTAAAGTGAATGGCCTAAACTCCTGGTGCCCCAGATAAAGTTGGGTCATCCTGATATCTAGCCTTCTCCTAAATCCAGCTTAAGAAAAGAAAGATTTTTGTCTTATCAATGTGGCTTTATTGTTCAAAGAACAGTAAAGATGATAAAAGAAAAAATGTAATTTTAGTCCCTCTACACTAATGCCTCAGTTATCTTTATTTTTAAAGTTTTTGTTTTGAATCCTAATGCAGATACAATTTTTTTTTCTGATTTTTTTTCTTGGTATGTTTTGAACTTTCAGTCTTCATCATTTTGAATGACTGTGTCATCTATGGAGGTGGTATACCATGTTTTTCTTATGATTGAGGGATTTAGGTTTCTAAGATCATGCTATTCTCCATGACACTGCAGTATGTATCTTACAGAGTTTCCCCTTTCTTTTGACTGACTTCTTGTGATAAATTCCTGGGACTGGACCACTGGGTCAAAGGGTACAATGTTTATTGCCATGTTGTCTTGCAGAATGGTTGTGTAATGTGCAGTGCCTGCAAGTTAACTCTTGATTGCTGAATGATAACTACTTGTCTACTTATATAGTATCTTTAAAACATATTAAGTTGTGCAACAGACCATTTCAGTTACTTTCCTCCAGCTAATCGTGCAGACAGACCCCTTTTTTTTTTTTAAGGAGAATTTTGATCATTAAAGTAACAACGAAACCAAACATTTTTATTACGCATTTACAGTTTACAAAGTGCTTTTGTATCCAGCACCTTCATTAACCCTCGTAATCCTCAGTGAGGCATTTGGGGTACGTGTTATCATTTTTACCCCTTTCGGGCAATGAAAATGGAGTGCGGAGCGTTTCAGGTGCATGCACCAGATGCTGATGGGTCCACACCCCGAGGTGCTCTGGAAAGACAGCCTGACCACTCTCTGCCCTCTTCCTTTGTTGCCGCACTTAGGACTTCGGCAGCCTGCGCTCCGTCACCTCCCGGTGTGACTTGAAGGCAAACCTGGCCAGAAACGGCTGTGGGGGTGAGTTTGAGAGCCCAGCCAGCAGCACTCAGGTCCTGCGGAGCCTGCCTCTCAGCAGCAAGGGCTCCAGTCCCGCCAGCTCAGATGTCATTCAGATGACACCGCAGAAGATTGCCCTGAACCTGCGGCCAGGTGAGTGCCCTGGGGAGGGAATGGGTTAATAATGGGAAGGTGAGCTGGGGCAGGCTGAGACCAGGGCCGGCAGACGGAAAGGCTTGGTTCCCAGGCCCCAGGAAGCAGAGTATAAGGCCCCTGTGGACAGATCGGCATCTTTGCTATTTGTTTATTGAGGTAAAATATATGTAACATAAAATTGAGCATTTTAACCATTTTAAGGTATATAGTTCAATGGCATTAAATACATTCACCATGTCTAACTATCACCACCGTCCATCTCCAAAACTTTTTCATTATCCCAACCTGAAACTCTGCCTATTAAACGCTCATTCTTTTTTTTTTTTTTAAGATTTATTTATTTATTTTAGAGAGAGAGAGAGAGCGCGCGCATGAGAGAGCGTGCACGTGTGTTCTTCAGAGCACGGGGAGGGGGAGAGGGAGAGGGAGAGAAGCAGACTCCCTGCTGAGCAGGAGCCCCTTGACCCTGAGATCATGACCTGGGCTGAAGTCAAGGAAATCAAGAGGTGTAGGCTTAACGGACCGAGCCAGCCAGGTGTCCCTTAACACTAGTTCTTGATTCTACCCCCACCTTCACTCTTGGCAGCCACCATTTTACTTTCTGTTTTGATGAATTTGACTGCTTGAGGTGCCCCATATAAGTGGACTCATACAATACTTTTACTTTTGTGTCAGGCTTATTTTACTCAGAACATGTTTTCAAAGTTCATCCGTGTTGTAGCGTGTGTCCGAATTTGCTTCCTTTTTAAGGCTGAATAAAACTCCATTGTATGTGTATGCTGCATTTTGTTGGTCCATTCATCCATCAGTGGACGCTTGAGTTGCTGCCACTTTTGGCTATTATGAATAATGTTATTGCATTTTATGGGAGGATACTGCTAGGTTTACTCCCTAGTTAATGCAAGTTTCTCAGGAGAGTGCTGCTTCCAGGAAAATGTATTTTTTCTTGTCAGCAAATTCCATTTGAGTCCATGGCATTCTGAAGGGACAAACTTTTAGAGTAGTGTTATCTTATAACCCTAGAGCTCCTGCAAGCCCTAGAACTGACTGTGATATGAGGAAACTAACGGATTTTATGTACCTACTGTGTGCTAAATACCTGGCCTATTCTAAGGCAGCTAAGACCATTTTACACATGAAGAGCGACCTGCTGAAGGTCTGCCAGTTAGAAATAGTGACTCTGATTCCACTCCAGGTCTTTGCGATTACAAAACTTGGCTTTTTTTAGTTTACCACTTTTTAAATATAATATTCTTTTTTTTTTTAAGATTTTACTTATTTATATATTAGAGAGTGAGCGAGAGAGAAACAGCATGAGAGGGGAGAGAGTCAGAGGGAGAAGCAGGCTCCCCACTGAGCTGGGAGCCCGATGTGGGACTCGATTCCAGGACTCTGGGATCATGACCTGAGCCGAAGGCAGTCGCTTAACCAACTGAGCCACCCAGGCGCCCTAAATATAATATTCTACATATTAGAATTATGATGTCAAAAAGTGGATATGCATGTGTTTAAATTAAAAGTGTCACATTTTGAGAGAAGGTAGCTTATTTCCAAATTCCTTTGATTTTTAGCCTTTTCTTCTATCTCACTGCCTAAGAAACCATTGGCAATAACTACTTCCAGATGATTGATTGAGACTTCAGGGCCGCTTGGAGCTGGTGGCAAGATCATGGATGTGATTGGCCATCCTGGGTTCTAGCGCTGGCTCTGTGCCTAGCTTGGAGGTCCTGGGCAGGTTACCCCACCCCTTCACATCTCAAGGTCTTGGTCACCTTCATTCCTCACAGCTACGTTCAGAGGCTTAAATGAGACTTTTTGTATACATACACTTTAAAAAGTTAAAATTACCATTATTTTCAGAGAGTAATGGCCAAAGATGCAGATTCTGGAGTCAGCGAGGTCTAGGTTTGAATAGTGATTCTCAGTGTCTCAGAGATGGATTTAGCCCAGCGCTGCCATCCTAAGTGCTTAGACATGCTTGTTGTTGCTGTCATCATATATTTAAAAATGTTTTATTCTGCCTATTGAATTGTCTTGGAAATAAGAAACAAAAGGAGGTGTACGTGGCCCTGCTAGATAGAGAGGCACAAGCTACTAGATTGCCAGGGATTAGTGCAGGGATTAGTTGAGGCTGCTATTTTTACAAGTCATCCACTGTAAGGGACACTTAGCCTTTTTGTTTGGTGAACTACCACGCTGAGAGAGAAGGAAGGGAGCCCTTGCAAAGCTGTGTGACTGGGTAGAGAAGAGAGAAGAGTCAGCTGAGTCTTTATGTGGGCAGCTATTTGGCAATGTCCTCTGGGTTAAGATAACTCATCTCCATACATGAAGACAGGCTCAGGGTCAGGGGCTGTGACCTAGAGGGGATGTGGGAATTGTGGCAGATGATTAAGATCCTGGAACATCGTGTGGAATAAAAGTAGCTGTCAATTAAGGTGAATGATGTATCTTCTTTTGTATTTACAGTATAACAGTAACTGAAAGGAAATTCTTGAGAAATCATCCACTTTCATGCGATGTTGTTTTTCATTTTTACTGGACCCTGTCTCTATTCACATGTTCATAATTTTCATAATACTTAAAATGTATTTATAATCATGCACTGTCTTCACTTAATAATTAACAAAGACCAAAATTCACATCGCCAACCAAGTTTATAGCTTCAGGTCATCATCAGGGGAGGTTCTTAACTTATATTTTTGGAACTCCTCATTTAGAATTGCTCTCAGAGCCTCTGGTTTTCTAAGAAATATATTCCTTCATGGTGGCAAATCCGTATTCTTTAGGGTAGATTTAGTTTAGGAAGAAGCTGGAGGGACACAAAGTCAGAGATGCCACAGTTTCAATCCTACTTAAAATCAGAATGAAGGTGTGACTCTGAGGCGGAGAGACTGTTGTTTGATTTACCAACCAGCTTTTTAAACAGCCCCCAACGAGCAGTTAAAGAAGTGACTGGAGTGAAGGCAGCCTTCTTGGGCAGAGTCCTCTTGGCATCACATGTATGCACAATACTGACTTATGCATAAAGCTCAGTGTATGTTCACTTAAGGGAGAAGGAAATCAGTTTTGATATGCTTGTGGTGGTTGTTAGAAAGAGCTCCGAGTCATCATATATATATAAGAAATGTTTTCTTTTGCCTATTGAATTGTCTTGGAAATAAGAAACAAAAAAAGGGTGTAAGTGGCTCTGCTGGACAGAGAAGCACAAACTACTGGATTGCCAGGGATTAGTGCTGGGATTAGCTGAAGTTGCTAATTTTATAAGTCATGGTATAGTCACATCTCCTGCTAAGCATTATGATACAGTTTCTGGTATTGGAAATAAAATAGAAAGCATGATCCTGTTTTTATACAAAATCATGACATGGGTGCTGTGTGTGAGCTCTCTGGTTGTGTGGAGGTCAAGGTAATGGAGGGGTTGGCTGCCCAGTTAAAATACACCCAAATTGTGAGGTTGTTTGTAGAGCTGAACACTTGGAGGAGATCTGATGAAAATAGGAATTCCTAAAGGTCTAGAATCGTGTGAATTTGTTTGTCAAATATAGAAACACCTGAAGCCAATGAAGCCTCTTAAAATCTTGAAAATTTTAATATTTTTAAAGAGACAAGTCCCAGGTATTTATTTGGAGGAAGAAGAGAATGTTATGTTGCAGTTAGCAACATTCAGTTTACCAAGTGCATAGTTAACCTCAAGTTAGTCATCCCCTGACTCTGCTGAAAGCTTTCAGATCTAGTGGTTGGTTTTTCCATTATTTATTTTTAGAAATCCTTTTTTGTCTCCTCCCTTGCCCTGCTCCCCCATACCTCATAATAGATATTTGTTGAGTGAAATGTAACACTTTGCCAACCTTAGACTAGACTAGTCAAAGATAAGCCTCCGCATAATATGAGTGATGCTTCAGGAAAGCAGTTATTGTTCTAGGATAAGCCTAGGGGGAAAAGAAGAAAAATTTTCCTCTGTGTGGAACTTTTTGTTTTGGTTTTCTTTCTTTTCTTTCTTTCAAATTAAGATGTGAGTCACATACCATAAAAGTCACCATTTTATTTTTATTTTAAAAAATTATTTTTTAATTTTTTTAAAGTTTATTTAGTGATCTCTGCTCCCAATGTGGGGCTCAAACTCATGACCCCAAATTCAAGAGTTGCATGCTTTTTTTTTTTTTTTTTAAGATTTTATTTATTTATTTGACAGAGAGAGAGAGACAGTGAGAGAGGGGACACAAGCAGGGGGAGCGGGAGAGGGAGAAGCAGGCTTCCCGCCGAGCAGGGATCCTGACGCGGGGCTCGATCCCAGGACCTCGGGACCACGACCCGAGCTGAAGGCAGATGCCTAACAACTGAGCCACCCAGGTGCCCCTACATGCTCTTTTGACTGAGCCAGCCAGACTCCCAAGTCGCCATTCTAAAGTTATAATTCAGTGGTTTGTAGTATATTTGCAACATTGTACCACCATCACCATTGTCTTATTCCAGGACATTTTCCTCACCTCAAAAAGAAACCCTGTATGCATTAACAGTCACGCCTTATCTTTCTCCTCCCCGGGCGGCGGTCAGCCCTAGGCAACCACTCTACTTCCTATTTCTATGGTTGAGCTTATTCTCAACATTTTATATAAATCATGATGGATGGCTTTTTATGTCTGGCTTCTTTCACTATGCACAATGTCTTCAGGATTCATTGATGTTGTAGCATTTATCAAGACTTCCTTCCTTTTTATGGCCAAATAATATTCCTTTGTGTATGCACAGATATGCCACATTTTTGCTGATGAATATTGCAACTGTTTTCACTTTGGGGCAGTCATGACTAATGCTACTGTGAACATTCATGCACAAGTTTTTGTGTGGACATGTGTTTTCAATAATCTTGAGTATATAACTAGGAGTAGAATTGCTGGGTCATATGGTAATTCTATGTTTAACTTTCTGAGGAACTGCCAAACTTTAAGCAGGATTTTGTATAAACACAGGATCATGTTTTCCATTTTGTTTCCAGTCCTGGAAACCGTATGTCAGGAAAACAATCTTAAAAAATTCTTAACGAAGGATATAAACTTTAGAATAAAGCTTATTGAAATGATAAATAAAAGGCTAGTGGTGATTTTGAAGCACTGGGGCAGTTAGAAAGGGTTTACTTAAGTCATTAATTTTCCTCTTTTAGCTCATTGACTAGTAATTTTGTTTTTTCATATTAAGTGTTTTATTTTGAAATAACTATAGGCTCACAAGAAGTTGCAAAAGTAATAGTGCTCTTACATACCCTTCCCAGCTTTCCCTGATAATGTTACAAAACCCAAGTGCATTACTGAAACCAGGAAATTGACATTGGTACAGCACTAGTAACTAACCTAGAGGATTGGTTGCTTTTGAGATGGGTTTCCTGCCAGCCCTTACATGTGCTGCTTTTTCCCCCTCTCCTCCCGGGTTCTACTTTGGAGGTGCCAGTTACCTGACTTCGGTATTGCTTCTGTCACCCAGACTGACATAGTATATACTTTATTAAAAAGTCTAAGAAAGACTTGATGGTAGATGGATAAGAGGTTGGCTAATATAGAATGTTTGTGCCTTCCCCCCAACATTCATCAATTGAAATCCTAACCCCCAGTGTGATGGTATCAGGAGGTGTAGGGTCTTTGGGAGGTGCTTAGGTCATGAGGCTGGAGCCCTCATGAATGGGATTAGTGCTATGAATTTAAAAAGACCCCCAGAGGGCTCTCTCCTCCCTTCTGCCATGTGAGGTCACAGCAATAAGTCAGCAGTCTTACAACCCAGAAGAAGGTTCTTACCAGAACCCAACCATGCTTGCACCCTGATCTTGGACTTAATTAGAGGCTTCAGGACCACGAGAGAGAAATTTCTGTTGCTTATAAGCCCCCAGTCTATGGGTACTTGTTAGAGTAGACCAGATGGACCAAGACTGGGTTATTTTCAAGGAAACTAGGAATGCCAGGCCCTAATATTCGGGGCAGACACTGGTAGAGGCCAATCATGTCTTCACATGGTTCCTTCCTTGGTTCCATCCGTCAAGAGTCAGAATTCTGCAGTGAGGAGTGGGGTGCAGTATGGCACACCGGCCTTGTCCTAGACCAGGGAGACAATTCTTTGGTTCTAGGTGTGGATTTAATTCTGGGATACTAATTACCTTCTGCTCCAATAAACAGAAGAGCTAGACGATTGTCCTAAGGTGTGCACCTGGGCCCTAATTCCGTGTTCAGCTGAGGTCCTGTTTGTAATATAGCTGATTTTAATGTGTCCCTTCTTTCTTTCAATTTTTGGCACAGAAGGGTAATTCTGAGGAATCAAAAACTACTTACATTTATTTGGGGATGGCAAGAGTCTTTATTGGTTGGAACACTACTTTGTCTGAACATTTGAACAAAATTCAGTCTTAAAAATACCAGAAGTTCATGGTGGAATTCGCTCCTTCACTCCCTCTTCACTTTTTTTTTTTTTAAGATGTATTTATTTGTTTATTTGAGGGGGGAGGGGCAGAGGGAGAAGGAGAGAATCCTCAAGCAGACTCTTCCACTGAGTGCGGAGCTCCACGTAGGGCTTGATACCATGACCCTGAGATCACGACCCTAGCCGAAATCAAGAGTTGGCCACCCAACCCACTGAGCTATCCAGGCACCCTGACTCTCTCTCTCTCCACTTTTGATTGAAGGGAGGGCAGAGAGAAAACAAACTTTGAAAGTACATTTCAAGTGGTTGGTTGATACTTGATTACAGTAGGAGAACCTACACTTAGGAACTGAGCAAGCGGTAGGAATTCTGCACAAAGCACTGTTGGAGCTGGGGGCTTTGGAAGTGGGAAAAACCAGGACACAGGAGGGACTGCTTGCCGCATCCTCACAGCTGCGAGGTGGTCAGCTTTTTTGGGGTGTGTGCTTCGTCTCCTGTGTTTGATCCTGCCATTGGCCCCAAGTGGCGGGGGGGGGCGGGGATATGTGGAATGGCCGCAGAGAAGAGGGCACAGCTGCAGGGGAGGACGAGCCCATTGTGGTCTGAGATGGAGAGGGAGGAGGGAGGACTGTGAGCTGGGGTGGCATCACCGGAAGCAGGTGCTGACCGAGCCCTGACGGTGAAGGTGAGAAGGGCTCTGTTCTTTGCTGGACACGTGGACGTAACATGACTCAAGTGGCGGGCACAGAACTGCATAGCTGGACGTACTGCTGGAGTGTGTCTAAGTGTGCGTGGTTCTGGCAGTGTGTCCAAAGGTGGAAAGTGGGCCCCAGACTTTGTCCCTGCATGCAGCGATGGCCTCTTCTTGAGTCTGCTGACCTTGCTCATAGAGGGGCTGGTGCACTGGTGCTTAACTCCCACACTTAGCACTCACACTGAGAATTGCTCCAGGAATGTTGGTCCTTCCAAAATCTGCTGACACAACATCCCGTTATTGCCAGGGCCCCCTGAGGAGTTTGTAGCATTTAAATTCAGGTATAGCTGAGGCAGCAGTAAACCCTCATTCTGAACGCTGATGCTATTACCCTCTTTCTTACACCCTTCCCTTTTTGGAAAACTGGGAGAAATACTTCTGCTTAACATTTGCAACCCCCAAATGGGGAGGGGTATGGGTACTTACTCAGTAATCAATTTCTCTTAGAATTTGATGCTAAGAGCTTTCTCACTTCAGAGTAGATACCTGCTTAGCACAGACAGACTTGTGTGTCACACCTTGTTTCCCTTTCTGGAAAATGTGGAGTTAAACGTAACGCCCAAGGCTATAGGCACAAGTTTCTGGCAGAATTTTCTGTCTCCCTTTTGATCCCTACAGGAAATTGCTTTAATAACTGACTTCTGGGGGCACCCCAGGTGGAAGTTTTCCTACTATAGAGGCATTTGTGTGATGTTAGGATACGTTGTTTCCTTTGATCCCCACAGTAATTAACATCCTCCCATTTTACAGATCTAGAAATTGAGCAGCAAATTTAGAGGAGCCTGAAGTCTCCCCAGTTCTTGTTGACAGGGTTTGAATTCCAACCCAGCTCTTGTTCTCCAAGCCCAGTACCCTCTTCCCTCCCACAGGTGCCTCGCCAAGTCCAAGGCGTTCCCGACTTCCTGGTCCTAAAGTGCTCATTAGTGCATTACTCATAGTCCACAAAAGTGGATTCTGGATAAAAGAAGATGTAGTTGGGAACTTTGGGGGAAGGGCACAGGCGAGAGAAAATGCAGAAGCCTCTTTGAAGAGGTGATGGGGGTCGGACAGAGCAGACATGATCGCAGGTTCTGCCTATTGGGGGTCTGTGGTCTGTCCACACAAAGACCAAGGAGGCACTCCCCTACCCCACGTTCTCCTCCCTCCTGCCCCTTCCCCACCGTGATGTGTCATCCAGGGCTGGGAGGGGCTCAGTGCTGGGACCTGCTCTGTCTGCCTGATGGGAACCAGAGGCCGACTTTGCAGCCGTCCAGAATTCATTCTGGAAGAAATCTCCAGCATTCCTCTGCTTGAGTCAAGTCTGATGGTTTTTAAAAATAGGCTCCTATCAACAGGCAACCCAAACTACGTCAGTCTTGAGGAAGCTAGAGCAGTACACGCAAAGACAAGTCCAGGGAAGCAGGCTCGGTGCTGTCACTCAGGCAACAAATAGTAATTATAATAATTATACTTCATTTATGTAGGCCTTTGCTGCTGGCAAAACACGGCTCTCCACAGGAGTGCTTCATAGCCTTAATCAGTTTTTCCATTGTATCGCCAAGGGCACTGCCGCTCAGGTTGCACCCCTGGCCAAGGGACAGAGCTGGAACTCGGACCGAAATCTTTTGGTCATTTGAATCTCCATGGTCTAGTTAATGCAACATGGCCTTGTCTGGGGTGGGAGGAGGAGAGGGGGCACACGGGATTGGGGTCCTTATCCTGCAAGTTCTAGAAGGCTTCTGCTTGCTGCTGGGACCAGCTCTGAAAACGAAATCCATCCCTTCAGCCCCCAGCAAGTTGGATGACCTCTATTGTGCACGGCCTCTCTGTTGGCACAGGTGACAAGACTACTTTCCAGCTGCAGGTTCGACAGGTGGAGGATTATCCTGTGGACCTGTACTACCTGATGGACCTCTCCCTGTCCATGAAGGATGACTTGGACAACATCCGGAACCTGGGCACCAAGCTCGCCGAGGAGATGAGGAAGCTCACCAGCAACTTCCGGTTGGGGTTCGGGTCTTTCGTAGACAAGAACATCTCCCCTTTCTCCTACACAGCGCCGAGGTACCAGACCAATCCATGCATTGGGTGAGTGACCGGTCATCCTTCTGTTGGGTATTTAAGGGTGGGAGAAGGGAGTAGCAGGAACACTTAGCCCAAAGAAAAGACTAGGGAAGGCCTATTTGGAGGCGGTGGGAGAGCAGACTTAAGTGTTTAAACTGATCAACGATGACCCAGTACTGTCCCTCCCACTATGTGTGGAGACATGAACTGTTACAAGGCTGTAGGAAGGTGTAATGATCATAGCTCATTTGTTTTCCTGCCTGTCTGACATAGCACTGTTTTTTTTTTTTCTTTATCTTAACCCATTCTTTTTTTTTTATTATTATGTTGTGTTAATCACCATACATTACACTGTTAGTTTTTGATGTAGTGTTCCATGATTCATTGTTTCCATATAAACACCCAGTGCTCCATGCAGTACATGCTCTGTTTAATACCCATCACCAGGCTAACCCATCCCCCCACCCCCTCCCCTCTAGAACCCTCAGTTTGTTTCTCAGAGTCCATAGTCTCTCATGGTTCGTCTCTCCCTCCGATTCCCCCCGCTTCATTTTTTCCTTCCTGCTATCTTCTTCTTCTTCTTTTTTTTTTTTTTTTAACATATAATGTATTATTTGTTTCAGAGGTACAGGTCTGTGATTCAACAGTCTTACACAATTCACAGCACTCACCATAGCACATACCCTCCCCAATGTCTATCACCCAGCCACCCCATCCCTCCCACCCCCCACCACTCCAGCAACCCTCAGTTTGTTTCCTGAGATTAAGAATTCCTCATATCAGTGAGATCATATGATACATGTCTTTCTCTGATTGACTTATATCGCTCAGCATGATACCCTCCAGTTCCATCCACCTTGTTGCAAATGGCAAGATTTCTTTACTTTTTTTTTTTTTTTAAAGATTTTGTTTATTTATTTGAGAGAGAGAGAGAGAGAAACAGTATGAGAGGGGAGAAGGTCAGAGGGAGAAGCAGGCTCCCCGCTGAGCCGGGAGCCCGATGTGGGACTCGATCCCAGGACTCCGGGATCATGACCTGAGCCGAAGGCAGTCGCTTAACCAACTGAGCCACCCAGGCACCCAAGATTTCTTTACTTTTGATGGCTGCATAATATTCCATTGTATATACATACCACATCTTCTTTATCCATTCATCTGTTGATGGACAACTTGGCTCTTTCTGTAGTTTGGCTATTGTGGACATTGCTGCTATAAACATCGGGGTGCATGTACCCCTTCGGATCCCCACATTTGTATCTTTGGGGTAAATACCCAGTAGCATAGCACTGTTTTCTAGATTAAGACAATGCTCTCAGGAAGTGAATACCCAAGGCATTCAGGGAAGGAGTGGGCAGAACAATGGAGACTTTCCTCTTGCTTGGGGTGACTGAGGTGCTTGAGGATAAGGGAATTATTTGTTGTTTATGTAAATATAACTTAACCTTGACAAAATGAAATGGAAATTCTGTGTTTTAAAGGTATGACTTTTTTCCCATCGTAAGTCAAGTACTTGAACTAGAAAATATTTGACAGATTATCAGCAGGAATTTCTAACTACCACAACAAACAAATCCAAAAATATGTCATGATAGAAGTTTATATTCTGGGGTGCCTGGGTGGCTCAGTCGGTTAAGTGTCTTGCCTTTAGCTCAGGTCAAGATCTCAGGTTGAGCCCCACATCGGGCTCCCTGCTCAGTGGGGAGTCTGCTTCTCCTTCTCCCTCTGCAGCTCCTCCTGCTTCTGTGCACGCGTGCACTCTCTCTCTCTCTCTCTGTCAAATAAATAAAATCTTAAAAAAATTTTTTTATTTCCTGCTCACCTAAATCCGGATGGGTCTCCTGATCAGTGGACACCTCTCTTCCAAGCAGGGACTCAGGGACCCAGGCTCTGTCCACCTGTACTTCTTGATCTTCCCCACGTGATTTTTAGTCATTGTGTCTGGACGATTGCTCCTAGGTGGAGCTTATGGGCTAGGGCTGAGTGGCTTTTGCCACTTCTGCTCCTGTATTTTATCAGATAGAACGGAGTTCTAACAAGGAGGCTGGAAACTAGGTTAGCTGTGCCCAGGAAGAAGAGGAAGCAGGATTGGTGAACAGGACTCTGCCATCGTGTACTTGTGTGTGGGGGGGGTGGAGGGTCACGGCTGCCAACTCCCTAAGGCAACCTTTGTAAGGTTGGTTTGTTTCTCATCTTGCAAATGTTCCCATAAATGTCAGGATGATGTGGTCTGACAGTGAGTGGTAACTTCCAACTCTTTTTTTCTCATCCCCACATCCAACTTTAGTCAGGCTTTGGGATGTAAGGCCCCAGAGTAGTTATTAGACAAGAAACAGCCAAGACTTAGCTTCTTACCAAGTGTCAGGCACCGCACGAAATGCCTTGTACCATATGGATTATCTTATTTAAATCTCATGACAGTGTTTTGAGGTCTCTACAGTAGATGTGAGCCATACTCCGCAGATGAGGAGACTGACACTTGGAATCAACAGCTAAGCCGAGATTACACAACTAGTAAGGGATGAACTCGGGGCAAAAGTGAAGACAAACTGCTTTCAGAGTCTGCATTCCCAGTAATAACAGTGCTTGCTTTTCCCCATCCAAGTCACACAACACAGATGCTTTACCTGAGTCCAGTCAGAAGGCTAATTAATACCCGACCCTCAAGGTGCTTGCCTGAGGGCAGTGTTAGGTGATGCTACTGTAACAGTCCCCAAATCTCAGTGGCTCAGCACCATCCAGTTTATTTCTTGCTCGTATAAAATCTGATGAGGGTTGAGCTGTTTTCCGTGGCAGCTCTCCTTCAAGTGGTGACTTGGATCCAGGCTCTTCTACCTTATGCTGGCATTTTCGATCCTTGGGTTACTTGGCTGCCGTACGGAGGAGGAGAGCTGTTCCTAAGCCCCGACCCTGCCCAACTCCCCAGCTCATCTTCAGCAGCTTCAGCAGCTCCCAGCCCTGCATGGGGCTCGGTGGTCGGGATGCGGTTGTGTTTATGCTGATAATACATGTTCTCTTTAATCTTTCTGGACCCTCTGTGCACTTTCCTTGAAGCTCCCTTAGATCTTCCCTTAGGGCTTAGGAACTGACACAGTGGTGGGAAAAATCAATAAATAAGAAAAAGGTTTAAATACAAAAGCAAGTCTAAGTTTCTTTTCTTTTCTTTTTTTTTTAACTTTTTATTTATTCATGAGAGACAGAGACAGAGAGAGAGAGAGGCAGAGGGAGAAGCAGGCTCCCAAGGAGCAGGGAGCCTGATGCGGGACTCGATCCCAGGACCCCGGGATCATGACCTGAGCCGAAGGCAGACGCTTAACCATCTGAGCCACCCAGGCACCCAAGTCTAGGTTTCTTAACTCCGAAGAGGCCTAGGTGTCATCATTGGCTGGATTTAGCTTCCTCCTGGTCACAGGTGGCTGCTGGCTTTATCAGTCTGGTCCCGTCTCCAAGGCACCTTCAGCCGAGGCTCAGCACCAGATGTCCTCTTGCTGGAGTTTTACTTCTGAGCAGGTGCAGCAGCATCTTAACCAAAACTTTTCTGGGGGCGCCTGGATGGCTGAGTTGCTTAGGCGTCTGCCTTCGGCTCAGGTCATGATCCCAGAGTCCTGGGATCGAGCCCCGCATGGGGCCTTTTGCTCAGGGGGGAGCCTGTTTCTCCTTCTCTCTCTGCCTGCCACTCCCCCTGCTTGTGCTCTCTCTCTGACAAATAAATAAATAAAATCTTTAAAAAACAAACAAACAAAAACCAAAATCTTTTTTCAGTTCATCAAGAGTAGTGATTGTGTCTGCTTCTTTTTCACTTCTGCCCTCTGATTGGGCCCTGTCTGCTGATGGACAGGGTGTGTCTCCACAGTCATTTTCCAAGGACCCTCCATTCACTGTGAGATATGCTAGATTGGAAGCCCAGAGAGGATGAAGGACCAGCTCTGGGAACTCAGCATTCGAGTAGTCAAGGTTATTACACACTGCTTTTCCAGGGTCCTTCTCTATGCCCTAGAAGGCAGAACCAACTGTAGACAGTGAAAGTCTTCACAGTGAGCACAGGCACACCGGAAGACTCACAAGATAGGAAATCTAGTGAAGAATGGGAGTTTTGAAGGAAATATCAGGGATAAGTTAGGCCAATCTCTCTTCTCCAAGCTGGGCACCACGTCAGGGAGTCGCTCTGTGGGTCGGTGAGGCAGAGATTGAGCTCCCCACGGTCAGGCACTGGAACGTGTGCAGTGTCCCAGAGATCACTGCTCGTGGGGAGAAGCGCGAGGTGGCTGTTCTTGTGTCTGGTCCAGCCTGTGTGTGCTTTGTTTGCCTTTCTAAGTTTTCATGGTCTGGTAGCACTGGGCTTGAACCACATGCTTGGCCACTGCTGTCCCTACTGCTCTCTCGTGTCACAGCTGATCTGCCTCACTTGTTTGCCTTTCACCCCTGGTGCGGTGCACGTTGTCTGTGATCCTTGCCTATTCTTTTCCTTCAGCTGGTGTGCAGGGGAAGGTCACAGGGTTCTTCTCGAGCTCCAGTGGCATCTTCAGTTGGGTTTTTCTCCCCTGTGGGAGTGGAAACAGCAGAAGCCCCCAGGAAGTTCAGGGAAGATAGAGTCAGGAGGGAGGGACTTAGCCACCTATGCAGGACACCTCAGAGAAAAGAGAGCCAGTTTTTCCTGGGGCTTCCCTGAGGTTTGTCCCTCCTCTTGCTCCAGACATTCCTGCCGAAGGATCAAAGTCCTAGACTCATCCCTTCCTATCTTAGAATGTGCTAGAAATGCCAGAACTGAAGTAAGTAGTCCCGGGTCTGCCGTAATAAGAAAAAAGACATAGTATAATTTAATCATCACATTGAAGAACTGTTGAATTGCTATTCTCATTAACAGGAAGAGTGTCACTGGGAAAAGTCATGTGGTGCTCACATACAGGATTTGAAGGGCGAATGCAGCGTGTCATCTCTGGCCTTGAATGCATTTTCTTTTGCTAGAGGTATCAGGCTGTTACTGAAATACATGTCATGTCTTGGGGCACCTGGGTGGTGCAGTGCGTTGAGCGTCTGATTCTTGCTTTTGGCTCAGGTAGTGATTTTGGGGTTGTGGGATCGAGTCCTGTGTCGGGCTCAGTGCATAGTCTGCTTAAGACTCTCTCCCTCCTTCCCTCTCCCCGCCACCCTGCACTTGTTTGCATGCTCGCTCTCTCTCTCTCTTTCTCTAAAAATAAATCTAAAAAAAAAGAAAAGAAATACACGTCATGTCACATTTATATGTGGGATCTAGAAAAGTCAAATTCATGGAAACAGAGTAGACTGGTGGCTGCTGGGGGCTGGGAGATGGGGGGAAACAGGGAGACATTGGTCAAAAGGTGCAGACTTCCAGCTACAAGAGGAAGATGTTCTGGGGGTGTAATGTGCAGCACGGTGATGATCGTTACTACTTGGAGCATACACTTGTATACTTGGAAGTGGTTGAGAGCGTAGATCTTGAGTGTTCTTGCCACACACACACAAATGGAAATATACATGCAAAAATCTGCACAAGTGAGATAACACATCATCCTTCATCATTTGTGTTTTTTTCTTACCCTTCCTGTATTTCTTCCAAGGGGTCATAGTATTTCTTCTCCACCTTGATGGTATGATTTCGTTGTCTTCTGGCATATCTTGCGGCGGACGAGAAGTCTGCTGTCCGTCTAATGGTTTGCCCTCTCTCTGGTGGCTTTTAATACTTTCCTGTGCTTTCCATATTCTCTAATGATAGGCATTTCAATGTGTCTAGATTGAATTTACTTTTATTTACATTGCTTAGAATCTGGTCTGCTTGTTTAGCCTGAGAATACATCTTTTTATTCTTGAATGTTCTCAGACATTTTCTCTTTGATCCCTCTCCTCTTTCTTTTCTAACGCTAATTTCCATAATAGGAAATTTCTTCTAGTTTACCATTTTGTTCTTCAGTTGCTTCATCCATACACTGATGTTTCATTTTGAATTTCGCTGACTATATTTTTTATTTGGTTCTTTTCCAAACTTCTGTTTTCGATACTGTTTTTTTTTTTTCCCCCCAGAGCCTTCTGACTTTTTTTCCTTTTCCTTCTAATAATATTCTGTTCTGGCTTTTGGTATCTATTCTTTCCTCTTCTTTAATGTTTTAAATATCCTGGTCTTATAGTACTTCGGATCATTTTGTTACCTCTATTTCTTGAACTGCAGATCATCCTGTTTGTTGCATTTGTGGACATTCCTTCACGGTGGCTCGTTTCTTGTAGGGTCCAGAACTTTGTCATTAGCTCTTCTGCTCCCACAGTGGTTTTCTGTGCGAGCATCTCGGCCCCAGGTGTGCTGGTGTGTCTGCATCCTTGCAGGGCGGGTGTATGCTTGCTGCCGCCAGGATCCTCTGGGTCTCGATGGGACTAGTTTTCTTGTTCATCTCTCAGTTGGGGCTTCCTTCAGCATAAAAAATATAGTGAATTCTGACTTGCTCGGGCCTGGAGTAAACAATTTTTATGGGTGATTCATCTTGCCCTTGGCCCGGAGTGGATCTTCCTTGCTTCTTTCCCAGGCTATTGGTTGGAGTTTTTATCTTTGATTTTGGTGACAGGGCAGCTCTTTGTAGCGTTCAGCTTTTTGCAGAAAGCCCCGTTCCAGGGCTTCATCCGTCCCTGTTCGGCCCCCGCTCCCAGCCTTTGGGACGTCCGCCCGGTCGTGGCACATCCGGGGGCTCTTCGGTCTGAACTCTCGCTCCAGGCCTACCTTGTCTCCTAAGACTCCTAAGACTCATTTGCTGAACGATTTTTGTCCTTCATTTCTGGCACCTGAGATTTCCCTGCTAAACTTCCATATTAACATTTTGAAACATTTTATGTTATCCAGCAGTTCTAAATACTTAGAAGGGAGCTCTTTCCATGTCAGCTCATCCCCATAATATTGTCCTGAAGCCTTGGATTGTTCCTGGATTTGCCTGGCTCTAGTGTCTTCAAATTGCAATCACTTTTCATATGTACATGCTCCCCCCAGGCAACGTAAGCCTATATACTTCTTAGTTCATAATTCATAACTTAGTAACTCCCTATACATGGCCCTAAACAGGGCTCTCTGGGCAGACGCAGGGTGGGGGTTGGAGTGTCTCCCGGCATTAGACCCCCAAACACCCAGACCTTAAGTTCACTCAGGTCTTCCAGGGGTTAAATTAAATAACTATTTGCAGAGGGCATTGTATTTTAGTGACTGTGAGACAGTCACCGGGTTCTGTGTGACAAAGCCGTTCTCCTCTAAGAGGTGACTGGTTTGATTATAGTAATTTCCTTGTCATGAAGACTTCTGTCTGGCAAACACATTATCTAGTTCCCGATGATTTAATAGTCATTCTCCAGGTAAAAACATCTACTTAATGTTGCTAGCAGGAATGAAAGGGAAAAGGGGAAAAAATGCTGCGCTCATGTTGGTGAGCTTTTCACAGCTTCTCTGGCTTTCTCGTTGAACGACAGTACTGTTCTGTTCCTCTCCTCCCTATCCTCGACCCACATGATCAATGCCTGAAGTCCTAAACTGTGGACCAGAGCCACACAGAAAGGGGTAGCGGCTTGGAGGAAGGGAGTTGGTGTATATTAACTCCCTCCTGCATCTGTCCATTTGTCCAGTTATAATAACTACTGATGGGACTTCAGCTCCTTCTTCCAGCCAGGAACAGTTTCCATGGCCTTTTCTTCATGGCAGAATGAGTTGGGAATAAAACGTTTGAGTGGCCTGGGTTCTAGAAAGCGCGAGGTGCAGGGGAAGATTTGGGGAAGAAGGAGGGAGTGAAACAAGGGAAGGCAGATGGAGGGGAGCGTGTAGCGGAGGAAAGGATCCTGTCCACACCTGCCCTGGCTGCTGCATGGCAAGTTAGGCAGGATCCCCTAGTAGTTCCTGTTTCCCTTCCCATGCACATGGCTTAAATTGGATTATAAAGCCTTCCCCCCATGCCTCTCCATGACTGGGGTGTTTTGGTTTTTTTTTTCATCTTTTATTCTGAAAGAGAGGCTTCCTTAACATGGCCACAAACCTGCGTGGTCTCTTTCTGTCTGCCTTCCCAGCCTCCGCTTGGCCCAGCCTCACCCTCACTCCCCGCCCTGCAGCTTCACTGGCCTTCCTGTGCTCGGGCTCCCCGTGTTCTCTCCTGCCACAGGGCTCTTGCATGGGTGCTGCTCTGTGGCCAGGACCCGCTCCCCTCTCCCCTAGAGAATTCACTTGTGAAACAGCATAAGGCCTCTCTTCCTATGTCAGTGGCTATATGTCAAGTTGAGACTCCTAGATCCATAATTGGGGTATAACTTCCTCCAGGTATGGAGCCACTTGGTGTTACAGGATTTTGTGTCCCCTTAGTGCCCGCGGTTCTTGGTCACGCCACTTCGAAGAATGGCGAGGTAGACTGGATGAAGAATGGTGGGCAGCAAAGCAGAGTTTATTGAGCAAAAGTACAAAGCTCCCAGAGAGGGAGGGGGGACCCGAGTGGGTTGCCCTTGGAGTTTCTAAGTTTGAGGGTTTTTATGAGGTCTTTTGCGGAACTTTCTTAAGCAATCAGAGTGTGCTGAGTCATGCCAATCAGGGCTTTGGTCACGTTTTTGTCTACCCATTAGGTTAATGTCCATGTGCTGATGGTCTTTTTTTTGCTGACATCTGGGGGCTTATGTCTTAACTGCCCCTTGCCTGTGATACTGACAGATGCTTTTGTGGTTAATTGTCTTATTTTAGGACGTTTTGCAGAAGTCATTTCTGCAAAGGCTGCAAAGCAGAATGTCAGTGCAGTCCTGTCTAAGCTGCAAAACAGGATGTCAGTGCTGTAGCTGTCCTAACTCCATATTTTCTTGTTGGGGACCCTGGCCCTGGCCACCTAACTATCCAACTCCTAACATTGGGATCTCTACTACAGACTGCAGATGAGATGGTCCAGTATCGTAGGAGAAAGATGCAGCATTCACCTGCTAATGAGATGCCGTTCTTGCCTCTTCCCAGATTGCCAGATCTAATTTTCCATTTGAAGATGGTTAGTTTCTGAATGATTTCTGTTGCATTTAGGAGAGCTGATCGTTTATCAGTGCAGTATTTACAAGTGAACGAAGTAGCAGAAAGAATGTTTTCATTCCTTTTCCATTAACATTTGCTCATGCGCCAGGATGTCGCGGGTGTCTCCGAGGGGGTTGGCACAAAGGGGTTATGTGATCTTTTGGCACATGGCGGCAGCAGAGGTGATGTGGGAAGCTGGTTTCAATGAGCACCTCTGTTCAGGCTGCTCTCACTCGACATTCCCACCTTCCTCAGCCCAAAAGAGCCTTCCCTGCTGGGCTGCCTAGGCCGCGGTGCCCGTGTCACTGGTCCCCCGCATCTCTCAAGGCCCACGGCAGGACTCCTCCGTGACGTCTTCCTCTGACCACAGTAGCCCACTCTTATCTCTACTTTTTCGAACCATTTGTCCATTCCGTTCACTGAACAACCTGGATATGCCGACTTGCCTGTAGCTCAGGCCTCGGTGTTTGTAGAGTAAGAACCGTGTTGTTTCTCTGTGTGCACTCCACTCTGCCTGTCCCCCGGGCACACAGTCGGCGCTGGGTAAATGTTGATTAGTGCTGCTCGAGGCACTCTGTGAACACCCTCTGTGAACACACTGAGTACTTGGTTGTTTAAGATTTACGTACAGTGCTGGAAAGTGACTCTTCTCTTCTTTCTTTCCAGTTACAAGTTATTCCCAAACTGCGTTCCATCCTTTGGGTTCCGCCATCTTCTGCCTCTTACAGACAGAGTTGACAGCTTCAATGAGGAGGTCCGCAAACAGAGGGTGTCCCGGAACCGTGATGCACCTGAGGGGGGCTTTGACGCAGTTCTCCAGGCGGCCGTCTGCAAGGTAACTTTTCTTTCTGTTTTCACCTCTGCATGTGGGCGGGCGTTGGCACTGCCTGTAGGAGATGGCAGATTTTGAGCCATCCAGCCTGTGGTTCCTGTCCATTCTTACCTCAGAGGCTGAGCTCAGGGACGCGTGGGGAGACCTACAGCAGTCCAATCAGCTGGGGCTCAGTGATGGGTTGGGGTTGGTGCATGTCTGCATGTCTCTGTGTCAGGGCGCGGCTGTGTGCAACGGGACACTGTCTTTGCCAGAAGACAGCTGTTCTGTGTTTATACTTTAGGCTGTTTTGCTTCTTTTCAGGGGAAAAAGGTAAAGTTCAAGCCCTGTGCATAGAAACTTGTTGAGCTTTCTGGCCCAGTTTTGGTAAATCTTAAAGATTGCTGTATCAGGGAATCCAGCTGAAGAAGAGAATTACATGTCATCTTAGGTTGCATTTCTATTTGTTTGTTTTTCTCCAGCTTTTTCTGTGATATATGAATCCAGAGGGAGGATGTAGACTTAGGTCAGACATGAACTCATGCTTTGAGAGGTTCCAGTCTCAGTGAAATATGTAAATGGAATGTTGGTAATGACTTCTTTTTTTTTTTTTTAATTGAAGTAGAGTTCACACATGATGTTACATTAGTTTCAGGTGTATAACATAGTGATTCGTTAAGTGTATGTATTATGCTGTGCCCATCACAAACGCAGCTACCCTCCACCACCACACGACACTTTTATAATACCATTGACTGTATTCCCTATGCCAGACCTTTTATCCCCAGAAGTTATTCTTTCCAGAACTGGAAGCCTGTATCTCCCTCTCCCCTGCACCCATTTTGCCCCCACCCCAACTACCTTCCCTCCCCCCCACTACCCTCCCTCCTGGCAATCATCAGTTTGTTCTCTGTATTTGTGGGTCTGTTTCTGCTTTTTGTTTGTTTGTGTGTTCATTTGTTTTGCTTTTTTAGGTTCTATGTAAGTGAAATCATATGGTATCTGTCTTTCTCTGACATATTTCACTTGGCGTAATACCCTCTAGGTCCATCCATGTCACACATGGCAAGAGCTCATTCTAATAGCTGAGTAATACTCCATTGTGTGTGTGTGTACCTATACCCATTCATCTGTGGATGGACCCTTGAGTTGGTGTTTTCTTGGCTGTTGTCAATAGTGCTGCAGTAAACATAGGGGTACATAGGTATTTTCAAGTGTTTTCATTTTCTTTGGGTAAATACCCAGTAGTGGAATTACTGGATCGTATGGTATTTATGTTTTTAATTTTTTGAGGAACCTCCCTATGATTTTCCAGTGACTTCACCAATTTCTCTTCCCACCAACAGTGCGTGAGAGTTCCTTTTTCTCCATATCCTTCCCAAGGCTTGTTAGGTAGTAACTTATTCTTAAACTAATTTTCTACTGTCAAAATAACTCAATAACAATAACCAAAGATTTTTTTAAAAATCACTCGTGAATTTGCTTATCCCAACACATACTTTTATAATTTTTCCATAGTGGTCATCACAGAGCATGTGTAAATGATAATGCTCTCTCGAGAATTTTGGTGGCTCAGCAATAGGGCAATCGTTGGGACTCCCATGTTTGGGGGAGGCCTGGGAAAGGGGACTGGAACTCAGTTTGGAGAGGCTGCTATTCATGTACTAAGTGGTAAGCACTTAGTTGTCCACTTACATAGTTTCTGACCTCAGAGAGCATGTGTTCAGTGTGCGACAGACTGACTTTTTCTCTACTCAATCCTTGAGTGAGTGATAAGAGAGCCACAGTTGTTCTTTCTGAAATAAAAAACTGAAATGGTAGACAGGGAGGGATAAAGGGAAGGAGCATGGGAAGAAAGCGCAGTCTCCTGCGGTCCTCTTCTTGGTCCTACTGCAGCTCTGTTGTCATTCGCTCTGTCCTTGGGGCCACCCCTAAGGAAGGTCTCACAGTGGCTCCCTATCCAGGATGGCTGCAGCGTGACCCTTCCCAGCTGCTGGCCAGAGCCACATAGTCTGATTCAGACGTTCCCTGGGCTTTGTAGGAGTCCAGGAAGGCCAGATGGAACATAGCTAGAATGTGTTCAGTTCTCAGTCATTACAGTGTGTCACAAAGTGGGCCACTTACGGATTTGCTTCGGAAAGAAAAATTACATTGTTGGTTGGCATTCAGACATTGATCGTATGAGACGTTGTCTTCCAGATATTCTGCCAAATCTACTTCTTGACAGGGTTAAGTAGTGCAGGGAAAACAAGATCCCTCTCATCTCCCTATCTTGAGAATTTTGTGGATTTTCTTTTTTGGGGGAGGAAATCATCTTTAAGGCTTGGGGGAAAGAACTCAGTGATAAGATAAGCAATGTCCAGTTCTTTTTTTTTTTATTAATGTTTTTATTTATTTATTTATTCATGAGCGTCAGAGAGAGAGAGAGAGGTAGAGGCAGAGGGAGAAGCAGGCTCCCTGCCTAGCAGGGAGCCGGATGCAGGACTCGGTCCCAGGACCCTGGGATCATGACCTGAGCCGAAGGCAGACGCTTAACCATCTGAGCCACCCAGGCGCCCCAAGCAATGTCCAGTTCTATTAATTCTGCACGTAATTGGCATGGCGTGATTGAATGCTGGAGGCACAGGGGTCTCTGAGAAGCCGTTGGGTCCACTCTTGTGCCTATAGAGCCTTCCTATAACACCCCAGGCCCATGCAACTCTTCTTGCCTTTGGAAACTTAGTATTTCAGGACTCGAGCATTTCAGAGTTGCTAGCGGATTTCTTGAACTCATTGCGTGGATTTGGTGTGTGAATTATTGTTGCCTAAGAGGCACTTTCTGAGTATGTTTCAGTTTTATGTCTGTTGACATTTCCTCCCACCATGGCCTTTGCAATAGCAAGTGCCTGGAAAGTTAGTAAGTGCTTGGAATGATCTAGTCCGGGAGCCAGCAGCTTCTCCCTTACTCTTCCTCCTTTTTTTGTGTGTGTTGTTCGTTTATGTTTGGGGACATAGTCAGAAATTTCTTTCTTACTTGGAATCATGTACATAAGAAATGTCATCCTTCCTCGTTCACCACACCCTTACTTACAGAAGCCAAATATTGGAAATAGATTTTGACTTACCTTTTGATGAAAGACTATGTAACAATCATACCCTTAAAGGACATTTAAAGACTTGAATAATTCTGAAGATAAAGTAAGAGAGGAATGGAGAGCAAGTGACAAAACAGTATAGACGTATGATGTTATTTTGCAAACAAAAGAAGAATATGAAAGAGATTGGAAGCAAATAGAAAGAAGAGTTAACAGTAGTTGTCTCTGGTTATAGGACTATGTGTAGTTTTGTTTTCTTCGCTGTTTTTAAATTTTATATTTACCTACGTTTTCACATTGCTTTTGTATGATTTTTTTTTTTTTACTTAGAATGAAACATCTCAAACATACAAAAGTAGAGAACAGTGAAATGAAACCCATGTACCTGTTGTCCATCTTTGACAGTGACCAACTGCTAGCCAATCTTGTTTCGTGTTCCTCACCATTCTCTCTCCCATTATTTGAAGAGAATCCCAGTTATCATTTGTTTCATTGATATTTAGATTTTTAAAGATAATTAGAGTTTGAGAGTTTTTTTTTTTTAAGATTTTATTTATTTATTTGACAGAGAGAAACAAAGCTAGAGAAGGAACACAAGCAGGGGGTGCGTGAGAGGGAGAAGCAAACCCTCCACCGATCAGGAAGCCCGACACAGGGCTCGATCCCAGGACCCTGAGATCATGACCTGAACCGAAGGCAGACACTTAACGACTGAGCCACCCAGGTGTCTCTTGAGAGTTTTTTTTTTTAAGAGCTAAGCATTTCTGACTTTGTTTGCAGAGTTTTCTGCTGCCTCCTGATTGGCGCAGATTAAAGGCCCTTCCACTTAATCCTGCAAACTGAGCGTGAGAGAAGCTGCAGGCCCTTGAGCTGTGCCTGGAGAGCAGGGTCATGGAGTCTGGAGCTGACTGGGCAGCCGGCCATGCCCCTACCCCACCCCCCAGCAGAGAGTGACCCTGAGCCCTTGGAGATGAGCTGATAGCAGGCTTAAGCAGCTCACAGGGGGCTCTTTGTTCTGGTTTCATTCTTGCTCTGGTTTTCCTGAGATAGACTGTTATCAACTTGTGGGATTTAGGGCTATGGAATGTTCACATGCCTGACCTTAAATCCCACCTCTGTGGCCCACTTTATATTTCTTGGACAACTGTTCTTTGCAAAAAGAAGGAAACTGTTTCTGTTTAGGATTCCATTTAGGATAAGGACACTGATTCTACAAGTCTTTTCCCCCAGCAGGTCACATTGCTGTGAGAGGCCCTTTAAAAGGCGTCCACAGCCAAGGGACGCCTCTGTCATTAATGCAGGCATTTTTTCCAGTGCCTTCTGTCTGGCTAGGTTGGATAAGGAAATAATGCTACTGCCCTTGATTTCTTATCTTTACCTAGTAATCTATGCTCGAACCTTTCTTGATCAGAATAATAATTTCCCCATTACCACTTTTATTGCTCGCCCAGGATTTTCTAGAAGTTGACTCTAGGTTGTTTATTCTGAAACTGTGTAGATGGAAGTGTGAGGAGTGGTTCATACTGGAACTAAGGCTGCTTTCCTGTTCTCCCTGAGCTGGGCCCGCCCTTGGCCTGGGGAGACAGGGGAGGGGTGGCCCAGGGGCTCTGCCTTCCAAGTTGCCAGTCACCACTTTGTGGTTGTTCATGGTTAAAGAAGTGACCTGAGAATTTCAGCTTGGCCAGGTGCGTCCTGGCCGCACGGGTTCCTAGGGGCTGCTTTCTCCAGTCAGACAGAAAGTAAGATGTGTGTGACCCAGCACATTCTCCTTTTGTCTTCAGCTTCTGGCCACCCCCCACCTCAGCATTTATTCACAACCTTCAGGCAGACTTTGTTTGAATATTGGTTCTCTAATTCCACGCTGTGTGTTAAATTTTTAAAGCATTGTATGTCCTCCCAGAAATAGGTGGATGAGTCAGTCTCAAAGCAAACAAAGTAAGTTTACACGCCGAGTAAAAAGTCTGTGGCATGGGTTGGGTCCCTTTATGCCTTTGCTGGTGAGAACATTCTAATCTAAAATGGAGACCACAGCCCTAGGATTGCTGGGGGCGGGGGACAGCTTCACTCTGGCAAGACTTTCTGCAGGAATGCAAATTCTGGGGACCTCTAGAAACAGAATCATTGCTGCCCTTGCTCGGCCCTCATCCACACTCCAGGCGTTTTACATATGTTCTCTCTGATGCTCACAGCAGTCTGGCAGGTTATTTGTGGTGGTGGCTGTCCCCAGCTTACGGAGGAGGAAACTGAGTAACACAAGGATTCGTGAAACTTACTGTTAGTAAGGGGTAGAGCCAGACTTTGAACCAGATTTGGTTGATTCCAAAGCCCATGCCCTAACTGTTAGCTGGTGCCTGGTGCTTTGGGAAATAGTGACAGTGCCGTGCAGAGCAGGGAGGACTCAACTTTGAGTTGTTGTCCTATTCAAGCTAAGCCTCTTTCGCTGCAAACTGGTTCCGTGGAGGCCAGCTGACCTCTCTGGGCCTCAGAGCGTTTTTTTCAGAAAATGCAGGGAGGTGGGATTGGAGGGAGAATCTCTAGAAAATGCAGGGAGTTGGGATTGGAGGGAGGATCTCTAGGATGTCCTCCAGTTGTGCTGGTTGGTGCTACTTTTCAGGAGGGACTCGTCGTGGCCCCTCCCCCTTTGCTCAGAGCCTTCAGTTTTGCTTTTCTGTTGCTCCCTGTTCAGTCTTGAGCCTCCGGCCAGGGACGCACTGAAGGTAGTCATCCCCGACACTTAACTGTCACCTGAAGGAACTCCCTGCCCTGTTCCATTTTCTCACGGTCTGGGTTATCCATCAGCACACGCAAGCTGTTTCTGCTAGCAGGTTGTACCACTGTCCGGGGGGCTTGTTCCAACCCCAGCGTGCGTGCTCTTTCTCTGGGTCAGTGTCTCAGTGAAACGCCACGAAAGTTGGAACCTTGCCATGGCCCAGGGAAGTGTTAGGGACCACATGTGCAGGTGTGTAGGCCCTCTGCCCGAGCCCATGCAGGTTTTTTGCCTGAAGTGGTGAAGATTCTCCTTGGCTTTCTATTTTGCAGATCCTTGTGGTCTCGTGTGCATTTTTGTATCATAGGACTGTTTTAGTCCCTGAGGTGATGTTTCCTTGTTCTGCCCGGTGCCTGTGAACTGTGCTTTGGGTATCGGCTGCCCTGCCAACAGCCACTTGTTGACGCAGGGGGTGGGAATGCACTGAGTTACAACTCAGAACTGTCACCAGGGCGGGGATGAGAGCTTTTGTCTCTTTCGGTCCTCCAGCAGAAGCCTGTAGTGCCTGTTTTGAGCTTGTTTGCACCCCTGAGCTCGCTCGGCTAATGACGACAGGGAAGAATCATCCTGGGGAGAGGGTAGGAGGCCCACTCCACGACTGAGCCTGTATTTCCATACCTGGTTAGGATGTCACTTTCTTTTTAAGTTATGGGCTCCTCTGTGCTATAAATGTCCATTGGCAAAGAGGAAAAGAGACAAGGATTGATTCTTGGGCTCTTCTGGCCCCGCTTTCTCCCTAAACCTGCATCCCTGCCCTCTGCTTTCCAGCCACAGTGACCTTGACAGTGACCAGGACTCTGTTACTCTGACTTACATAGGGCCCTTTGCACACGCTGTTTCCTCTGTTTGCAATACTCCTCCCCTGTATTCCTGCTTTTCTTTCTTTCTTTAACTTTTTTATTAATGAACTTTATTTTCTTTAAGAGCAGATTTAGGTTCATAGTAAAATAGAGCAGAAAAGGCAGAGTTTCCATATACTTCCTGTTTCTCCTGCCCCCTCCCCGTTCTCGCCCCACTCCCCCCCCCCCCCCCCATCAACATCCCTCACCAGAGTGGTATATTTGTTACAATCCATGAACCAACATTGACACGTCGTTATCAACCGAAGTCCATAGTTGACTTCTGGGTTCACTCTTGGTATTGTACGTTCTGTGGGTTTGGACAAATGTACAGTGACATGTATCTACCATTGTTTATCACACAGAACTACTTCACTGCCCTGAAAAGTCTTCGCTTCACCTCTTCTTCATCCCTCTCTTTTTCTCCCCAAACCTGCTTTTCTTTGAATGTCTAATCTCTGCCTACTGATGTTTCGGACCTCCACTTGTCTGTGTATCCGGGAAGCCTGATGGAGTGTCCTGATGAGGTCAGAGCACCAGGCCCTTGGTCACATCTACTTTAGTTACCATTTTATTTGTATTTGGGCCACTCCCTGAATGATGTCTGCCTCCCTTGTGAGCCAGGAAGCCTCCTGAAGGCAGGGACCCCATCTCTTTTCTCACTACCGCATTTCCCTAGCACCTTGCGCATTGCCTGGCGCATAACAGGCCCTCCTTAAACATTTGGTGAGCAAACAGATGCTTTGTTCTCACAGATTCCTTTATGCTTCTAAGTTCAGGAACCTGCAGGTCCACCTGGCTCCAAGCCCCTCCGCCCTCCTGTCGGACCAGGCTGCCTGTGTCATTTACAGTGCTTCATATGCGTCATTAAAGAGAACCCGAAGTATCATTAGCTGGCAGTACTTTCCAACTCAGCAAGTGAGTTCAGTGGCAGGTGTGGTGGGAAAAACTAAAGAAAGATGGGGAAAAAGTCCCTGTCCTCGGGGGTTTGATCTGAACTTGCAGATCCACCAGAAGGTAAAAAATAACCTGTTTGTAAACATTAGCAGGAACCATATGAAGTTACTGACATTTGACGATCAGTGATATCTAATACTTGACTACTAATAGTTTCTGCTAAAAAAATAGGAACTTCGGGGCGCCTGGGTGGCTCAGTTGGCTAAGCGACTGCCTTCGGCTCAGGTCATGATCCTGGAGTCCCGGGATCGAGTCCCACATCGGGCTCCCTGCTCGGCGGGGAGTCTGCTTCTCCCTCTGACCCTCCCCCCTCTCGTGTTCTCTATCTCTCATTCTCTCTCTCTCAAATAAATAAATAAAATCTTAAAAAAAATAAATAAATAAAAATAGGAACTTCATCTGGTTCAGCCTCATACATTCCAAATGTTTCTCTTCTTCCATTTGGATTGGACTCGCCCATAGAGTCCACATCAGACAAAATCTGTTGCATGTTGTTGGGCTTGGGCCTGAAGGGAATGTCTGAATTCTGACTCACAGGCCAAGATTTCTTTTCCCCAAGGAAAGAAATACACTTTTGCCCTCCTTAGGTTTAGCCATAGAACAGATTAAAAAAAAAAATGTTCATTGCAAAGTATGGATGGAAGCAGGAAAAACAACTAATGGGAACATGATTATTGTCATAAAGTGACAGAAATAGACTTGAATGTCAGTGTGGTTAGGGAAGACAATCACAGAACTAACCTCCGTTTTCCTGATGTGTTGTGTTTGTATTCGGACTCTGTGGTCTCCAAGCTCAGATCCGCTGTGGGGTCTGCCTGCTGGCTGGGCCGGTCAGCCCCCTTTCCATCCTTATTTCCTTCCTCAAACTTGTTCTCTCTCCTAGGGTGGGGTACCCGAAAGGGTAGTGTACAGTGTTTTATTATTGCTTCTGAAAACTTCTGGAGTACTTACTCCATACTACATACTTACTTACAGTAAGTAAGTAATTACTTACTGCAGGACACCGTGTTAGGTGCTCCAAGGATGCCCAGATGCATGAGCCACAGCACCTGTCCCTATGAGCATCACTCACAGCGCTGGAAGACAGGCGCTTGTCTGACAACCTGCGGGACCAGCAGAGCACACAGCAGTGTGCCCAGAGCTGGCCCCGTAGGACCTACTGACTGAGTCACAGCATTCTTCTCCTTCAGGGTGTCCCCTTGTTCTCTCTGCCTCTTGGTCCCCCTGCTGGTGATGTTATTGATTACCATTGGTTCCATGCTCTGTGAGAGCCAGGCTTCATGCCAAGTACTTCAAAGGGCTTATTTTACTTCATCCTTTGAATGTGGTTTTACTGTCCCCTTTTGACGAAGAAACAAGCCTAGAAAGGTTGAGCAGATTCACAAGGTTCTGCCAGCTGGAGATGACAGAGCCAGAGATGGGACTGTACCCACTCACCTGGCTCCAAGGCTGGAGTTCTTCATCTTGACGTTAGAGTGCCTGCTGACTGTTGTGTCCCACAAGAGCACAGGGGTGGGAGGCGTGTGCTTCCAAAGACAGCAAGGCTTCATCTAAGGAACCATTGCAATTTCTCACACGAGGAGGACTGAAACGGTCTGCTGTTTCTCTGGAACTAAGAGTTTCTTGTTTATCAGGAAGCAGTTATAACATGGCTCTGTCAGCCCTCAGGACTTCCCAGGGAGACCTCTAGTGCCGTCCCACAGTCAGAGTGCCGATGGAGCCCAGCCCTTTGAGCGAGCATGCTAATCTTTGTCCTTGGCTTCACTATCTGTAAAATGGGAACTCTGCTATCTGCCTTCTCATTCATAATCCAGCGGTTCTGCTCACAGACAGTGCTGTGGTGAGACACATTTTCAGATGGTGGGTCTTTTCCAACAACAAGGGAGTGGGTGGCTGGAGATGGAGGCCCATGGGCTGTATCAATACCTTCGTGTTGCATGAGCATTCACTTTGATTAGATTGACCTTGAGGTCCAAAAACCCAGTCATTTAAAGCTAGTGTTTCCATCCTCACGGAAAATGCCCCTGGGATGGCATATTGATTCCAGCCTGCCCTTGTGTGTGAACATCGCGTATTGGAGGGTGTTGTGGGTCGTCTCCGACAAGCAGGCCAGCCCACATTCGGGCAGGCTTCCATCCCTGTTTCCCTAGGCAGCCGAGTGGGACATCAGCTTTTCTCAGGTTCCCAGAAACCAGCATTTCAGGCCCTCACAGCACTGTCCCATTGGGACATTTTTTTTTTTTTTTTTAAGATTTTATTTACTTGAGAGAGAGAGAGAGAGAGAGCGAGCATGAGCAGGGGTGTGGGGGGGTGGGGGAGGGAGAAGCAGGCTCTCTGCCAAGCAGGACTCGATCCCAGGACCCCAGGATCATGACCTGAGCCAAAGGCAGACACTTAACCGACTGAGCCACCAGGCACCCCCTGTTGGGGCATTCTTGAGGCTACCCTTCTCACTGGTCATGCCTAGCCGTGGTCCCTGTGTAAAGCAAGTCACTATGGAATGGATCTGGGGACTGGCAGGCATGTAAGAGGCCAGTCCCAGCCCTGCTTTCCTCTGTGAGGTCAAACCACATCCCCAGAATTGCATATGCCCGGGGGGCTGTGTTTAAGACACACAGTGAGAGAATAGAGGACAGTGAGTAAGTGGATGGTGCTGGGCTTGGAAACCACATCTTAGGAGGAGTAGGTTAAGGTCAACCAGGAGGAGAGACACCAGGGAAAAAGCATACCTGAGGTCAGACATCATCACAGAGGTGGTAGTAGACTCCTCTGGCTGTCCCGGCGGGGTGGGGGTGTGCTAGGAAGCAGGTTTGAGTTCAAGGTAAGGAAGAATTTTCTAACAAAGATCTCTGCTCAGCCCTGGGATAGGCTGCCGGATGGGACAGTGAATGTGAGTGGGGGCTCCCTGCACACGTGGTGTGGACACCAGAGGAACGCTCCCTGTGCTGGGCAGGAGCGAGGACAAGGCCACCTCTGGGATTCCTTCCAAATCTCAGGCGCTACAGTTTTCCTCTGAGTCAGTTTCTGGGCCCAGTAAGCACTAGTGCGTTTGTTCTTGGAGTAGCCCGTTCTAGCCTGTCCTCTCTCGTTCGCAGCAGAACACCCTCTAGGCTGCATTTGTATCTGGCTACCATGACCGTGAACACCACCGTGCATACTCATTTGTGTGCCAAGCACAGCTTCCTTTGACCTGGTGCCTAGAAAAGCTTTCCCTGCTCCCAGTGGCTTTTCCGTGGAGCCACCTTACCGTGGGGTAAAAGTCTGGGTACAGTGCGGGAGCTGTTCCCGGTGGCGGGGGGGGGAGGGACAAACTGGAGGTTGGCAGGAGAGATGGAAGCCTATTCTTTTTCTTTTTTTAAAGATTTATTTACTTATTTGAGAGAGAGAGAGAGCAGAGTTCAGAGCCCGACACAGGGCTTGATCTCAAAACCCTGAGATCACAACCTGAGCCAAGACTAGAGTCAGAGGCCTAACCGACTGTGCCACCCAGGTGCCCCTGGCAGCCTATTCTTGATCTCTTCAGTGATGTTCCTCCTTTGTCACCCTTTGCAGTCCCTGATTGTGACAGAGAAACCGCATCCTCTGCTGCCTGGTCCCCATGCTGTCCTGGGCCAGATGTTAGACGTAAACAAAGCAGCAAGTTTGTCTTCACTCTTGAGAGGAGCCAGTTTTTGTTTATTTTCTCAAAGTCAGGGAGGCCTGGTCTATCATCTCGGTTCCCACTTCCCCCTTTCGTGGACTGCTGCCTCCTCTTCACCGTCTCACAGAGCCCCAGGTCCCCCAGACGGACTCGCAGGCCTGGCTGTGCGGGTCCTCCCAGTAACCATCCCTGCTGTGTGCCTGGCCTCTGCCCGTTCCCGCTCCCACAGCCTGATGCAGTCAGCAAGCCAGTCCGCAGCCCTTAGTGCTTCCCGTATTTAGGTGTTTCAACTGAGATGTTTGTGAGGATGGAAAGCATACTAGATAGCTGTTGGAATTGCGAGTGTTGTGATGGGAGACTTCTAACCCCGCTGGGTCGGGTTGTGGTGCCCAGCTCTGATTGTGTGTGTGTGTGTTCACCTGCTTGTCCTTCATTGAGTGCTGAGCATATGCCGCCTCCAGTGCTCTTGCTATTCTGGAGTGTGGGCCCTGCACCCCTTTCTCTCTTTCCGCAGCTCCAGATCCATCCTCGCTGCTGAGGGCAAATTCCCTACTGAGTTTTCCACCCTGGGAAAGTCCTCTCTGGCCCCAGCCCTGGTTCAGCGGGTTGGTCCCCCACAGAACTAGACAGATAGATAGAGGGTTTGCCTCCAGGGACCTGGATGGGATCGGAGATTCGGGCTTGGTGACGGTCCCCCCAGCCGTTCATTACTCCTGGCTCACATCCGTAGTCCATGGAGGGCTGCTTTCCACATAGTGTGGCCGCCTGCCCTTGTGGGTTGCCAACCTGGAAGAGCTGGAATACACTGGGTCATGGTCACACCTCCCCGGCAGAGTGCAGGTAGGTGGCCAGGAGGAAGGTGAGCCTCGGGCTGTGCCTGCTCGCCTGCAGTGTTTAGGAAGTGAAGGGAAAGCTTGGGAAATTGTGTTTAGCATTGCCCAAGGGCTCTGGCTCCACACAGGAATGAGAAAATTGGGAGTTTGGGACTGGCCGGTGCTGTTGGGGGAACAGAGAAGATGAAAAAGGTAATTCCAAGGTTTCGGGAGAGGGCATGTGATAGTCCCATTGTCAGAAATGAGGAAGCCTGGAGGAGCGGTTCATCTGGGCCAAAGGTGGTGCTGCATCTTCAGATGAGCTGAATTCCAGGTGATGGCAGACACTTTTGGGTTTTGGCTCAGACCTGGGAGGAAAGCTCAGGAGAGAGGGCAAGTGCAGGGTGTGATTGCCAGTCAGCCAAGTAAATCTCCACAGTGTTGTCTTTGACCTCATCCAACTGCTGGGAGAGCAGCAAGAGGGGCAGGGGTGGGACGGTGCAGTGTGCCGGACGTGCAGGGGGGCTCAAAGGAGCTCCGGGTTGGCACAGAGGCCCCAAGAGCAAGGCCTGTGGTGGCCATGGGATTGGTTCTTATCCTTGGCTGCACATAAGGCTCCACCTGGGAGCTTTAGAAACCCTGATGGCTGGGCGGCAGATCAGCCCAGTTAGATCAGGAGCCCTGGGCATTCGTATTGGTGAAGCTCCCTCGAGGACCCTAAAGTGCAGCCAGGGCAGAGAACCACGTGCGCATGAGGGAGGGAGACAGGATGTGAAAATTGCTGTCTGGGGGTCATGGTCATGTGGAGATGTCTGATGATAAGGAATTGAGAGGAAATAGAGGCCATAAATCTGCCAGTCTTAGAGGCAGAAACAAGTGAGATTGGCAGCATAGCTGGGTCACAAGAAGAGTTATGCAAAGTGGGTCATGAGCATGTTTTTAGGCACATGGAAAGGAACCAGAAAAGAGAATGACCGATGGAATAAACTCTCCAAAGAGGGCAGGATGCAGGGGCTGCGCTTCCTCGGGGCAGGAGGAATACTCCTTCTTTGGGGACAGAGGGATCAGAGAGGCCAGGAGGATGCCCCTGGGACTGAAAGGCACTGTGAGCCGCCGGGAGTCGACGGGGTGGCAGTCCCCGGTATCTGTCTCTTTTGGTGATGAAAAAGCTGAGGTCCTCTCCTGAGCGAGTGCGGGAATGGGGGTTTGAAGGCTAAAACAGACCTCGTGGTGAACTTGACGCAGATCTGAGCCGCGAACCAAGAGAAGTTAAGTGAATTGCGACCTTGGCCGGATGCCACATTTCTTGCTTCTGAGTCGGGTACATTTCCGTCCTGCCTAGCCCCTGACATTTTCATCTCGCGGCTGACCTCTATGGCATTTAATGAAACTGGCTTTTAAATATTTTGGTTTTACTCTGAGACGTGGAGAAAAATGTAGCTAAATAAATAGGTCTAGGTTTTTTTTCTCTTAAATTTTTTTTTTCTAAAAAGAGAATATATTCAATCTAAAAGTATAGAAAATGCAGATAAGCAGGAAGGAGAATAAACATCACCCGTGACCCTATAGTGCGAAGATAAGATTGTGTGCTTCTGAATTACATACTTAGGTCGCAGATGTGCAACTCGGTGGAAATACCGATGACAGTCATTGTCAGATTTTAACTGTTTACTACATAAACCTACAGAGCTGGGTGTCCCTCCTCTGTGTCATTTTCTCAACAGCCCCATTTTATCAGTATTCTGTTATCTCCTTTTTATAGAAGAGAAGCAGCGGGAGAGGACTGAGTAACTTGCCCGAGGTCAGAAAGACAGGTTGAGGCAGGTGTGGGGCTGACCTGGGACCGGCCAGACGAGCCCCTTACTGCTGTGCGACGCTGCCGTGGAACAAGAAGATGTGTGCCAGCGGTATTCCTCTGCACATTACTGATGTTTGTCTATTCGTGTCATTTCTTGTAATTAAGAGACTTTATGAGCAAACCAAGTCTTCCTTAAATGAAACAGCTTTATTGAGGTATAACTGATGTATAATAAACTATACATATTGAAAGTGTACAATTTAAGAAATTTTGACATGTTTACACACCACCTGGGAGATACACACACACACACACCCACGCACCCACGATCAAGATAATGAACATACCCTTCTCTCCCCAGGGAGTACTTATGCTCCTTTGTCATTTCTCCCTCCTGTGTCTCCTGCTTCTCACCCCAGGTAGCCCCTAATTAGCTTTCTGTCACTATACATGAGTTTGCATTTGCTAAAATTGTATATATTCAGTATATATACTTTTTTGGCCTGGTTTATTTCACTGAGCACAATGATTTTGAGACTTATCTGTGCTGTCGAGTGTCTCCATCCTTTCCTTTTGTTACTGAGTAGAATTCCATTGCATGGCTGGACCACAACTTGTTTATCCATCTACTTGTGGATGGATATTTGGGTTGTTTTGGATACCTGGTTGTTTTGGCCTATTACAAATAGAGCTGCTATAAATGTTTGTGTTCAAGTGTTTGTATGGATGTTTGCCTTTGTTTCTTTTCCTTCTGTAGCTGGGAGTGGATTTGCTGGGTCATCTGGTGGGTGTTTAACTTTTTAAGAAACTGCCAGACTGTTTTCCAAAGTACACGTATCATTTTACATTGCTCGCGGCAGCGTGTGACTCCGCATCTCCATCAGCATTTGATGTGGTCAGTCTTTTTCGTTTCAGCTATTTGGTTAGGTGTGTGGTAGAATTTCATTGTGGTTTTAATTCAAGGCTTTTTAAACTTTTCAGTATGCAGTACTTCATAGGCCCTGTGACGATGGCAGAGACTCCCACATCAAGCAGTGAAGGCCAAGGGAAGAAATGGAGAAATTAGTACCAGTCTCAGAGTAATAATGATAGACCCTTATTGTAGCCCCTCTTTTATGTGCTAAGGGCTTTTTTTTTTTCCCTAAAGATTTTATTTATTTATTTGACAGAAAGAGACACAGCAAGAGAGGGAACACAAGGGGGAGTGGGAGAGGGAGAAGCAGGCTTCCCGCTGAGCAGGGAGCCTGATGCGGGTCTTGATCCCAGGACCCTGGGCTCATGACCTGAGCTGAAGACAGATGCTTAACGACTGAGCCACCCAGGCTCCCCGCTAAGGGCTTTTTAATACATTACATCTACACCTAGTATCAACCCTGCAAAATAGGATTTCCTCCATTTTACTGATGAAGAAACCAAGGCTGAGAGAGGTGTCGCAGAGCAAAGCAGATTTGAACTCAGCCTCGTCTGTTCAAAAGCTCATGTACTCTGGCTACCACACCATACTCCATCTTGTAGCTCTTCTTTCTTTAAAAAAAGCAGTCCGCTTTCCCACTATTGCTCTCTGCCCCAAACATGGCATACAGAACTTAAGCCTTCAAAATAATCCAGGCGGACAGTAGGAAAATTATTTCTAATGTAAATCCTCTGTGGAGTCACTGCTTATGAAATCAGAGCCCAAAAGCCTGGGTGAATGAATAAGCATGTCCTGACTCATTCTCTGCAGCCCAACCTCTGGGCCAAGTTTGTTAACGTCACTTACATAACAAGAGTCCAGTTCAGAGAAAACAAATATTATTATTATGCTGCGCCATTCTTCTTTTGTAGAGCTATTTCTGTTTCAGATGCAATCTTTCAATTTAACAAACATTTATCTTGGACCCAGCAGTCATTAGTTGAGAGATTACTAAGTATTTTAATGAATTCTTTCATTTCTCTCTCTCTCTCTCTCACACACACACACACAACCCCACACACACCCCTATGTCATCCTCTTTCTCTGTATGATTGGCTAGTTCAGCTTTGTAAGTAAGAAATGGATCACCTGACTCTGGCTTTCCTGGTCCTTACTCTTTCAGTGACCTTGAGCTACTTAATGTCTCTGAACACCAGTGTCCCCATCTACATGATGGCGGTATATTCCCCACATTACAAGGGTTGTGGTAAAGATTAAGTGGAATAGTAGAGGTGATCAGTAAATGTTAAGTAGTAGTATTCCTGTTTTTACTAACAAGAAAAAAGCTTTTGAGGCATCAAATAATTTGGTCAAAGCTGCATGGGTAAGTAGGGGCAGCAACAAAATGGGAATGCCTATTTGGGGGCACCCAGGTTCCACATTGTTCTGTGTCCTTGTTGCCAGCCTCCTTTAGGTTCCTACAAGCCCCCTGGGGAGCTGGTGTGGAAGAGAAGACGGAAACAGTTGAACAACAGACCCGCGTTCAAAACCCAGTCTTGTGAAAGTAGTACTTGCTTCTAAAAGACAGTTGGGGGCACAATGGAAAAAAGAAAAAGATATTGCCTGTCGTCTCGCCCCCAACCACATTATGGTGTACGTTGTTTGAATTGCTCTTACTCTCTTTTTCCTCAAAAGTCATGCTCGTTTCTCACCTGGTTTGTAATCACACCGCCATTATAGTATTGTATACTTTGTTTTCCACTTAATATTACACATGTTTACACATAATTTCATACTTTTAATGAACATCATTTCTAATGGCCAGAGAGAAGCTATCTCCGTTTACTTAACCATTCCTGAATCAGGGTATTCACGTCTTTCCCTGTGTGTCACTGCTGGTGAAAATGCTGTGTGCATACTTCAGAAAACTTGCAGATAGAGTCCCTTGAAGTCAAATCATTGAGTGAAAAGATGTACACTTCTTGAAGGGTTTTTTGTTTTGTTTTGTTTTAAGTCCCATTATTGGGGGATAAGTTACACAGAGCAAAACTCACCCTTTTAGGCTAAGGTCTTCCAGCCACGCCCA
This sequence comes from Zalophus californianus, assembly GCF_009762305.2. NCBI lineage: Eukaryota > Metazoa > Chordata > Mammalia > Carnivora > Otariidae > Zalophus > Zalophus californianus. The sequence continues at coordinate 147,509,108 of NC_045595.1, forward strand.
CAGTGAAGATAGAGATTATTTCCCTCCCCCAGAAATTTTCTGAGCCTCCCTTTGTTGCTGGCCCCTCCCTTTACTCCCAGCCTTTGGCAACTACCAATTTGTTTCTGTCCCTGTTTTTGTCTTTTCCCAAGTATCATATGAACAGTACGTTGCCTTTGGAGTCAGGCGTTTTTCACTTAACGTAATGCTTTGGAGATTGGTCCAAGTTATGTGTGTGTTACTAGTTGGTTCCTCTTTGTGCAGAACAGTATTCCATTGTATAGATGTACAACATTGTGTCTCTGTTCACCACTTGATGCACATTGTTTCTACTTTTTGATGATTATGAATAGCTGCTATAAATATTTACGTAGATGGGCACCTGGCTGGCTCTTTCCAACTCTCGATCTTGGGGTTGTGAGTTCAAGCCCCATGTTGGATGTAGAAATTCCTTAAAAATAAAATCTCAAAAAATATATATTTACATAGAAATCCTCATGTGAGCATAAGTTTTCATATCCTTTGGGTAAATACCAAAGAGGGGGATTGCTGGGTTGACGGTAAGTGTATGTGTAACTTTATTAGAATCTGCCAAGCTGTTTCCAAAGTTGCTGGAACGTTTGTATTCTCACTAACAATTGTGAGAGCTCCAATTACACCACATCTTTGCCAGCATTTGGTATTATCAGGGGTAGTGTGTTTGTCATTGGAATAGCTATCTAATGGCATTCTTATTGTGGTTTCAATGTGCAGTTCTAATGATGTTGAGGACCCTTTCTTGCGCTTATCTTCATCCCTATCTCTTCTTTGGTGAAATGTCTGTCCAAGTCTCTATCTTTTTAAATTCATTTGTCTGTTTTCTTACTGACCTATGGAGTGCTTTATGTGTTCTGCTTACAAGTTCTTTATCAGTTTTTATTTCTTTGCAAATGTTTTCTCCCAGTCCATGCCTTGTCATTTCATTTTCTTAATGGTGTCTTTCAAAGAGCAGATGTTTTTAATTTTGATGAAGTCCAATTCATCTCCTGTGAATCATCTAAGAAATCTCTGCCTAGATGAAGGTCACAAAGGTTTTCTCCTGTTCCTTCAGAAGCTTTATTAGTCTTAGGTCTAGTTAATTTTTTAATCTCTTTAGTAAGAGGTATGGATTGAGCTTCATTTTTTTCCATATGGATGGCTAATTGTTCCAGTACCTTCTATTGAATTGACCATATATGTGTGGGTCTATTTATCTCTTTCATGCTCCACCGTCTATGTTTATTGGTTGTCTCCATTACTGTTGCTTTATAATGAGCCTTGACCTTAGATAATGAGTCCCTCAACTTTGTTGTTTTTAGAAAATTATTTGACTAGTCTCCATTATTTGCCTTTCCATATGAATTTTAGATTAAACTTACTATTTTTTCAAAAAGCCCTTCTTGGCTTTTGATTGGGATTGTGTCAAGTTTATAGATCTGTCTGGGAAGAAATGACATCTCAGTAACATTAATACTTCTGACCCATGGAAACTAACTCTCTGTACATTTTTTTAGGTCTCTGATTTTCTTTAAGGTTCTTAACACACATTGCCAAATTAAAGGTTGTTCTTCTACTTTCTTGTCAGGGTGTTTAGCACATTGTTGTGTCCTCGTGGATAGCAGATCCACATTTTTCCTGCAAAAAGTGCTGTTGATTTACATTCCTCCCCCCCCCACTTTGTTGTTTTTTTTTTTTAGAGAGGGAGGAGGGGGGCAGAGGGAGAGCGAGAGTCTTAAGCAGGCTCCACGCCCAGCACAGAGACCAACCCAGGGCTCTATCTCACAACCCTGAGATCATGACCTGAGCTCAAACCAAGAGTCAGCTGTTTAACCGACTGAGCCACCAGGCCCCCTACACTCTCTTGATTATGCTCTGTCTCCTAAGCATCCTGCCCTCCCACACTCCATGGTTTATAATATACTGCTTTATTTATTTCACAGTTTTAAACTCTTTTTTTTTTTTTAAGATTTTATTTATTTATTTGAGAGAGAAAGCATGAGCAGGGGGGAGGGACAGAGGGAGAAACAGGCTCCCCGCTGAGCAGGGAGCCCGACATGGGGCTCTATCCCAGGACCCTGGGACCATGACCTGAGCCGAAAGCAGATGCTTAACCGACTGAACCACCCATACGCCCCTCACAGTTTTAAACTCTTTATCAAAGTCTAGAGTATGTGCAGAAAACAACAGAAGAGTGCATCTCCGTAAATTTTCACAAGGTAGAAATACCAGATCAATAAACAGAACATCACCAGCAAACCAGAAGCCTCCTTGTGACCTTTGTCAGTTATTAACTCCCCCTAGTTGTGCCTCCAAGGGGAACTATTGTCTTGACTTCTAACACCACAGATTAGTTTTGTCATGGCTTAGCTTTCATTGCTGTCAGAGACTTGCTAGGTTTCTTATTTTAGGTCCGCAAAATGTGCTTGGCCTCCTCTTTGTGCCTTCGCTAGTGCCAAGAACACCCACCCCGCTCTTTTGCCTTCTCCTTCATTTCTTCTTCCAGCTTCCTTGAAGAGTCCTCCCTGTCTTTCCAGCTCAGCTTAAGTTTCACATACCCTGGGAGGGCTTTCCCTCCGTTTCCCCTCCTGTTTCCCTTGACATTGTATGCCCTCATCATGAGGTGTTGGAGTTGTGTTTCCATTTGCCTGTAAGCTCTTTGGGATCTGGAATAAGCTGTTTTGTGGACCCAGTGCCTTCCATAGGGCCTGGCACACAGTAGAGATCAGCAAATATATGTTGGATGAATGTTGAGTATCAAGGAGACTGATTCCCCAAAAGGTTAAGTTCCTTCTCACAGGAGGCATCCTGCTTGCTCTCAGTCCTCATTGGCTTCTCTTCAAACCTTTTTTCTCCCTCTCATTAGTCTGACTTTTTGTGATTTATTTTTTTATTTCCATGCTGCTTTTGGAGCAAGTGAGAAAATATTATAGTTCTTTAAGGCTGTTAAATTCATCAGTATGGTGATAAGAAAGACACTGATGCCTTCAACCCCTCATGTCTGAAGAACGACAACTCTTAACTTGTAAAATCTGTGAATCCAGTCTTCGGCTTTCACATCAAGTATGCATGTGTAGATAACTCTCGACGTGTTTAATACTTCATGTATTCACTGTGCTACCAACATATTTGGGGATGCCCTTTCACTGTGTGTAAGAAAGTAGCCATGTCTCAGTTTCTGTTGCTCTGGATCAGGGTCCAGCTGCTAATAATAACAACTGGGAGTGTTTTTGTGTAGCATTGGGGCCACAGTGGCTCAATATGAGAAACAGTCTTCCCTTCGCCATACAGACCATGTTTAGCTGTGCCTCTGACTGGAGTGAATGTATGAAGCTGGGAAGGGAGAACAGAACAATCTGATCGACCTTAAACACTAAAGTAGCTCAGTTAATGACTGAAGTTGTTTACACCTACCAGACTAGATGGCAGATTTTTACCAGATCCTCCAAAGACAGATCCATTAATCATTGGGACACTCCATTCTGAGCGATTTGTGTCTCACTGGGTGACTGAAGTATTCCCTTACTGGTCATCTTAGATAAGGCCAGCCAGCCTGAGTACGTTGTCGGGGGTTGGGTTGAGGTGGGTTAAAGGCTTTTGTGGTGAAGGAATAACACATGCAGCTAGAAGGGGTAGCCCTCAGGTATAACTGAAAGGAGCAGGGAAGCATATGATGGTCAGGAGGGAGGTTCCAGGCACTTGGGCCAGTATAGGCCTAGCTGTGCAGATTTGTCTCTGTGTACTTAGGCTTCCTGAGTCCAGGCTGTGTCTCTTCTGAGCTCTGTGGAATCCTTCCTGAGTGGTTTCTGTGAGCGCTCCCCAGCTATGCATGTAGGGGAATGCCTCTGATTCAGACCGTGACCCGGGGAGATGGACCAGTGCCCTGTCCAATGTCCTGGGGCACGCTTGGGCAGCAGTCAGAAATGCTTGGCACCCATCAAACTTCTGTCCTCAGGAGAAGATCGGCTGGCGAAAGGATGCACTGCATTTGCTAGTGTTCACTACGGATGACGTGCCCCACATCGCGCTGGATGGAAAACTGGGGGGCCTGGTACAGCCACATGATGGCCAATGCCACCTGAACGAGGCCAACGAGTACACTGTGTCCAATCAGATGGTGAGAGCCTAGGACCCCAGCCCAGCTCCCATGATCCTGCCTGTGGTCCAAGTGTTCACCTGGCCCCCCACTCATGGACTTTCCAGTCTGTTCTGGGAATCAGGTTTCTATTCCATCTCGCCCAGCTAGGCTTCCAGAACTCCTCATTAACTTAGAACATTTCTCACCAATTTCTGTAGCTGGTTCATCTTCCTGCCATTGTGCACTTAAATGCAAGCCAATTGAGGAAGAGGTGACCAGGGCAGACAGGATACGTCTCAGAGGGTGGAGGTGATCTTACAGGAGGGCAGGGACTGTGCTCCTGCGGAGATCAAAACTGGGACAGAAGTTACAGGGAAAAACAAGTGACGATAACACTTTGTGACTTCTAGAAATGAGCTCCCGTAGGCACTGAGTTCTGTCGGTGTCAGGAGTATGGCTGCAGGTGTCCTGCCCAGAATGGGAGGCCCCAAGGACCTTCCATTCTCAATAGTCTGTGACCATGACCATGTCATTTAAAACAGTTTATGTAAAATTTCAAACATGTATAATAATAGATAGACCAGTGAAATGAACTCCTATATACCTATTGCCTAGATGCAACAATTATCAAGATCTTGTCACACTTAACTGTGCAATAAAAAAAAACAAAACAAAAAACTATACCCTTTTCCTTCCCAAATCCATTCTGGTGTCTGGCTAGAGAGAAATATCTTATATATTTTGTTTGTTTGTTTGTTTTGCTGGACAAGCCCATTTTCTCCAGTTTCAAGCCTTACATATTATCCAAGAATAATGGAGTCTGGAAAATGGACTCATAACTATGAAACTTGATAACTGTAAGAGCTGATGAGGACCTCTGTACCCATCGTTAGCCCTTAAAGTCCTTCAGGGCATTATTAGACTGCCTCTCAGCCTCCACCCTCCCCTCCTGCCTGGCCCCCCGCCCCCACCACATCCCAACTTTTAATCCAGAGGTCAGCAGCCTCTTCTGCCCATTCTGAGTTGTGAGCAAGACCTGTGGGGGACATCGACAGGCCCAGTTGTTGGGCTTAGGAGAAGGTAAATAGGGCACGGAGATAGGGAGGAGAGGTCTTAGGGAAGACAGGAAAGATAATGACCAGGTGCCGGTGGTGGATGGTAGGGTGTGGTGGGTGGACTCGGGGGGCCTCTCCCTCTGCCCCATTCCCGCTGGAAGGATAGAGGAGGCACGGATCAGGTGTGGGGATCTCCTACTCATCATATCTCCATTCTGGCTTGGGAGGGGCCGGGGGGGAACGCATCTAGTTTGGGAGGTGCCAAAGGGTCCTTTCCTGGAGATCTCGGCGTATTTCCCCAGTTTGAAGCTGCAGATGGGGCTTGGTTATTAAGGGTGGCCAGGGGAAGATGCTTTTCCCAGCAAATGATGAGTGCCTGAGTGCATGTTGGAGCTGGGGGCTGCTATCTCAGCCTGTTAGAAATGTTACAGCTTTGACCTTTTTTTGCCTTGGCCCTAGGACTATCCATCCCTTGCCTTGCTTGGAGAGAAGTTGGCAGAGAACAACATCAACCTCATCTTTGCAGTGACAAAAAGCCATTATATGCTCTACAAGGTATGCCTGGAGGGAATGAGGGAGGCTGGTGGCCTGATTCTGGGGCCCATGATGACCCCAAGGTGAATAGGAGATTAGAATGTGGGGAGGTGGGGTGAGGAATGTTAACAGCCTTGCTCTATGTGGGAGGGGATCCAAAGGAGGGGCGGAATATAGCCCTGTCTTGATCTAGTGGAAAATAGTAGTATTGAAGAAGCTATTAGCATTCTTCTAGCAGTACATGCCTTTATAAGCAATGTAAACATATGGTATCTAGTCTGATCCTGAGAAAAACTTTGGAAACAGTATGAGGTCCCATTTTTCAGGTGATGAAATGGATATCCAATGTAATAGGGAAGAACAATATAAAATAAAAGTATACAGGAAGAAAGCTCAGGCATCGAAGCAGGCTACATTACTCACTCCAGTATTTGGAGTTTTATGCCTTCCTCAAAGAGTGGAGCAGACCAGGGGCTTAGTCTGAGACAGGAATTCCCAAAGAAAGCAACAGATGTCTTGAGTGAATAGAGCAGTCTGTGTATGAATCTATTCTAAGAGACTTTTCCTGGGTCAGCCTCTGGACCGTCATTATAAGCTCCCCTCGTGAATGTGTTCTTTCTCACAACCATAGGCAAGTCACATTTTGAACCAGAAGTCTCCTAGTTGCTCAGGGAGTGTTCATGTAAGTTAAATGTAAAACCCAGCTCCCCTCCGACTTCCTTTGCCTTGAGAAGTTATGAGAACTGAATCGGCAATCCCTCCCCAGCCCTGCCCGCCCCTCAGACTGCCAGTCCCCGTCCCCTCTCCAGACTGCTCCTAAATATCCACAGAAGAACCTCTGTCTGACTGTGGTTTTTCTCTTGCTTCTGCCTGAGATTATCACTGATAAAATGCCACTTACATCTACTTGAGTTCTTTCTCTTCTTCTAGTCCGAATCAGTTTTAGAAGATGAAAACAAGGGAAGAGGATTGTTTTTCTTGTTTTGTGCAGTGGAAGATAGGACAAAACCTGTCCGTTTACAAGGAACATTTCTAGAAGGATCGATTGCACACACTAGACTGGGTATGCTTCCAGACACTTCAAGACAGAAGCGATCCACTGTGGCCTAAGCCATTCTTGCTCAGAACCAAGGACACCTTGCTCAGGGAGGCAGCCCATGTGGTCCAGGACAGGCTGAGGGCAGTGGGAGTTTCTAGAGGTCTCTGGCACTTTAATATGTGACCTGCTCAGGCGTTGGGACAAATGAAAGAGGAAAGGCAACCACTTCAAGGTTGCCTGCTGTGCCACGGGATTTCACCCTGAGATACCCAGCTGTTCCTGGGAAACCACCATTCACATCTCAGTTCCCTACTGAGGGAAGAGGCCATAGTTGAGACTCTTGGAAGAGCTTCCCCTTTTGCTCCTGCTGAAGATATTGAGGGCGTCCTTGAGCTGAACTTGGGAATACAGATCTATGTAGACTTGAGAAAAGATGGCAAGAATATTGAGACTATGTTACCCATAGAGGAGACTGGAATTTCGGAGAGTTGTCTGTTGCATGTCAGAGGGGAGAGGTCTCCTGGAAGGAGCAGGACATTCTACTTCAGGAGCAGATCTTGCCAGGCCCTTTGCACTCAGACCTTCAAAGGTCGATATCCCACAGCCTGCTGTGGCAGCTCCATTCCGCAGAGCCGGTTCTTCTTGCCTCGCGTTGTGGTGTCTTCTCCAGTTTATGGTGTGAGAGAGTGTGGTGCTGCAGGGTCCTTACTGGTCTAAGCTCAGAAGAGCAGTCAGTGTAGAAGGGCAAAATTGGCTTACATTTCTTCTTCCTTTCTTTTTCTTTTCAAGAATTTCACAGCCTTGATACCTGGAACAACAGTGGAGATTTTACATGGAGACTCCAAAAATATCATTCAGCTGATTATCAATGCATACAATGTAAGTCAGCAGTTTCTTCCCCACTGCCACCTCCACCCCACCCTCTCCCGCCAAGGCCCCAGGAGCTGATGTGCATGCAGGTGGGCAGTGAGTTATGCTGGTGTGTGTGGCTCTGCTTCCTTTGCCTGTCTCTCTCTCTCTCTTTTTTTTAAAGATCTTATTTATTTATTTGAGAGAGAGAGAGCAGGAGCAGGGATAGGGCAGAGGGAGAAGCAGACTCCCTGCTGAGCAGGGAGCCGATGCGGGGCTGGATCCCAGGACCCTGGGGTCATGACCTGAGCCGAAGGCAGACGCTTAATCAGCTGAGCCCCCCAGGCGCCCCTTTTGCTGCCTGTCTCTTCAGTTTGATGCCTCCCTCCTTCACTCAGGTTTGGGATGGAGAAGGCCACCCTACTTGATGCCACCTCTCCCCTTGCCTCTGCCCTCTTGACTCTCATCAAAAGTTGAACCCAGTGATCAGCAAATGGCTCAGTCAGACTCAGGCCCGTGGCCCCTGGACATGCTTGGGTTCTGACTTCGTGATAGCCCGGGCCCATTGGAGCACCATGCTTGGGTGGGCGTGGGCTCTCTGCACCCGTCCTGTTGCCGAGGTGATCCTTCCTGTGGGTCGGCAGGAAGTGAGAAGCATGCACACTGACCTCACATCCCAGTGGGCAGGACAGTCAACATTCCCCATGCTCTTAGAGCTCCGCATCGAGCTGCAGACTAAAATGGATTTATAAGGATCCGAGAAGAAGCAAAAGGTCTTTTGCCTGCCCCCTTACGTCTGATTGTAATCAGGGCCTTTCAGAGAGAGGCTGTGAGGGCCCTGGTGAGTTCTCTGCTCTGTAACTTGTCACACTGACTGGGCTCTCTGTGAGTGGTAAGTGGGGCACTCCCAGACATGCTTTAGCTGTCCCTTCCTCAGGCCGAGCCCAGCTCCATGATTCCCAAACTTCTCTCCTTCCTGTCCTCCTTTCCCTCAGTTCTGTGGACCCGTGAAGTACTTGATTCGGACCTACTTTTCTCAGGACAATGGCAAGCCCAGTTTCTTGTGCTGGCAAGTTCATACCCTCAGCCCTCCCCTCCCTGCTAAGCCCCACTAGGGTTGCAGCTTTCAGCGTCCACCCAGGCCCTCGTGGGGCCAGGTAATTCCCAAATTGGAATTCAGAGTGCGTCTTCCTGTTAAAACAAAGTTATGCATAAAGTAAATATACTTTAAGTAGCACTATTAGTCCTAAACTTATGTAGAATAGACATTGGTGGGCTAACCTCTGGGAACCTCATTATCCACTATGGCACCACACGTGTGGTAGAAAAACCATCTTACTTTCCCAGCCGTGACTGATACACACATGAGTATTTGAAGCTCTGCCTCTCCAGTGTTGACTTTGTCAACCTACTGATGCAGTCCTGTTTTGAGTTACAAAATACTGCTCAGCTGACCAGGAACCAGAGGTAATGTCCTTGCCACTGGGGGACCCCAGAGCCCTCAAGTGGTCTCCGGGAGCTTGAGCGTCCAGGCAATGAGGATTTGTGGATAGCTTTCTGTCCTCTAACCGCCCCCACCTTCTATTGCAGTTAAAGGTCCTCTTCTCACAAATGCTCCAATCCCTCCTCACTCCTGGAACTTCCTATTGAGAGAAAACCAAAGACTTCCTTCCCCATCTCTTACCCCATTCCCCACATACTGACATCCTCTTTTCTGTTCTCTGATTTTTAAGTCTTCACCAGACCCAGCAGGCCAGGGTTTCCGGGTTCACCTTATCTTTGGTGGTTTTCACATTTCACGTTGGGTGGAAACATAACTTACTGACAGAGTGTCTTAGAAGAGTGTGTGTGTGAGGAGGGGGTCCAGGCCTGCTAATGTCACCCCCTTTCTGAGGGCCACTCCTTACTGTGAACCCCTTTGGCCTCAAGCTCTGGACACTGGACTAGAGGGGTCAGAGTGAGAGAACCCCCTGGTGCTGCTCTCCCCGTCCCTCTGGGGGTGCAGGGGCTGAGAGACCCCTGGGTAAGGAAAGGAGAGGGGCTGCTGTTGGACCTTTTGTCACTGTGGGGGGTGTGTGCATGCATGGGTGCGTGCGTGTGTGTGTGTGTGTGTGTGTGTGTGTGTGTGTGTGTGTGTGTGTGACCATAGTTTGCCTTTTGCCAAGCCAGGGCCTTTGGAAAAGAAATGGCTGAAGAGTAAGCCCATCTTGGGCTCTAGGGTGGGGTGAGGATCTCTCCTAGGTTTCTGGGGAGGAGCCCCTTCCCCAGCATTTCCATCCTTAGATAGTTCCTGAGTTTAGATCCTGTTGGGAGGCTGGCTGACCTACCTTGGGGGCTCCCCCGAGAGAACTTCCTGCTGAAGGCCTAGGCTCTCTGCTCCCATGGCTTTAATTAAGGAGGGCATAATGATCGGCTGGGTGGGAAAATGGTGCTTTGTGTGGCTGAGTGGTTCTACACTCCAACATTTGTGTGTGGGACCGCTGAAAACCAGGGAGCACAAGGCATTATTGTCGGTTCCCTCTGTGGGAGCTTGTAAATGCCTTTCTCTGAGATATGTTGCAATGGCCCTTAGCAGGTTTATTACATCTAAATTCATTTTCTTAATGAAAATCCAGGGACCTGGGGAACATGCTCTGTGCGGTTGGTGGAGGTTAGGAGAGGAATGAAGAGCCCTGTCTGCTGCTGAAGAGTCGGGGTCTGGATGAATAGAGAAAATGATCTTTTCCAGGCAGGAGCTACATTTCACCTGTGATGAACTCTGAGCGTCCAGGACCATAGCTTAACTCTGAGCTCAGCTGGCTCCTATGAAAGAACGTGTTAGGAAATGAGACACACAACTTGTGAATGAACATTTGAAACTCAACTCTTAACATGGCTGATTCTGGAATGCTATCCACAGTGACAATTCAAATTTAGTGGAAATATTTTAAAGGAGTATTATTGAGATCATGAACAAAATTAACTGTACAGATTTAAAGTGTAAAATTTGACAAGTTTTGACACAGGTACACATTTTTGAAACCATCACCACCACCAAGATATTGAACATGTGTATCAGCTCAAAGAGTTGGGATCATTGGGAATTCCCTACTTCCGCCCCCTCCCTTCAGTGGGTATTTTAAAGATACTAACTACACTAATATGAGACAGCTAGGTATCTGGAGCCAAGTCTAGTTGGTGGAAGCCGTGTTGGGCCTCTTGGTGCTCAGCATTGAGTAGTACCTATTTCACAGGTCGTGGTCATTTCTGACAGACTCGAAGGCCGGGGCTGGGCCTCGAGGGCGTATGTGTGTGTGTGTGTGCCCATGCACTTAGTGTGCACTTAGCTCTGGTTTTCCTTTCACCTGCTCCTCTCCTTGGCCTGAGTGTGAGCCCAGCTGTGACCGGACTGTTTGCTTTTCTCTGTGTTACCTTACCGTCTCAGTGTTTTGTGGTGGATTCCATATGAGTCATGCAGCAGATGACTAAGTTTGGGTGTTGACTCTGACCTCCCCTAGAGAGCTGGCCAACCATCTGTGGGGACGTTCTGAAGAGATTTTGTTGAAGCACATGTAACAGATGAAACAGCTGTGGGATTTAGCCAGGCTGAGGAGGGAGCCAGATGGGAAGGGTATGTTTAAATCCATGTCTTGCAGACTCGAGTCTGTTGTAGACAGCTTTCATAGTGTGAAATCTTCAACTCTGGGCTTTGATTTATGTATTTTTGCTTGCTGTGCCAAATTCTTCATTGTGAGAGATCACCGAGTCCTCTCAAGAGAGGTTAGCAATGTGGAGTTTGGCTGTGCTGTCAGTGCTGGGGAGAGGTTCCCTTCCAGAGCCCAGAGGGAGGCTCTGGGTGCGCACACACACAACACCAGCATTATGTTACACTGAGAAGGGGAATAGGGCTCAGAATCATGGGAGGGGGGGGCTCTTTTCAAATGGGAAGAACAGAAGGGCTGGAAACCGCTAGCCTGGCATGTGGAGGAGGGTAGTAGGAGAGACTGTGGTAGATGTGCCTCCTAGCGGAGCGCGTGTTCCTGTTTTCGTCGTTGTCATCCATTGTGCGCCCACCCACAACACAGCTGGCCTGACGTAAAGCAACTGCAGAGGTGACCTGGCCTGCCTGAGGATGTTAATAGCCTTTAAACTTGTGACATCCTTGACATTGTCTCCTTGTCCTAGGATGAGGAGTAAGGAAACATCTTCAGGGGCAGATGTGGTAGGAGTTAAGTGAATTTCAGGAGTCATATATAAGTCTTCAGGCATAAGAACTGCATTGCTGTAGCTTTGATCCTCTACTGTATTTTATGTTCCATCCCATGTATTCATTCATTTGTTCAGCAAATATATACCGGTGGCCTGATGTGTGGCAGACATCATCTATATCTTGGGGGGGGGCAGTAAACACAACACTGTCCTGCCCTCTGGGATCCCCTAGTCTTTTACAGCAGATAGACCCTTATGACCAGAATGCAACCTGACCATCGGCACGTTCTAAGGTCGAACACTGGCAGGGAGAAGGCCTGGTTCTGTCCTGCCTGCTTTCAGCAGCTGAATGACTTGGATGATACCTTTTCTTTGGCCTCAGTTCCCACTTCCATAAACTGACAGGTTTGAACTGAATAATCTCCACAATTCCTATCCCCTGCCCCCAAACATCTTAAGAGTTTCTGATTCCTATGGGGAGTAGGAATAACACAAACTTCAGATCACAACACAAGGCTTTGGGGTCTTATGGCCAGAATGAAGCACAGATTTGATTTCCACCCATTACAGTTACCAGTTCATTCAATAGGAGTCCAGTCCCCAGTGCTCTTTCTCCGCTATTAATGCTTCCAGGTGGCAGCTCCCGCAGATCTTCATGGGGAGGGAGCACTAGTGTTTCCTCCCAATGTCTTGCTGGCAAGCCACAGGACCCTCATGTTTTATGTGACTGATCCTAAGTAATTTTTTACATAGCTCCAATCTACCTAGCCCTTTTTTGATATACTGATTTACCTCATTCTCATAGTTGTTCACAATTAGAAAATATGTATATTTTAAATTGACCTTGTCTTAGAATATAAATTGGTAGTAATCAAAATAGTATGGTACTGGCACAAAAATAGACACATAGATCAGTGAACAGAAAAGAGACTCCAGAAATAAAGCCACAATTATATGGTCAATTAATCTATGATAAAGTAGGCAAGAACATACAATGGAGAAAATAAAGTCTCTTCAATAAATGCTGCTGGGGAGACTGGACTGCCACATGCACAAAAATGAGTTGGAACACTTTCTAACATATGCACAAAAATAAATAAACTCAAAATGGATTAAAGACCTGAATGTGAGACCTGAAACCATACAAATTCTAGAAGAGAGCACAGGCGGTAAATTCTCTGACATCAGCCAGAGCAACATTTTTCTAGATGTGTCTCCTAAAGCAAGGGAAAGAAAAGCAAACATAAACTATTGGGACTACATCAAAATAAAAAGCTTCTGCACAGCAAAGGAAACCATCAACAAAACAAAAAGACAACCCACTGAATGGGAGAAGATATTTGCAAATGTATGTATCCAAATACAGGGTTAATATTCAAAATATAGAAAGAATTTATTTTTTTTTTCCTTTATAGAAAGAATTTATATAACTCAGGGTGCCTGGCTGGTTCAGTCAGTGGAGCATGTGACTCTTGATCTTAGGGTCATGAGTTTGAGCCCCACATTAGGTGTAGAGATTACTTAAAAAGAAAATCTTAAAAAAAAAAAAGAATTTATATAACTCAATACCAAAAAACAATCTGATTAAAAATGGGCAGAGGACTTAAACAGACATTTTTTTTTAAAGATTTTATTTATTTTGACAGAGAGAGAGTACAGGCAGGGGGAGTGGCAGGCAGAGGGAGAGGGAGAAGCAGGCTCCCTGATGAGCAGGGAGCTCGATCCCAGGACCCTGGGATCATGACCCAAGCCGAAGGCAGACGCTTAACCATCTGAGCCACCCAGGTGCCCCAATAGACATTTTTCTGAAGAAGACATACAAATAGCCAATAGACATATGAAAAGATGCCCTACATAACTAATCTTCAGGGAAATGCAAATCAAAGCCACAATGAGATATTACCTCACACCCATCAGAATGGTTAAAATCAAAGTGACAAGGAATAGCAAGTGTTGGTGAGGTTGTGGAGAAAGGGGAACCCTCATGCACTGTTGATGGGAATGCAAGCTGGTGCAGCCACTCTGAAAAAACAGTACGGAAGTTCCTCAGAAAAATTAAAAATAGAAATACCATATGATCCACGTATTCCACTATTGGGTATTACTCAAAGAAAATGAAAACACTAATTCAAAAAGATACAGGCACCCCTATGTTTATTGCAGCATTATTTACAAAAGCCAAGATATGGAAACAGCCTAAATAGTGGATAAGGTAGATGTGGTGTGTATACACGATGGAATATTACACAGTCATAAAAAAGATATTGTGCCATTTGTGAGAACATGGATGGACCTAGAGGGTATTGAGCTAAGTCAAATAAGTTAGACTGAGAAACACAAATACCATATGATTCTACTCATAAGTGGTATCTTAAAAAAAAAAACAACAAAAGCAGGATCAGACCTATAAATAAAGAGAACAAACTGATGGTTGCCGGAGAGGAGGAGAAGGGGAGATTGGGCAAAATGGGTGAAAGGGAGAGAGAGAGAGAGAAATACAGCTTCTAGTTATGGAATGAATAAGTCACAGGATAAAAGGCACAGTATAAGGAATAAAAAAAAATGATCTGTCTTTCAAAAATAATTTTCAGTTTCTTCCACTAGGTCTGAACCCTGAGCATAGCTGCCATTAAAACATCCATCCATTCATTCAACAGAAGCTTGGTTCAATCCTAGGGAGAAATATGATAGGGCTGTGGGAACTCACAGCTCACTGGGGAAAGGAGCTCGGTAAAGAACTGTGTTCAGCAGGAGAGTGCTGTGTATGTTGAAAGGTGCTCACGCAACTCTCTGCCAGTCGAGGCTGACACAAGAGGAAGTGGATTTAAGAGAGAGAGTATTTTTAGAGTTGTAAAAGCACTTGGACAATTTGTTGCAAAGGGGGAGACTATTTTTTGCAGGGCGTATTTTCAATAAGCTATTAATTTGTTAGGAAAACTGCATATTTAACTTACTTCAAGTTTAGCACTATAGGCTCAGGAAAAAAGGGGGGAAAAAAAAGAAAAAAAAAGAAAGAACCCCAGAAGAGCAGAGGCAGTCCTGCCAGCCATCTGTTCATGTTCCCGGAAGTACACCTGAGAAAGGAGGGTGCAGGCCTCAAGGGTCATCCGTTGATCTTGGGGTCCATGTATCTGTGTGTCTCTCAGAGTGTGTGCATCCTGCCATACTGAATGTACTTAGCGTATAAACATTTATTTTTTGTAAGATGTAGCCCCTAGATACAAGCCAGTTCACTGGGCCTGAGTCACCAAAGTATGTCCTCCTCAGAGATTTTCAGTGGCAAGTTTTTCAACTTACAGGCGTGCTTCTGCAAAATTTGCGCAAACTCCTCACAAACTAAACAGTATCCAGCACCCAGATCCAAAAACGATATTACTAACACCCAGAACCACCTATTAAGCCCTCTTCCATTGTTTATCCCTCCAAGGGTAACCATTAATTTGCCTCTTTTTAAATTTCATATGAATAGAATCATACAGTATGTATGCTATTTGTGTCTGGCTTCTTTCAGGCAGTGTTGTAAGATTCATCTATGTCATGGAATGTCATATTTCATTAATTGTTACTGTATGGTATTCTATGTGAACACACCATTGTTAAAAGTCTGTTCTACCATTGACAGGCATTTGGGTGGTTTTGGTTTCTAGCTACTATGGACAGTGTTGCTCTAAACATTCTCATACATGTCTCTGGTCAGTATGCATCTCTGTTGGGTATAATCCTACAGTGAATTACTAGGTCCAAGGTTGGTCCAAGGTTGGTCCAAGCATTAGTAGATGTTGCCTAATGGTTTTCTCAAAGCTTGTACCAATTCACACAGCAGGGTGCGGGCCCCAGTTGCTCCACCCATCCTTTCCAACACTTGATATTTTTGGTCTTTTTATTTTTTCTCTTCTGATGGGTAACTTTGGCTTGATTTTTATTTCATTCACCATCTTGAGAACATAATCCCCATGTAAGATGCTATCTTTCAGAATGTGGTTCAAAACTCAGCGAATGTGGTCCTCATCTGGTGGAGGGTGGGTGTGAGTGTGAGCATTGGCAGGATGCATTCAGGAGAAATGGTTTTGCTGAACTGGTTTTGAAGGTTGACAAGATGCTAGCCAGGGGAAGAGAACAGAGAAGAGCCATTGACTAAGGGAACACTGTCCTGGGCCCATGTAAGGGGGCACGTGGCAAGATTTGAGGAGCTGCATGTCCAAAGCTGAGTGGGATGAGAGGTGACTCTGGAATGGCGAGCAGGGACAGAGCATCACCCCCTGGAAGCAGATAGTTACCATATGGCAGGTGACCCTTGTCAACCTCACTGAGCCCATGGAGGGAGACCTCGGGCCATGTCTGGCTAGGTGGTGTGTGGGTGTGGAGAGAAGGGAAAGGATGAGGGACGGGCAGTGAACCAAGCCCACTGGCTCTTGCCTTGGCCTGAGACTCCTGAGTTAGAGACAGTCATGTGGGCCTCAGAGGACCAGTACGGCGAACATCTCTGCTGCAACCCGTACTAAATGGTTCTGGCTTCGTCTTCTCTCTCTGTTCAGAGCATCCGGTCTAAAGTGGAGGTGGCCGTCTGGGATCAGCCTGAGGATCTTAATCTCTTCTTCACTGCTACCTGCCAGGATGGTGTGTCCTACCCTGGCCAGAGGAAGTGTGAAGGCCTGAAGATTGGGGACACGGTAAGTTCTCACCCCCAATTATACCTGTTAGCGTTGGTCATCATTCTTTGGCTTCTGGTAACTTTTATCACTTACTAGAGTCCTTTAGGGGTTTCTATTCTGTCTTCCAACTCCGCATCATGGGGGGGATGCCTGCTCTGTGCCGTGTCTTCGGGGTGCCAGTGGACTCGTTAGAAAGCTTGTCAGGAGACAGCACTCAGTGTGTTGCGCATGAGGCTTCCTCAAGTTGACATTGTGCTCTTGGCATTTTAAAACATTATTTTCTTCATTTGACAGGCATGAAATTAGGTGGGAGAGTATGGTAGGAATCTAAGAAAACTGGCCTTCATTCCTAGTCTTCGACAGCTTGCTCTGTGCCTTGGATAATCTGACCCTCGCTTTTCTCTTCTGCAAAATATGAAGAAAGCCATCCACTTCTTCTGATTTGATCTGATGGGGTGGATAACTCCACAGCAATGGAGGGCACTGAAGCTTTGTGTGGATTAAGTGGCTATAAGTAACGATGGGGAAGAACCATTGTATGTAAAGGTGTGCGTACTCATGCGCCAAACCAGGGACTAATATGGGTGATGGAAACAGAAAACACACACGGGCACAGAGGCAGGCAGAGTGGTGATGGAGAGCTGTCCACACGTCTTCCAGAGCTTCCTGCTGCTAGACGGAGGCCACGGATCCTTTCCCTGTTGCGTTGACAGTTCCATTGCTCAGAATATAGAAAGGCAGTGAGAGAAAGTTCCCTTCCACACATGAAAGAATCTGACTGAAGCCAAAAAATTTATAGGGACCTTGAAGTAGATGACCGTATCTTTGGGGTATTAGGCACTAATGATGGCCAAGGTGGGTATCAGCAGACTTACACCCTGGACGCCAGGGAAACAGCTCAGAGAGACGTAGGTAGAGCTGCATGGCCGGTTGTACCTCAGCATGGCCTTTTGGGGCTTTCCCACATGCCATGCTCGATCCTCTCCCTCCTTCCTGTCATGGCTGCCCTTCACCCATTTGCAACACACAGGCGTACATCCCCCCCCCCGCCCCGTTCTAAATCTTATAGTGATGCCTTGCCCTGACAGAAGGACAATTCAAAATATGGTATCAATGTTGAGAAGGTGAGGGACTCTAATGACTAAGTAATAAATCTTTATCTAAGACCTGTTTCTCCCAAGTTGCTTTTGTTTAAAAAAAGGGAAAGATGGCCTAATCAAGTTGTCAGATGATACATCATTAAAAGTGAAAAATGATTATTTGTGGCATTTAACTCAGAAGGCGCTCCTAGGGTCAGGTGACATTGCTGTAACAAAAATCCTTCTATTCCCATCTTCCTAATTATATGAATCAGGTTTTTTTGGAGGGTGTGCTTTAATCTAGACAAATACAAAATAGGAATAGAATCAATCCCTGTCTTATTTAGCAATAAGTAATATTTTATGTATACGTGAACTCTTTGCGTGGGGAAAGCTTTCATCTCCTTAAAGAGGCACTTCTGATAAAATTTTACATTTAATATTTGTCAGATTTTGCAATATGTTTATGTTATCTTGATCTGTTGAAATGATTAATCAGTCCAGATGATTTTTTGAAAACCACAAAAGCCAGTGGTCACAGGGTTGAAAGAGACAGTTATGAAAAAAATGGAAGGAGGCAGAGATCACGAGAGAAAGGGACACACAAGTGAATTCCATGGATCTGTGGGTGGAATGTCTGGTGCAGTGTGTCAGGAAAGCAAAAAGCATGAAAAGCACCCAAAAGAGGAGCCCTTTACCTGAAGAAATAGGTGCAGTGGACAGAGGTGAGAAAGAGGCTCCAGCGTACACGAGATGCCTGGGTTTCAGGAAAGTTCTAGACAATGTCTAATGGCATCCTCATGAGTAAGATAAATAGTGGGAGTTGATGATAGCACGGTTAGGCAGATTCGTAGCTAAGTAAACTTGCTTCTTAAAAGTGTTAATAATGTCAGCTGGAGGAAGACTTGAGTGGGGTTCCAAATGTCTCTCATCTGTCCATGTTCGCTACTGGCTGCAGTTGAACTCACAGAAGACCTGCTTATCAAATGTGAGAAGGTCACAGAACTGGAGAACACAGTTTATCTCAAAATACAGGAAAACCAAGATTTAAAATAACTTTCAAAATTCAGCTGGGTTGAAATCACAGGACTGATATCCTGCATTCAGCTCAGAATATTAACAGGGTGGAGGAAATTTGGTTTGACAGTGGTTTTTAAGAAAAGGATCTGGCAGATTCTGATTCTCAAAGGCTTAATGTGAATAAACAGTGTTGCTTAAAAAAAGAAAAGAAGCCAACTGAGGCCGCATTAACAGAAGTATTTTGAAACCCCAGAGAGAATGGTCCCACTCTTCTTTGTGTGGGTCACACTGCATCTGGAGTTCTGCGTTCAGTTCGCTCTCCTTTTTTTTTTTTTTTCAAAGCACAAGTGACAAGCAAGTGTCACGATGAATTGTCTGGAAACCAGAAAGGTCAGAGGAACTGGTGTTTGTTGATAATAATGACATAAAGTTGGATTTCTTTTTAGATGCAAGAAACTCAGGCAATTGATGCTACCTAAGCAAAAGCAAGAAAGTTCTTTTAAGAGTATTGGGGTTCCTCATAGACCCAAGAGGTAGGTGCAGTTAGCCTTGGGAAAGATAGTGAGTTAGCTCTGTGTTCCTCACCACTTCCCTATGAGCAAGGTAGTGTTATTCATGTTGACAGGTGAGAAAAGTGGAGCCAGGGCTTTCTGGCTGTGTTGCTGGTACCCTAGACCACCTTTCCCTGGCCTCTTACTGCCTATGATTCTGTTCTCTCATGTCTGTTTCAGAGGGTTCATTTCAGAGGGTTCATTTCGGAGCAAGTATGATAACAAAGAAGGCCCCCCCCCCCCCACAGGGAACATAGTTTATTGAGTGCCTTTATGCGCCTTACTTCATTCAGTGTATACACCCCGTGGCTCTGGTGGGGAACGGGGCGCTGCACTCATTGCTGCTGGGCATCCTGAGATTTGGGAGTGTCACAACCTGCCCAAGATCCCCAACTAAGTGGTGGACTTGCAACTCAGACCTCGGTCACTTGACTAGTCGTCCTTACCATGGAGGGAATAACCCATGTACCATTTCATGGGGATTTATGATGGGCTGTACTGCATGCAGTAGAGACTTCTCTGCTTCCTGCAGCACCTGTAAGGTATATGTTACTTCCCCACTTGATGTGAGAAAGACTGGGGCTCCCAGGGGGACCTGAGAAACTTGCTGGAAGTCCTCTGCTGCTGAGCCACAAGAACCTGGAGTTCAAATCTGAAACTACTGATGCCAGAGTCTGTGTTCTACCTCATGCACTTGGGAAGTAAAGCTTTCTAGGAAGCCAGGTGGCATCACTATGACTTATGTACGGACACCCCTGTGTACAGATTTTTGTTTTTGCTAGGATAGCGCAGGAAAGTAGGGACATTGTCCAGAAGACAAAAAAAAGATTTTATTATTTAAAAAAAATTTTTTTTTAAGATTTTATTTATTTGAGAGGGAGTGAGAGAGATCACAGAAGGAGAAGGAGAAGCAGTCTCGCCACGGAGCAGGGAGCCTGACATGGGGCTCGATCCCAGGACCCTGAGATCATGACCTGAGGTGAAGGCAGATGCTTAACTGACTGAGCCACCCAGGTGCACCCCCCCAAAAGATTTTAAATGGCATTTTTTCACAAAAACAAAAATCTCTGATGTATTGGGATGATTTATTAGAGAAGCTGAAATAGAGACAGAAGAAAGGTGCTTCGTCCACGCTGATCGCCCTGGACAGCTTTTCTGTACGGGTGGGCCAGCAGCCTCCCTTCAGCTCAGAGGGAAGACTCCCGTGGCGGCTCCCACTGTTGTCTCGCTCTCCAGGAGGCCACAGTCCCACGGCCCCTGGCTCTACTGCACGGCGGGGGTGGAGTCCTCGTTTTCTTGGATGGAAATAGACTGGCACGGGGCAGCAACCACTCACCCGTCACAGTGGACAAGCTGCTACCCGCCAGGGCCACACCAGCCCATGAGAGGCAAGCTCTTGGAGGGCTCTGGAAGCACAGGGGCAGAATCAGCTGCATAATTTGCAGGGCCCAGTAGAAAATCAAAATATCCCCAGGGTCCTTGTTCAAAAATACAGAGTTTGAAGATGACAACAGCAGAGGATTAAACTGAGCACAGGGCCCTTCTGAGTGTGGGGCCCTGGGACTACAAAGGCCAGGCCCATGGAGCCAGCCCTGGCAGGGGAATGAGGAGGGCTCTCCCTCAGCCCCCCTTTTGCTGAAGGAGAGACGCACTTCTGCTTTCCCAGCTGGGGCCAGTCTGATTCTCTTAACCCTGGGCCAGGAAGGCAAACTTCTGTCCCTCCTCCCAGACTGAGCTTTCTCTAGAGGGCTCACAGTTGGGCTTCAGCAGCCAGGCCTGCTCCTGAGTATGTGGGCTCTTCCCCCCTAACATTGGTCTCAAGGACAAATCTGGCAGAGGAAATAACACATGCGATGAGTCAGCCCCATAGAGGGTGAGGGTGCAGCTATAAAAGTTAGGCATGGTGTCCCAGCAGCCCCAAGGACAAAGGACCCACATCACAGAGAGGTGCTGTTTCAGCTGAGGAACATAAGGTATCTGGCCGTTATTTGGCAGGTGGGTGTTATTCTTCAGTGCCATGACTTGGGAGGTCCGTGGACAAGTCAGGGAATGGCAGGAGTAGGCAGAAGGGCTCAGGGACTTACCCAGAGAAGAGGGATTAGGAAAAGCAGTCAGGGTATAACTGTCATCGGGTATCTCTGGGTCTGGCCTGTAGATGAGGACATGGCCCATGGCGGGGATGGGGGTGGATGGGTGCAGCCTTGGGACAACTGGGTTCAGGTGGCAGCCAGGTGAGTCTCACCACCTTGTAACTAAAGCTTCCTGCAGGAGCAGTGGGGGGAGGGGGGGGGCAGGCAGAGGCTTTATGGTCACTTCCCAACCAGAGGCCATAGTTTTGTGACTCTTCTGTGTTCTCTGGTTAAGAGATCTTTCCAGGCAGGAAGCAGGAGAGGTTGCAGGGGGGTGAAGGGCGAAAGAAATACTCCTTGAATAAAACCTAAGTGTCAAATCCAATGAGGTTCTCTTCTCCAGTGATTTCAATTTTCCCTAATTTTCCTCCTCTGGTCCCAACACCAGCCAGTGCTGACTGAGTGGCCTGGCCACTGGGAGTTGGTTTTCTCATGAACTGACTTTGACAAATTAGTATGCAAGTGGCCAGCCGTGCAGCAAGCACTAACACCCAGTACAAAGGACCTAGTGAGTCCCATCACAGGCTTCCCACAGCATCCCCCCTCTCCTGTCCCCTGCTTTGGGGCCCTGTAGCCCGTGCCCATGCCCAGCACTTTGTTTCAATGAGCTCCTGGTAGACTTGGCATCTGTACAGACCCGGGTTTGGTGGGTTTTGGGGTGGGGCTGGGCAGCCCTTTTGAAAGCATGGATCAGGCCAACAGCCCTGCAGGGAAACCAGGAGCATCCCAATGAGACTCAAATAACAAGACTGGATGGGAGGGAGGGCTGCTATGTCCATGACCTTCCTCTGGAATCTTGGAGTGGGAGATGGAAAGTCTCCAGGAACTGGGGAGCCTTGAGTATCAGTTGAAGTCCACAGTAATCAGGAAGAAGTCTCATTCCAGGGGCCTGACAGACTCTGGATTCTTTCCCAATCCCCCAGGGAAATGGACTCTGAAAGGAGGGTAGCAGAACAGATTTACTTGTTGTTCCTGAAGTGCTTTTTATAGCATTCCTGTGCCCAGCAGGACCTGCGAGACCAGTGGCTGAGTTAGAGCTGCTCTCTGCTTATCAGATGGCTGGCCACACGCCAGGCTGCATGGGCCTGACAGCTAGGACCTGGGTTAGACCAAAGCTTTGGCTGAAGAAAGCCACCAGGACTGCCTAAAGGCCAGTCTTCCTCATTCCCCTGGCCAGCCCGCCAGTGTATGAGCCTTTCTAAATCCTGGGCCGCTGGCTACTCTCCTGGCTTCTCCACTTACTCCCCAGCAAACACAGACACATTGGGAAGACTGGGGAGATTGAATTCTCTTGTTACTTTGTCCCTGGATGCAGGCAAGTTTCCCTGGGGGCAGGTTATGCTCCCAGATGGACACTCCTCACAGTCTTTCAGTAATTAAATCCCTTTGGCTCTTGGTCTAGCTTATATCTTTGCCACTTATTCCATATCTGAGCCCCAGATGCCTTTGGGAGGCAAGAACTTTTCATTTAACAAATCCTACGTCATTGTAACCCCGGGAAGTGGTAGCCTTGAGCAAGTCATGGCTTCTCTCCAAAGGAAGGGATGTTCACACTCTGCATTCTTGACAACCCCATGGATAGCTTCAGTCAGGCACCCCACCCCCTTCCTGTCTGTAGGCTTGAGTCATCCCCAGCCCAAGGCAGGTAGATTTTGGAGATGCCTCTGGTCACCACCTTGGAGAATTGCCATCTTGTGGTCCCTGCAGTTAGCCGGGCTACCTCTCCCACTGAACCCAGATATGGACACTAAACATCTGCCACATTCCCACTTCCAGGAGATGACGTGCCAAGGAGAGCCCAGTCCCACCCCCACCAGCTGTGTGACCAGCACTAAGCTCCCCTACCCACCAACCCCGTTTTCTCTCCAGTAAAATGAGAATGCCTCTTTTTAGGGCATATAAATGAGACACTCATGGAAATGCCCAGCACAGTGCCTGGCACATGTAGGCATTTGACCCCCGGTAACCATTCATGTTTGTTGTCATCAGGCAGAGTTCAGTTCCCGGGTGGGTCTTCTTCATCTTGTTTCCTTACCTCAAGAGCCCACCTATACCTGAGGTCCTTGAAACTTGGCCTGGTTCTCCCTTTGTTTCCTCCTAACCATCTGTGTAGACCTGGAGGGTGGGGGTGGGCTAGTCCCAACTGTCTGCAGCTGGTTTGGCTCTCCCAGCGTCCTCTGACTCTGGCTGTTGGTCATCATCGTCAGCTCACCTGTCCAACAGCATCTCCCGTGACTCCCCTTGGCTAACACTGATTCTTGGATCTCTGTTGTTGGGTCCCCTGGAGCCATGCCGGCTGCCAAGTGGGTATTTCTCTCCAGGGCCTGTCCTCCTGCTCAGTCTCACCCGCTCCCACCCTGGGGTGTCCCTAGATGCCACAGAATCTGAGGGGAGGCCTTTTAGAATTAGTAAAGACCCCAAAGTGATAGGGATCTGTAGAACATTTAGAAAAAAACATGTTTTCAGTGTTCTCCAAAAATATACCTAATTGTTACCTAAGAGTGGCCAGTAAAGCCAGTTATAGATGACTTTTTAAAAATCAGGTTTAATCCAACCCAAACAATGAAATTAAGAATAACAGTAGCTAAAAGTGGTTTCTAACCCATTCTGAGCCCCAGAAGGACCTGAGGAGCCTTTTGAAAAATAAAGCCATTCGGCCAGCCGCAGCGAGTCAGTTGGAGGAACGGGCCCAGGCCCGGGTCCGCGTCGGGAGCGGCCCCCCCCCACCCCCGTTCGGAGGAGACGCGTCTCAGGGTGGCCTTTGGTCAGGGCGGGCGGCTACCTGGCTGTGGACCTCCACGCGCCGGGCCCCGGGCGCAGCCTGGCGGACGAGCCGCACTCGGCTCCTGTCCCGTGGGAGGCCGGGAGGTGGCGGAGCGGCGCTCAGCTTCCGGGGAGAACGCAGCCGAGCCGCGCCGGGCCCCGCTCACCTCGCAGCCCTGCGGGCGGCTGACGGCCATCTCTCCCCGCACTGCCATCTGCCAGCGGGCCCACCTTGCTGCCTGTTTCCAGGGCGGCCCGTGAGAAGCTCAGGAGTTAGCGGACACTTCTCCACGGGCTTTGTTGAAAAAGTCTGTCCGTGTGCGGGGCGCGTTTGGTCTGTGATAACGCTTGATTACGACCACGGGGCCGTGATTGAGGACGATGGATGCGGCTGTGAGGACCAGTCCAGGGAGACATGAGGGCAGAGCGAGGCTTCAGGCGTGTCTATGCGGAGACAGACACTCCGGAAGGGACCCGGGCCTTCTCGTCCCCTGTCCAGCAGGAGAGGAACGCCTTCAGAGGGGCAGGCAGTTGCCAGGGTGTGTGGACCCCCGTGCCCCGTGACGTCGGGGGCACATCTAGCTCAGCGCCCGGCACAGAGGAGGTGCCCAGGAAGTATTCGCGGAATGAATGACTTTGAAAATGGAGAGGGGAGCGGGTCGGATAAAAGTGAACCGCAGGGGAGCTAGACCCACGTGCCCTTGAGCGTGTCCGGCTACCTTTGGGCGGCTGGGCGGCGAGGAGGAAAGGGTCACGTGCCTGTGGAATGTCGGCGCGCCTGAGTGCTGTGGGCCTCCGCCGAGAGCGCGCTCGCGTGTCTGGGGCCCCTTGCTCCTCGGGCCTTCAGCCGCAGCTCTCGCCCAGGGCCCCAGGGCCTGGGGGGTGGGGCGTGCGGTGGGGGGCCGTTCCCCCGGGCCGGGCCCCCGGGGTGGTCGGGGAGGCCCTGGACTGCCACGCCGCAACGGCCCCTTTCTTCTTCCCGCCCAGGCGTCCTTCGAAGTGTCGGCGGAGGCCCGGAGCTGCCCGGGCAGGCCCGCGGAGCACACGTTCACAGCTGCGGCCCGTGGGCTTCCGGGACAGCCTGGAGGTGGGGGTCACCTACAGCTGCCAGTGCGGCTGCAGCGCCGGGCTGGAGCCCGACAGCACCAGGTGCAGCGGCAACGGGACTTACGTGTGCGGCCTGTGCGAGTGCAACACCCCGGCCACCTGGGCACCAGGTGTGAGTGCCAGGAAGGGGAGAGCCAGAGCGGGTACCAGAACCTGTGCCGGGAAGCCGAGGGCAAGCCCCTGTGCAGCGGGCGCGGGGAGTGCAGCTGCAACCAGTGCTCCTGCTTCGAGAGCGAGTTCGGGAAGATCTACGGCGCTTTCTGCCAGTGTGACAACTTCTCCTGTGCCAGGAACAAAGGGGTCCTCTGCTCAGGTAGGCGCCCCGCAAGCACGTTAGCGCTGAGCCCGGCCCGGGCACCACTAGGGCATCCGCCACCCGAAGGGTGCCTTGTGCTGACTAACCGCTGTCCTCCGGGGAGAAGGCCAGGCAAGCCTTGCGGGCCACCGGGCCTGGGGGTGGGGACCAGCGTATGGAATACAAGGGCAGAAGGACCTGCCGTGGGCCTGTGGACTCCCAGAGTCACAGGGGTGTGTGGGGGTCGTCCAGGACTTACTCGCACAGCATTCCATTCTTCTTGATTGCCTCCTTGGTCATCTTTGGGGGCCGTCATTCTGCCTCCTACAGACATGGTTTGGAAGTTTCTTTTGATTGAACAGAAAATTGTTTCTCAGTAATTGCCACCCACTAATTCATATTCTAGACACCCTCTTCCATGTGACAGCCTGTCAAACATCTGAAAATTTCTTTGTTTCTCTGTTCTCTTTTCTTCTACACTAGCCACCACGTCTCCTCCTGCTCTGAGGGCTCCATCAGTTTGTTAAGTGTGCTTCTGAGCGCTAAGCTTGTTATTTGTCATTCTGGAGAGAGAGGGCCCAGCCCAGAGTTCAGCTGAACATTTCTGTGATCTGGACGTTCTGCTTCCATTCACATATCCTAACAAGATACCCGCTTTCCCTTTTCTTTTCTGTTAAATGATCACATGATACTCTTGAGTTGTTCTTGAACTTCATTACCAAAAGCTGAAGTGTCTTAATTTTTCCAAGTTAACTCTAGTCAAGCCAAGCTTTTGTTGTGTCCTGTTTGAACACTTAAGTTTTCTAATCTATGCGTAAGACTTTCCATGGATTCCAGTTAAATTACAGTTTGGCACTTCCCATTCTGGGAGTTGCATTCCAATGAGACACTGTAAAATCCTATCTCAGAGGGGTTTTCCTCCGACGCCATGCTGCTTTCAAATACAGTAAGTGGAACCATTTTAGGCAGGATTGTAGTTTCTTCTGCTGTTGCTGGAATTCCTCCCTTGAGAGTGGTCTTCCAGTTGGGAAGTAGTGATTTGAAAGGAACTTTTGAGTATCATAGGGAAGATAAAGCAGAAACATGGGAGGCAAATCAGAGCATATAAATGACCTGTCACTGTGGGAGGAATGACCGTCCTCTTTGGAAGGAGCAAGTGCTGAGGGTGGCCCCAATGTGGGTGAGGCTTCCTGGGCAGACCGCACAGTGAGACAAGTATGAGTGCACCCACGGGAGCAGTGGGGCCAGCATGTTCATAACTGGAACTGCTCCAGAAAGTACAGGGCATGTGAAGGTCATAGAGGAATGTCACGGATTGAAGAATTAGGATTTGATATGCTGACCATGCAACAGGGGATCTGCTCGTCCTCTGGCAAAGAGATGCTAGACTGGGATTCACTGGATGGTTCTATCTGAGTTAGCAGAAAAAGTACTTAGGGTCAGGCAGTCCTGGGTCTAAATCAGTAACATCACCTGATGCTTATGTCACGTTGGGCTTAGAGCTCTTGTGAAAAATAGAGCATGTGTATACAGCACCTAGGGCACAGCCTGGCACAGAAGGAGGACTCGCCGAGCACTGGATCCTTTCTGAGTCAATGCCACCACCTCTGGTCAGTGCAGGAGGGGCTGCCACCATAAACCACCAGGCTGTGCCTCAGAGTTCCAGGAGGGGGGTGGGGGGTGGGGGGTGGACTTTCCAATCCCTTCACCAGCACCGTAGAAGCTCCAAGGGATCCTGGCAGTGTCTGTAACTGGCTTTTAGCAGTGTTTTTTTCTTCTTCCAAACATATTAGCAAATAGTGTCATGAAACTGTCCTCCCTTCCCCTCAGGAGCCAGAAACAATCCTCTGATACGTCTTTATCCAGAAGGCTGCTTGTGACATGTTGTGTCCATATTGCCTGGGGGCAGGGCTTCTAAGTCCGCTGACGTGTGCAGATTCCATCCCCATAATTCATCAGCCTGCTGCCTGGGTTCTTTCTCGTACATTTGGTTTTTCCTGTCTCAAAATGGCTCGCCACCCTTCGTTTCTGCATTATTCTGAAAATCGAAGAAGACATAGACAAAGGACCTGGCGTCGTGCTTGGTAGGAGACAGGGCCCAGCGTGTGGTAGATGCCTCCTCTCCCTCCCTCAGATGTTAGGTTTCTCTGAATACAGCACAGAGCCTGGGGGTGCAGGGCAGGTGGTAGATGAGGTGTGAGTGACCTCAGTAGAGAAAACTTGTCGTTTTGGAGGCAGGAATATTTTGTAATTGAGAGAATACGTAGCTTTTTGTTCAGGCCACCAGAACTCACAGTTTTGAGTTAATCTTGCATTTCAGAATTCTGCCCGGGTGCTGTTTCTCTCCCTTCACTCCATACAATCCTGCAATATTGAGAGACTCTCACATGTCCCTGGGTAGAGAGAAGGGAGATCCTAGAAGCCCTGGAGGCTCCCACATACACGGTACTTCAGGTCACTAACATCTCAGGATGGCTGGGGTGGGATGTCTTTTTTTTCCCCATTTGAAAAGCCATACACATTCATTAAAGAAAATTTGAAAAATTACTCTTTTGATAGATACGTGGTCAGTCCTTGCTGTCTGCCTCCTTCTTGGTGACCAGGATTAATTTGGACCATCTGGTCCATCTGGAGGAACTCCTTCCTCCCACACTGGTTCACATGTATCCCTTCCAAAACTGTGCTCGGTCAGATAGCTGGAGAATTATTCTTAGTTTTAGAAGAGTAGAACAAAATGAAATAAATTGTTTAATTGTTTATAATTCCATCAGTCATACATTAAGAGGTCCGTATCTTTCCTTTCAAACATTTTTTCTAAGTGTGTGTGTGTCTGTGTACAATTTTGTGTCTTGGTTTTATCAGGTAATATTATATCCTAAGCAGCCCTTAAAGTTGAATGACTTTAATACCTCGTTGACTGGAACATTTTTACTCTTTCCATTGCATCCCCGATTACCCTCCCCACCCCTGCACTTGAAAAGCAACAGCTAGTTGAAACGTGAAGCTATCCAAGTCTTCGTGGGGAAAACAGTTTCTGGAATGATGTCATTGTTGTGTTTGCTTATTTAGTAAGGACTTTGAACTGAGCCCGGCTCCAGGGAGGACTTGTTCCTGTGTATCATTGCAGCATCCCGCTCCTCCTTCCTGGTCTTCCCGCCACAGCCGCTCAGGGGGCAGCGGTGACTGGGTGGGTGATGGGTTCCAGCGCCCAGTTTCCTTGGCACGCATGGTCAGCTTGGGGCTCCCGCTCTGGAACCGTGCCCACGGGTTTCAAGCTCTTGGATTGCTGTTATATTTGGGGGTTTTGTGGGGGAGAAGTCTGTTGCCCGACAGCCACTCTGGTCTGGAAGGTGCTGACTCAGAGCCTCAGGAGCAGCTGACCTCAGCACTCTCTCACAGTCCTTCCTGCCCCTCTCCCTGCAACCTGGCCCACCAAGGGCCATGTGCTTGTGGTTTGACTTCAGGCGGGGGCTCTGGTTTAGTGGTGGGGACGTCCTGGAAAAGCTCCTTCCACTTCTCTCTGGTCTCTTTGTCTATCAGACGCTTCTAGTCTCTTGTCCCATTGCCCTCCCCCTCCCGCAGAGAGCGCTGAGGGGGAATGCGAGAGAGTCCAGGTTTGTAACGTGTCATGTGGCATAAAAGTTCGTAGTGGAGCAATCAGACGAAGGTCCAGAAGCAGCGGAACCGTTTCTGTTACTACTTTTGGGACACGTTGTCACGGGAGTGTTTCCGGGCTGTTGTGTTTCCCTCTGGTTTCTAGAGGCAACAGAACCTGGACGATGGTTCTGTCCACAGGCTGTCCCTGTTTGTGCACAGGGCGCTTTGAGGAGCCGTTGCGAGGGCTTCTGTTCTTCTGAGTCTCGTGAAGTGTTGACCCTTCCGAGCCCCTCTGTCACCAGAACATGAGAAGTAGGACATGGCCTGTTTGGTTTCCTTCATATAATAAAAGATTATTGCTCAAACTTTGTTCTTTGTTGGTTACCATATCCAGACAGTGCATTTCCTGGGATTTGAGTTACTCCACTGTGGTAAACTGTTGAACTCTGTCCCAGCCCTGAAGTTTTCAGCCCTCCCTGTACTTCGAATGACTGCACTGGGGTACAGTGAATAACTTGCTAATGGTCGGCCTACTTCTTGGGTTTCATATATTGGGAAAACTTAAATAGGATATGGGATTTTGAACAGAGCCCTTTTGACTTCCGAACAGCCCTTTTGAACAGAGTCTTGTGACTGCAAGATCCCAAAAGTACATCTAAGTAAGGTGTCAAATATTTTACTTCCTCTAATAGGCTCTTTGGCCAGTTTCTACTTTATATATACTTTTTTCTTTTTAATATAGATTTTTGTATAGATACATAAGTCCTTTAATATGTGGCAGGCAGGCAGAGGTTAAGGGGCATCTGGAGTTCCCTCCAAACATAAAAAAATGGGGAGCAACAGTAATGGCATCATCGGCAGAGGCCAGAGCCAGCCTCCAAGCACAGGCTCTGGGTCTGGGCTGATGGCTTCCAGAAGGGCTTCACGAGGCTCTGTGACATCTCTCCAGTTACAAGCGCCTCTGACATTCAGGCCTGGTTTTAGACTTCTTGATTCTTGCCAAATGAAACACCTCCTTTGGCAGTAGTTATCCAGCTATGTTTATAAAAGTTCTCACCGTATTTATCCTGTTTTTCTTCAGAAATATAATTTTCACTCAGGGTAAGTCTCCCAATGGCCATTCCCGGGTCTGTGGTCACAGTTGTACCTTCTGCCACTGCATCAAAATTTGTATATTTCATAAATGGGTTGTTAGAGGACCATCTTGAATGCAACTCCACAACAAAGGCCTCGAAAAGTACCTTTTGAATGAACCAAGATTTGACATATTGAATGTTCTAAGAAAGGGGCCTCTTGGCAGGATTGCTACTACTGTGTGCCTCAGGTGGGAGAGCCTAGAAAATTCTTCAAGTTTTTGCATGTATATCAGTCTTTGCTCAGTTTATTGATGGTTACCCAGGTGCTAATGGTAAATATAAAAATACAAAATATATGTATTTTCTAGAGAAAGGGCCTCTTTTCCCCAAAGGAACATCCACATTGCAGTTCCCCTTATCTGCTATTATATAAATCTGAATTATGCACATGACAGCAAAAGTTGAGAGAGTCATGTTCCATTGTAGAGTGCTCAGGATATGGAGGCTCTAAGAACAGAATTTATTACAGGATTCTTCAGTAATTATGATTGTAAGGCATGCTGTTCCCCTAATTAGTAAAAACACTTCCACAGAGACCGTTTACCCAGTGCATGTTCAAATCTGGATTCTAAACCTGGCACTGCCCCTTTCTACCTCTGTGACCTTGGACTCGACTTACTACCTCCCTGACAGATATATTCTTTTAAGTTTTGACTTAAATTCCAGTTAGTTAACATAGAGTATAATATTTGTTTCGGGTGTACAGTGTAGTAATTGTACAGTTGTACAATTACAGTAAATGTACAGTTCCATACAACACCCAGTGCTCATCACAAGTGCCCTCCTTAATACCCATCACCTATTTCACCCATCCCCCACCCACCTCCTTTCTGGTAACCCTCAATTTCTGGCAGATCTTTTTTTATCTGTCACCTACACCGGAGAGTTGTTGTGAGCATCAAATAGAACAATGTCTGGCGGCGCCTGGGTGGCTCAGTCGGTTGAGCGTTCGACTCTTGGTTTTGGCTCAGGTCATGGTCTCGGGGACGTGGGATCAAGCCCTGTGTTGGGCTCCGTGCTTGGCGCAGTCTACTTGAGATTTTTTCTCTCTCTCCCTCTGCCCTTCCCCTTCACTCTCTCTCTCAAATAATAAATAAGATATTTGAGAAAGAAAGAAAAAGAACAATGTCCAAAAAGCTGGCTCTCCATCAGGGATGTTGAGTAAGTGTCATGACCTGGTCTCCCCATCCCACCCCTTCTTGGAGAAACATTTTCTTCCACAGAGATAAGTATCAGAGACATTCATGGCATCAAAACAGGTTGGTTTCAGAAGTTCTCAACAGGCACCCCATGATCAAGAATTCCCTAGAATTCCATCTGTATCCAGACATTGCTCCAGTTCACTTGAGAGACAAAAAGGTACCAACATTTAGGGCCTAGCCCTACAATGAAACAATGCATCTTTCAGACTAGCCACATGAACCAGGTACGCTGGACTGCTTATGTCTGGGGTCAGCCAGCTTCTTGCAGCTTGCGATTAGAGAAAGTTCTTTGGGAAAACCAGAGTGTAGCAAGTATCCGATGTTAGTGCGGCTAAAGATACGGAAACCATGATCTCTGATTGCAGGTCATTTTGTTTTAGGTAGGTTGCTGATTTCCTCTCATTCAATAAGAGCTCACTGAGCATTGTTCACATGCCAAGTGTTGTGCTGGGTGCCAGGATTACAGAGCCAGAGTTGCTTGAATTAATTTCTAAATGTTTGTACCCCTAGAATTTTCCACTTCCCAGAAACTTGCTGGGATTGAGGAATGAGGATATGAATCACTCATGTTTCTACCTTTACCATCCAGACTTTTATGAGATCTTGTAATACAAGGGAGAGAATATTGGGAAACCATGTTGAGAACCTGCCTTGTTCCATGCTCTGAGCTTAGCTCTGGGAATGGAGTTTTTCTTACTGCCCTTGCTCACTGCCCAAATCTTGTTTCTGCAAAGGTCTTCAGCAACAATTCACCAGTGATTCTGAAAAATGGACTATTCTAAGCACTGGATCTCACCTCACTGCCTTTCTCTCTCTACTTAGAAAGGGAAGTGTGCAAGAGCAGCCCCTGTTTTGAGGACCCTGTGCGTGCCTTTGAACGTCAGAACTGATCCTTAAGGGCATGACACTTGGCTTGTGAAAGAAATAATGAAACTTCAAAAGCAAAGGAAAACCCTAGGAAGACCATGAGAATGCCAAAAATAAGATCTTGGTCATGTATAGGTTTGGGTGGTATTAGTTTTTTGATGTTATAGAATGACACATCAGACAATTTTCCATTCTTTAGTTAAATTGAGCACTTAAAGTACTCATTTCATTTCTTGGTCGTTGAGCCATAACTTTGCCTTTGGTCTTGATTTGGAAACTGTGACATAATTGGTTATAGGCCTGTGTTGCTCACTGCATCTGGTGGGGTGGGGCGGAATTGGATGGAGGAACCCTGTTTTCCTTAGGGGGAGTGTTCATGACTCTAAGAACACTGACCTAAGAACCCACCCAGATGCAAATTCTCCCTGGTGTCTGGAAGTTGCTCTGAGTGAGTTTGACCTGCTGCAATTTTGGCTTCCTCTCTCTGGGACCTTCCTAAACCCAGAGAGGCAACCCAGTTGCCCTCTGACCCAGAGAATGGGGTCACTCCAATTACCCCTGCTCACAACCACCACTCCTAAAAGTTTTGATCAGGTGACCCCACCGTCCCTAAGCTAAAGGAATATACTTCCCAAGTTAGTATGTTATTTCAGCATTTTGCTCTCATCATGAGCAAGCACGAAATAGTGGGATTATTTGTGTCTTGTGCCTTTCCTAATAGCACCCCTAGTCACACACAGTGGGCCAACATTGTTTTACCTGTTTAACGGTTTTACACTTAGGGAAACTGAGACCCAGAACTTGGACTAAAGCTCACTGTGATTCTTCTAAGTAGGCTCCATGCCCAGCGTGGAGTCCATCGTGGGGCTTGAACTCACGACCCTGAGATCAAGACCTGAGCTGAGATCAAGAGTTGGACGCTTGACCAGCTGTGCCACTCAGGTGCCCCACATGATTCTGGATTATAGATCAAACCAGGAGAACCTTGCAAATCAATAGTTACCTCATTTCTACCTAATTTTACTTATTTTGATTAGCTTGAGGCCCTTCTCAAATCTCTGAATTACCAGTCCAGCCTTCTCCGCTGTCACCACCCAAGCATTGAGCCCACATTTTCCAAGTCTTACCTAATGAGTGCTCTTTATTTCAGTCAAAATTTTAGGAAACATTTAGTGCCTGTTTTCCCAAGTGAGTGTTTGTCTGGGTTACATAAGGATGTATCAGACACAGCGGACCAGACTGAAGGTCACATGTGAACCAAGGGACTGGCTGAGGTACCTGTCCTTTTATGACTACTATTTGATGGAAGGCAGAGTGTTCCTCTTTGTGTTCAGTGGGTGTCTATCTGTTGTTATTGATTATGCTGAACCCACTTTCCTGAAATGAACCTTTGTTAGCCTGTTCTAATTTATAAACCACTTTTGACATGAATGATGTCACTTGGTTGTTGTTACTCTACCAGGCGATTGATGTGGCTGTTACTGATCCAACCCAAGTGGAGGAGGCTGTGGCTGAGAAGATTGGCCTGTTGGCCACACTCCCCACCAGTGGTTGGTCCAAAGCCTTGACCCAATAAAAGCCCACCTCCCCTAACTCTCAGGGGGTATTCTTGGGCCGCTGTTTCCTGCCATCTTGTGGCTTGGCTGGGCTCCTAGCAGCCAAGCTTCAGCGTGGCCCACTCATGTGACATTCCAAACTAGCTCTGACCATTAGGAGTGCTGCACCCGGCTCTGAACAGTGGCCAGCTGAGGGTGGAACATGGCAACTGTTAACCAACCACAACACGACAGATTTCCAGATTGAAAATAGTAACCCTCTCATCCTGTTTCAGTGATCAAGAAGGTAGCAAATTCATGTCTCTCCAGATGTGGTTGGCATTCCCCCAGAAGTGCCTGCCAGGTGGATTGGGCAAGTTAAGCCAAATTCAAGATGTTGATCTGAGAAACCTCTGTTTCTTTTGGCCACGGGCCCTCTGTTTTTCTTTCTGAGTCAGCATTCCTTAGGGTCCTATGAGGACTATGGTTCATCTCACTCAGCTGTTTACAGACTTCTTTGAAACTGGAAAGATGAGTTCATTAAAGAACACAGATTTTTCCATCTTCCATCCATTGCTTTAATCTCCTGTGATTGATAGAGTTGGGCCAGAGACCAAGTCCTTTCCTTGCCACCCTCATGCGAAATGCAGTAGTAATTCGAGGGACTTGGCAGCCAGTCGTCAGCATTGAGAAATCAGGTGCTAAGACAGGAAGGGCAAAGGTACCCTTTGGGAGGGCTGTTGCCTTTGACAATGGAGTCTTAGCTTTCCAGCCAATGCTGTCATCTTAGAAAGTAATGTTGAGGTTTGGAGAAGCTTCGCTTAAAAGCAACATCACCTTATTTGTTTAGTGGTGGTCATATTTTGCTGCTCAGATACAACATGAATGCAACATACGGTCCAGCAGATGAAGGCAAAGGGTGAGGGACTTGTTGGGACATTGCCCCTTGGGAAATGCCATCAATTGACCTTGTACAAGGGCCCGTTAGTTGACACTAAGCCAAGGACGGAGGAGCAGCTGGCCCTGAAACTGAGGATGCATCATTGCTCACATGTCTGAAGAGCCTCTTGCTGGAGAAATCTGAACAATATGCAAGAGCAAGAGTGGGGTGTAAAGCTTGTGACTTCTGCTTGACCATGACCCGCCAAAGGAAAGAGAATTCTTAACCATTTTTTCCTCATGGTATTCTAAATCTTTGTATTTCTTTGGACATGTGTTAAGAAATCACATTTAAGTTCATAAGCCTCAATAATACTTCTCTGTTCCCTTTCTAATTTACAGCTTTGGATGTCTTCCCTCAGGGCTTCAGGCTCATCCTAATGATGTTCCCAGCCTCTAGCAACATGTTCTGAGCATCTCCTGTATGCCTGGCAATTCTAGGCATTGGGCAAACAAAAATAAAACACCATCTTTGATTAGTATGGGTTTGCAGGCTAACGGGTTGAGGCAAATGAGTAAATAAACAAATATATCCATGTAATAAGTGATTTTATATCTGCACTTTCCTCTTAATGAAGTCTCCCCTCAGCTCTTGAACATGCTCAGGTCTCTTCATTCTAAAAAAAAAAAAAGAGAGAGAGAGAGAGAGAAACCCTCAACCTCCCACTCCTCACTTGCCCTTCTTTCCTCCATATTCATAGCTGTATTTCTGAAAACATTTGTCTCTGCCCAGTCAGCCCTCACCTCAATCTTCCCAGATCCCTAATGGCCTTGTGCTGCTACAGCTCATAGACTTTTTCAGCCCTCATCTGGCTGGTTCTGAAGAGAACCAGCACATAGTTCTCTTCCGATTCTCCTTATCTCCCCTTTGATTGGTCTGTGTAAGCCAGAAACCCAGAAATCCTCCTGCTCCCTGCCTTCTCCTACCTCCCACATTCCATCTGCCACCAAGTTGGCCACTGACTGCTTATATTTCTTCGTAATTCATCTTCTTTCCATCTCCTTGACCACCGCTGTGGTCCGTGTGCAAGGTGTTTGCTGCAAAACCAAAACATGCCAGTGTTCAGCACCTCGTATGTGTTTTGCAATGGCCAGAAGCTAGGGTGACTCAAGGGGTAGCCTAGATGTTGGACCACAAAATAGAAATGCAGAAGCTGTGCTGTAGGTGATGAGGAAGGGCTCTAAGCAAGAGTGTCATCACAGTTTACATTTTAGAAAAGCGCTGTGGCGGCCACCTGGAACCTGACTTGGGGGAGGGGCGGATGCATGGTGAGAAGGCAGCCAGGTGGGAGCTGCCTCCAGGCGAGGTTCTCTGCTTACCTCAAGCCATAGGAGTTTATTGTCAGGCCATTTGGGGGCTAAAGGATAAACTTAAATTCCTTAGTCTAACACTCAGGCCTCCTTCCTCCATCCTCAGACACCCTCCCCTCCCTCCTATCTGTCTATTTGTCCATCTGTCCGTATATACATACATTCAGTAGGCCTGTATCTATTTCTCCACCCTTGCTTCCCATTCTAGTATAATTCTCCTTTTCAGATACTTCCCTTCCTGGCTGCCCCCTATATTCATCTTCACAAATGAACTCATGCAACTTTGGTTTTTTTACACCCAGAATGCCTTCTCTCTTCTACTATTCCAGAACCTATAGCTCAACCTGGAGCCTATGACAGTCTCTCCGGATTTCTCCCTGCTCTGACCTTAAGCAGTATTATGACGGTGGTGGAGAAACTGTAGAGCCTGCCTAGTCTACTGCCTTTACTTTACACAAGTGGCCAAGTGATTTAATGATCAGTGATTAAAATAGCCATGCTTGGGGCGCCTGGGTGGCACAGTCTGTTGAAAGTCCGACTCTTGGTTTCAGCTCAGGTCATGATCTCAGGGTCATGAGATTGGGCCCCGTGCCAGGCTCCGTGCTCAGCGCAGTCTGCTCAAGATTCTCTCTCCCTTCCCTCTGCACCTCCTGCATGTGCTTTCTCTCTCTTTCTAAAATAAATAAATAAATCTTAAAAAAAAATAATAAAAAAGCCAGTCCTGTGGATGGATCTGTTGCACATTTTTAACTATACTACATCCTGGGCCCCTTGAACATTTATTCTATGTACTGATTTAACTTTTCTCACTTACTCATGACTGGATTATGCTACAGAAGCAGCATATGTAGTGGTTAGGAATATGGGCTCCAGAGTCAAACAAATGTGGTTTAGATCCCTGCCCTGACACCTACTTGCCATGTAGCTTTGGATAAGTTACTTGGCCTCATGTGGCCTCTCTGTGCCTCATTTCCCATCTCTGAAAATTAGGGTGGTACCGGTACTGTGGCACAGGGTTATTACAAGGGCTAATGAGATAATCCACGTAAAGTGCTTCAAACAGTGCCTGGCCCCTTGTGAATATTCCATGAAGTTTCTCTAGGTTAGGAGATTTTAAACACGGCTTGATGTCTCAGTGAAATTAAAAATCTCTTGAAGGCAGTAAACCATACATTCTATGTTGCACATTACAAAGAATCTCCCCAATCCCATACCGTAGATGAGGTGCGATCCCTCTTTCATTGATGAGGAAACTGGACCGTGGCCCAGAGACAGCAGGTGGGTAGCTGAGACTGCACAGCAGCATCGATGAGAAAAGACGTCCCCAAACCGAGCAGCTCCAAGGCATTTCGAGTAGAGTGACAAGGATAGGACCGAGCTGGTCAGAGGAGACTGGACGGAGAGAGCTGAGCTCCAGGCTTGGTGAGGAGGGAGGAGGCGCTGTGCTGTCTTTGTCGGGGAGCAGCCCTTCCAGGGCATATTCTCCAGTCGGTGACTGCCCTTGGCAGGAGAGTGCCCTGTTGACAGACTCAGAAAGCCCGTGGCGCGAAGTGTACACTTGTCGAGAGCAACATCTCCCTGGCCCCTAGAGGTTTATTCACTTGTTGCTGAGGTGCGCCAGCCTGGTTAAGATCCCTTCGGAGGGAACGGAGAACATGCCCTGTGCATTTCAAAACTCTCCATTCTTTACTTTTTCTGGAACCAAAGTCAGTGTACGGAAAGGAAAGTTAAAGTAGTGGGAGAGGCACATTCACTTGGGACCAGACTCAGAGACACCCTGAGACTAGCGGGCAGCACTGGCGGAGCAGGGACATGAGAGGGCCTGTTATGTAACACTAACCTGCTTGTCAACAGGGAACCAGGAAGCGTACTTCCTAGGAGGGATTTCCCCTTCCTGTTTGAAAAAGCCCCGGACAGAGAGGCCATACCCTTTGGAAGCCTGTAGGTGTGTTTGGCCACAGAGAGGTCAGCCCATGTTTGGCATTGGTTCTCCACGATTTGTGTCTGTGCCAGGATGTCTGTTTACAACGAGGGCCCTCTCTGCTGTGTGTCTACAGTTTCAGAGCGGGGACTCCAGACACCCCCCTGAGGTTACAGGAGGCAGGACGGTGGGCTCTACTCCTCGTTGCCGTGGCACCCTGGCTTGGCAGCTCTCAGGGCCCTGCGCCTCACAGACACTGGAAGCACATAAGGCTCACAGTTGGTTTCCTGCTCTTTTTAAGCCAATTGTTGGAGATTTTAAGACCTGACTTTGGTGACAGAAACCACCCAAATGCGCAGAAATTTTTCAGAACACACCCCTTTTTCTTTCCTTTCACCACTTCCTGTTTACAGGCTGCCTCTTCTGAGAGGACGGGAGACTGGGGGCAAACAGAGCTCTGAGAGAGGGGGTATTGGGTCTGTGAGGAGAGGAAGCAAGGAAAGAGAGGAAGTGAGCGAGCAGTCTGCTTGGGGCGGGGGGGGCACTGACTGGTGAGAGGGAGGGAGGGAGGGAGGGAGGGAGAGGGAGGCAGGACCAGGAGAAAGAGAAAGGGAACTGGGCTTAGTCCTCCCTCCCCTCCCCAGCCTTCTGAGAGCCAGAATGGACTCCCGGAGGGACTGGAGCTGCTGCGGAGGGAAGCCACAGTGTGTTCCAGAGCCGGATGGAAACTATTTTGGGACCAGCTGTGGAGAGAGACGGTTTGTGCCCTGAGGGTCTGATGTCTGCCTGGTTGTGACCCCTTGCTCCTGTGCTGGGTGAGAATGGGGAGAAGAGAATCACTTCTTGGTTCTGCCTGTCTCAGGCTGGCTCCCTCCTTCCTCAGGCCCCCCGGCCCTCAGGCATCTCCTCTGAGGTCACCCCAGGGCCACCTGGGTCCTCTGCAGGCGGAGTCCAAGTCCAGCTTGGGGGTGAGGGGGAGTGGCGGCTTCCCCCCCCCCCCCCCCCCCCCCCCGGCCACTTCTGTGCTGCCTCAGACATACCTCAGGGAGCTCCCCCAGCAGGGCCTCAGGCCCCTTTATGGTATCGGGCCCCCCACCAAGGCTCTGGAGGCTGCAGAGCAGCTGCACCAGGTCCAGGGTATTCTCGCTTTGGGTTGGATGTGGATAGGTAGCCTCAGGGGAGCTTTTAACCCTGGGTGGTTTTGGACCCAGCCTCCCAGAAAGTACTTCCCCCACTGTCCTCTGAGATCTACTCTGAGCTTCCCCTCCCCCTGCACTCCCATCATAGCATCAATGATGAGGAAGCTAGCTGGTGTTTAGTGAGCACTTACTATATGCCAAACACTGCTTTATACAGGTTAAGCGATTTAACGCATACAACAACCCAGCGAGGGAGGCATTTTTATCAGCCCCACTTTAAAAATGACGAAACCAAGATACGGAGGGGTTAAACATCAGTAACTGCTGGTAAATGGCAGATTCAGGAGGCCAGCTCAGGCGTTCTGATTCTGGAAGCCACGTGTTCACCACACTCCCCTGCCCCATTTTCCCAACGTTTCCTTGTGCCTCCATTCTCCACCACCCATGTTCCATGGGAAACAGGCTCCTCTTCATCCTGAGCCTCTGCAGAAATCCCTACTCCCCCCTCTTTCCTGAGACTGATGGGCCTTGAGAACAGTTGGTGGGGACT
The DNA here is from genome assembly GCF_009762305.2 of Zalophus californianus. Lineage (NCBI taxonomy): Eukaryota > Metazoa > Chordata > Mammalia > Carnivora > Otariidae > Zalophus > Zalophus californianus. The sequence goes on from NC_045595.1 coordinate 147,548,638, forward strand.
GAGGAGCTGGCCCCTCCTGGTCGGCATTCTCCCACCCCCTCAGGTCCCCCTTTAGATACTTGCTTTCCACCTCCAACTCCCTCCCCTCCTTTGAAGTTGTGCCATCCCAATTACACCAGTCTCGACTTTTCCCCTTCCCTGTCACTTACTGACATCCTGGCCATTCCTAGATTCCCCGAGGACCCTGGGCACTGCCTCACGCTTGCCCCTCTCCTCAAGCCCCACCATCCCTGCATCTCCCCGTGACATTGTCCAACACATTGATGTCCATGTGCCTTGCTCAGCTCCAGTGGCAGTTCACAGCAATTCTAGCCCATTTCCTGGGCACCCCCATGCACCATATACTGCGTTAGGGCTTTACCTGCAATAGCACCATATTTCTTGGCAACATTTCCATGAGGAAGGCATTGTCCTCATTGACAGAAGAGGAAATGGATCTTCAGATGGGTTTAGGGACTTGCCCAAGGTGACGCAGTGAATGGTGGAGGACAGACTTGAACTTGGCTCCATGCAGCCCCTCAGCCTCTCTCAACACAGCTGGAAGCTTGAGCATCCCACTCTGGCCACAGCTTCCCCCCTCAGCTTGCCTCCCTTTCTCCCTGCATCTTTCTCTGCTGTGACCTCTTCTTTTTAGAGCTTGCCATTACCTCGATCCCTCTGTTTCCCCCCAAAACCTTCTCTCTTCTGAATCTTTGTCTTCAGTCAGAAGAGTGCGCAAATAGATCCCATCTTCAGAATATCCTGTCTGCCTTCCTCCCCGTCTCTTCCTTACCCTACACAACCAGATCACGTGTGGGAGCTGCCTTCTTACAGTCACCTCTCTACCGGCTGGGTTCTGCCCTCAGCCCTCTGGACTGTGCCGAAACCTGGCAGCCACCTAGGATTTGCCCTTCTTGGTCTCTTCTTGCCCTTGCCAGGCCTTCCCCTCATGTCCCTTTTGGCTTCCAGGCCACTGGTGCTCCTCTCTCCTCTCTAGCAGCTCCTCCCCAGCCTGCTTCAAGGGTGCCCCTTCCTCTAAATAGTCGGGATTCTATTTTGTAAAGGGAGGGAAGGGGCCACGTCTTGGCCCACAGCCCACACAAGCACCATTGTGCTGATGGAAAGCTGTTGAATTCTGTAGAGCTGAAATTCTGTATAAATAGACACATTTACAACTTTCTGTCCATTTAGCTATCAATCATTCTAACAAAGGTAGTACTAATAATAACTCGCACGTTGAGCGAGCCACAGCTTACAAAGTGCTTTCACATGCCCTTCAATATCCCTACCTATGTGCAGTGGAAATATTTTTATGTCTGCACAATATTAAACGGGCATCATTAAATTCAGCTCACTCTGCCAAGGCGTTGGGGGTTAGCATTATAAATGAGCTGTGTTTTGCTGAAGAGTCCTTTCTTAGGCCCTCTGGGTGTTGTTAGCCAAGATCAAGTTCCCAGTCCCCCATTTAGTTTTACTGGTGATTGGTAGGTTATTGATCCTTGGGATGGGGCCAAATGACCCTTGTTATTTTAATAACGTGTTCCTTTCCTACTAGGGCATTAGGAGAGGCTAAGGGCTGACCAGATGATGTGGAGAATCTCCATGCATGCAGGTTGAGGGAAAGGTGGGTTGAGGCCCAACTACAGGATCTAAGACATTTGGATTAGGATAAAGTGTAACCAGACTGACCTAGTTTTTGAAGACCTATATGGGTCACACTTTTTAAAGGAGACTTGGAAGCTTTAAAACCATGATGGCCAGTGGTTGTATCTTGTGTGCTGGCTCCCCACAGTTGGTAGAACCTGCTTGGAGTACTGTGTTGAGGATTTTGAGGCCAAGCCGAGGTTCCCGTGGTCAGACGGAGTGGTCTGCCATAGGTGGGAAGGAGGACATGGCAGCATGTGCCACATCTTTGTTGTAGCTGCTTCAAGCTATCTTCAAGAATCGAAGAACTGCTTCACAAACTGAACTGGGGCGATCAGGGGAGCCAGCGAGCTATGACAACAAGCATTCACGAGATTTCAGCCATGACACCAGGCCAGGAGGCGGCAGCTGCTTCCCTATTTTGGCTTGTTGGACTTGGCTTTGGAGTTGTCAAACATTTGAGGCCAAGAGCCACATAGATGAGGAGTTTCTGTTGTCCCACAGCCCTCGGTAGCTCCCCAGTTGCTTGCTCACCACACTGGAGGGGGCTGGGGATATTTGTGCTCTGTCCACTTTAATACCAGTCTTGCACACTGTTTCTTGTCATGTCCTTGCTGCTCAGGTGTTGTGGGAGGCTTTCGGGAGTGGCTCATGTCTCTGGTGGTGAGTCCTGTTCCTCTCTTGCCCTTGACCCCTGACTCGCCCTGCTTGTGCCCTAGGTCTGACCCTAGCCCTAAAATCACTGACCTCTGGCTAGGCTTGGGAGCTCTTGGGCCTGCATGGTATCAGACGTGCCCAACGCAGACAGGCTTATGGCTGATCTGGTGGAGAATACAGCGCAGCAGGCACTGTTGCTGACCTTCTCAGCAAGCAGATCCTATCACTTCCGTGCCTAGCCGCCTTGGGGAGCAAGTTCCCCCTTCAGTGTGCGCACACACACACACTTCACCTGAAACCCAGCTCTTCAACAGAATAATAGCTTCCATCTTCTCTAAAATGTTGGCACTTTGGAAGACGATGTCAGGTTGTGTTTGGCTAATGTTGTATTGCTGCCACACACCATTAGAGCAGGGAGGGAAACAGCCCTTCCTTTCTGAAGCAAAGCAGCCCCTCAGGCCTGGGTACCATTTTGCTGCTTGTAAATACAGCACTGACCGTGCCTTTCACTTTTTGTGTGTTTGCTTTATGGGAAGGTATGATGTACAAGCTGCTGGAGAGTGCCAGAGCAATAATAGAAACTTACCCCAGAAGCACGCTCATCTCTGCAGCTCACTTTGAAATGCATTTTGGAAACTCTACTGATGGGTAGACAGAGAGAGGGGTGGATATGTGATAAAGCAGCAGGTAACTTGCTAACGGTGGAATGTAGGTGGCAAGTATATGGACGTTCACTGTACAATCCTCTCAACTCGGCTGCAGGTTTGGAAATTTTCGTGATAAAATTGTGTGTAGGGGGGAATTACCCGCAACAGTGACCCATTTTTAATTGAAAACAGACCCTTGACCAGTGTGACCCGTGAGGCTGGAGAGTGAAGGGGTTGTGCAGATTGGATCCATTTCATTTGGGAAGTCTTCCCGTGGGGGGTGGTTTCCTGCCTGCCAAGGCCTGGAACCCGTGCTGTTCATCAACTGGGTGACAGGAGAGGTGTGCAGCCTCCCTCATGCATAAGCTGTGTGCCCCGCAGCCAGCCCCCTCTGGCCCCCCACCCCTGCCTGGTGTAACCCCCTTGGGCCTCACCTCTGCGTGCCAGCTTCTAGGGGTTCAGCTGCACTCACAGCCTCCTGCTGACCTGGGCCTGGCTTTTCTCACCTTTCCTACAGGGCTGCCGTATGCCTCGGCCCTGCCTGGGAAATGGGAGGGCTCAGTATCGGCTGTGGCTCTGAGTCCCGGTGCAAGCAGAGAGGCTGTCTGGCGCGGGAGGGTTGGGAGACTCGGTCTCTCCAGATGGCTTCCCTCCCACCTGCAGATTTTAGGCTCTACGGAGCTGACAGAGCAGAAGGGGTGGGAAGCAAGTGGCAGGTGAAGAAGCTCTTTAGAATTAGGCCCTGACCTAAATTGTGGGTCACCCTCATTGGTGGTCTTACAGAAGGTGCTGGGATCCAGCTACTGGGATAACTGGTTCAGGTGTGGGAGTAAAATGCAAGGCCTCCACCTGTGTGACACCCATCGCCTGCCGCTCCAGTCTCCTGCTGGTATGTAAGTGGGGGCTCAGTCATGCAATTCGTGCTCCTTTTAATCTTAGCCTCAGCAAAACAGCATCAGGAAGGAAAACGCTGCAATAATAGCATAAGGGAGATTTTGTAAAGTGAAGTGTCACGTATAGCGCTGGCTTTCTGCCTCTGTTGGTGCAGAGGATCGAGAACCTGTGGTCAGGCCCTTGGTCCCCTTGAAAGTTGGCGCGCTCCGTGCTTTTCACCAAGACACACGTTCACTAGCTCACACTCAAACACGCTTGTCCTCTGAGCGGAGTGAGCCTCTGCCCTTGGCTCCTGCAGAACCTCAGGGGAGGCACAGCCCCTCCCCTCTTGCCGGCTAGGGAAAGGGTCCCTCCTGGAAAGGAGAGCAGGGCGCCCCTCAGCTGGTTGTTCTCTCGGCTCGGGCCTGCTCTGCTCTCTTTCCTCCCGAGAGGCAGTGGGTGCGGGAGGTCAGACTCCCTGGTGGGAGTCCTGGCTCCACGGCCGCTGCCTCATGACCTTCAGCAGGACTTCATCTGTGTGTCTCGGCTACATCAGCTGTGGAGCAAGGATGCTAAAGGTCCCTGCGTGTGGCACAGTCATCGGAACCGCTCACGTTTGTGCTGTGAAGCCTGATGGATATATAGCAAGTGCTGTTCAGTTAGCCTCCACTGCCCTCAGCACTGGCTCCTGAATCCTCCCGCTCTGGGCTACAGGTCTGGGGCCAGAGCGAGAATTTAGCATCACTGCACACTGTGGCTGTAACAAATTACCACGGAGTGAGTGGCCTTTAACAACACAGATTTAGTCTCTTGAATTCTGGAGGTCAGAGTCTGAAATAGCTTCCACAGGGCTAAGGTCACAGTGTTGACAGGGCCGTACTCCCTCCGGGGCTCTGGGGAGGGATCCATTTCCTTGCCTTCTCCATCTTCTAGAGCTGCATTCCTCACATTCCTTGGCTCTCTGGCCGCTTCCTCCATCTTCAAAGGCAGCAGCTGGCATCTTGTTTCTGTTGTCCACTACCACTGGCTGCTGTGGTCAGATCTCCCTTTGTCTTTGTCTTCTGTGGACCCTTGTGATGGCAGCGGGGCCACCTGGGGAGTCCAGGAGATGCTCTCATCCCAGAATCCTACACGGAGTCACAGCTGCAGTCTCTTTTGCCGTAGGAGGTGACATTCACAGGTTCTGGGGATTAGGATGTGGACATATTTGGTGGCCATTCTTCACATGACAGCTGAGACAGGAAGAAGCTCTCTGGGGTCCTGGTCCTGTGGTGTTCCTTGGGCAAATTCTGAGCCAACGTGGAGCACTGGCCCAGATCTAGCCGGGCCGCACAAGCCCGTGGGCTCGGCCCTGTCCGCCCACACAGCGCCGGAGGGCACTGTCTGTGTCCTGTTCTGTGGGCTCTGCGGTGCCTGGCCCATGGCAGGGCCTGGGGCGTGGGTTATGTGTTTGTTCAGGCAGGCGCTGATGTGCTACGCATGTCCTTTTAGGCCATGGCGAGTGCCACTGTGGAGAATGCAAATGCCATGCAGGTTACGTTGGGGACAACTGTAACTGCTCTACGGATATCAGCACATGCTTGGCCAAAGACGGCCAGATCTGCAGTGACCGTGGGCACTGTGTGTGTGGGCAGTGCCAGTGCACGGAGCCAGGAGCCTTTGGAGAGACGTGTGAGAAGTGCCCGACCTGCCCAGACGCTTGCAGCACCAAGAGGTAATGGCACCCTCACTCCCGCTTCTCACCCCGGACCAGGCCTGTCCTCCAGCCCGTTGGGCCCTGGGGCTGGCCGGCCTCTTCCTCCCATCGCCCACATCTTCCGCTGCCCTGGTCTTGCTGGGGAGCGAGACTCTTCCTAACAGTAACTCAGTGTTAACTATACGGTATATTAAAAGTGTTTTTTAAATTTTTTTTTAAAGAGTATTTATTTATTTGAGAAAGCAAGAATGAGAGAGAGAGAGAGAGCACATGAGGGGGGGAGGGTCAGAGGGAGAAGCAGACCCCCGCTGAGCAGGGAGCCCGACGCGGGACTCGATCCCAGGACTCCAGAATCATGACCTGAGCCGAAGGCAGTTGCCGAACCAACCGAGCCACCCAGGTGCCCTAAAATAGTGTTTTTGAAACGCTGGTTCTGTGGGGATTTTGTAAGAAAATAAAAACAGAACCAATAAAACAAGACTGCTATTCTATTCCCAAATTTAGAAGTTACCAGATTACTGAGTTAAATTAAACTGGTTTTGGTACCAAAATAGTGGCTTTTCAGAGCCTTTCGAGTGCTATTGAGTTTTTCAAAAGGGGATTTAGCATGCATCTGTTTTTCCAGTGAGTTGGAGCTCCTCCCCAACATTAACATTTCCCAAATAACGGTTTACAGGATGCCCACAGGGCACATGCGGCTTTGAACAACACATAATCAGAAGGTTGATTGGATAGGAGGGCATCCGACCTAGATAAGGCCTGCCAGACACAAACCACAGAGGCTTGTGAATTTTCTGCTCCACTTAGATCATGGAGCCCTGGCTGTGTGCTGCGGCTGAATGCAGATACTGGACAGCGGGCACCGGGCCTCTGCTGCTCAGCCACAGGGTCATGGTTCCCCAGGCTGGCCTCCCCACGGCCCTGCCCTTCACCCTCTGTCAGAGTGCACATGCGTGGGAATAAAAGGGATCAAGGAGCTATGCCAGCAGGAAGGCAAGAGTGACCGTTTCTCTGGAATTTTGCTAGAGAAACTGCTGTGTCAGCATCATCCACGCTAAGGGGCCTGAATGAGGGAAACGGGCACACATAATCAGAAACAAATAATAACACAGACATCGTCTCTCTTTGGCTGGGGAACGCAACTGTGCAATTTTCTTTTGGCAGATTTCCTCTCTAAATGTCTGGCTCAGGCTGATAATGGAAGGAGTTCATGCTCTGTGAGCCCGCCGTGGCTGCTGGTCAGTCCTTGCTCAGAAATGTTCTGGGTGGCAGAACCCCTGCTTGGACGTTTGCCTCAAATAATCCAGGCGTGGGTAATTGAAAGCTGGCTGCAGATCGAGAGACAAGATAGACAGGGCCAGATTTTATTTTGTGTAATTGGAGAAGAGCAGGGGAGAGTAAGGGAGAAGAAAAACAGATCCACTTTAGACCTGCTAAGAGTGGAGAAATAACAGAAATCCAAATAGAAACATCCCGGGGAAGGAGGGTAGGATCCTGGATCTGAAGCCCAAATAGCTGTGGCCATTTGAGCATGGAGTCACAGCATTACCCACATTTGATGGTGGCGGCAAGGGCCCTCCCCAGCTCCCTGATGCAGAACTCTTTCAGGTATGTGCTCCTTGTCCTTGGGGCACATGAGGTGAAGGGGGGGAGGGGGCAAATGAGGACAACACACATGGTATCAATAAAAGTAGATAAAGCCCGTTTCTTCCTTTCCTCTGGAGCCACAAGGCAATGTAGGTTTGGCATAGGTCAATTAAAAGACCCAACAACCTTTGCTTTAGTCAAAATGGCACAACCCGAGCTGCAAATGTTTAAGACATAGAAAACATAGCGCTTCTTATCCATTAAGCAATACCAAAGAAACAAGGAGAGCAAGGAGATGCCATAAGGAAACCACTCTTCCTTCTTCTTTATCTCTGGGCCACAATGGCCCTCTGTCTCTTTCTCTGCCAAGTTGCAATTGTTGTTTTAAACAAATTCCCTTTGATAGTGACTTATAGCAGGCTGTTTTTCTACACTGTTTTGCCAAGAACCACCAGGTTTTGAATGCCTTATGTCTTTTTTTTTTTTCCTGGAGTTTCAGAACAGCCAATCTCTACTTTCTAGCACTAACCAAACATACCCTTCGCCTTGGGTGAGGTCACACTCAGCCTCAGCTAATTTCAGTTAACAGGCTCTCTGAGTAAAGTCTCTCTCAGCAACTTGTTTGTTTAAAAGGCCAGACTTATTTTAACACATGACTACAGTATATCACAAGTTTCAACCCAGTGCGTGGAGCATACAAGTTAGAGTGATATGTCCACATGGATAATTAGGGAATGTTTCCTGGACATGGTCCTGTGGTTTAATGTGGTTTAATGACAAGCGGGGTTGCAGCTGGAAGGCTCGGGGAACCCTCGCTGAGACGGAAGGTCGGCTGGGGGGCCATTTGCAGTGTGTTCATCCAGGAGGCCCGAGGAAGGGCCTGAGCTAAACCGCCCCTTCCTGGCCCCCAGCCCAGTCTCAGTGGCCTGCCCTCTGGGACTCCAGCCTCAGGGGAAAGGCAAATATTACCAACTTGTTTGTAACTCCACACTGTTTCCATGAAGTCCTTCCCAGGAAAGTGGGATTTTTATGGTCAGTTCTGGAGTAGGTGAATTCTTAAGTCTTACCCGCTTTCCTCCCTAGCGTTCGGAAGGGGGCGTGAGGACTTGGGAGGGGCTTCCTGAGAGACTGGGCACCTGGGTGCTGGACCCTCTGCCACCACTTCTCCCGGGCCCCATCGCCTCCCCATACACAAAGGGGGTCCTCGTGAAGTACTCTCTGACTCCCTTCCCGTGCTCCCTCTACAGTTTCTCTCCTGGAAATGTAGTAACCGGCCTCAGTCTCAAGGAATTAAAAAAATGGATGATGACAATGCAGGCTGTGCATTGTGGTTGTACATCTCTCTATATTTTTGCCAGAGAGCTTTCCAGACACACAGCCTTTTTGGTCCCCACGGGCCTGTGGGGTGAGCAAGGCAGCGTGTCCCCCAGGTCGCTGTGGCTCTGTGGGGTCACCGCCTGCGCTCTGTACATGCTAGGCTCTTAGGCCCTCACCCAGGCTCCTGAGGAAGCCCCTGTTTCTGGGGTGCTCACCTCCCTTGCAGGCCACCGGGAACCATGGGTTCCCCACTAAGCCCCTGAGAATTCACTGACAGCTGGTTGTTTTGCCCCAACCCACTCCTCCCTGGGGTTCTGTTTGTGCTCTCCCCATCCCACCATCCCCCAGAGGGGTTGGGGCCCTTCTTCACCACAGCAAGCTTTACAGACCCTTCGTCAAAGCTTCGCTACTCTGGCCCCACTCATCAGGAGTCATCTTCTCCCTGATGTAAACCGAAGATAGATGGGGAATATCTGGAGCTGGGTTTGACTCTGGAAAGTATAACTACTGATCCTTAATTGAGCATCTTTGTTAAGCATTTTCACACAATGACAATATCTGACTTAAACTGTGCACCTGAGGTGGGAGGAGCGGGGCTCAAAGTGTCTCTCTTTGGCCCCTAACCCGATTTCTCCAGAAGGCACCTGTTGAAATGTAGGTTTCCTGGGAGGAGGCTATCACCCTATAGCCTCTACCAGACCAACTCACAGGGGGTAGCCCAACTCGCAGGCAGGCTCCTCTGGGTGGGAGAAGAGGCTAGTAGTGCCTGAGGGTCTCCTGGACAGCGGTTCACCGCGCTCACTGTGAAGCTGAACCCAGAGCCCAGGCTGTGCCCTGGCGATGTGGATCTCCTGGGGGTAGTCAAGCCCTAGAAGCAGTGTTTTCTGGAAAGGCCCCCGGAGAGTCTAATATGTAGGAGGGTTGAGGGCCCTGCCCTGGTAGGAATCTCCCAGTGGCATCCAGGGAATTGGGGTAACATGGGGGCATCAGGCACTGGCTGAGGGGGTGTAAGGACCTCTCTGCAAGGCCCAAAACACCATTTCTTAATCACTCTGAACTTCCTGCTTGGGGCAGACTCCTCGCTGGCATCGGATGCAGCAGAGTGCAGGCGGGTTTGGCTCCTGGTATCTGAAATTAAAAGGTCTCCAACCTACAACTTGACATGGAGACCAGACATGCCTCTAAACTCACATATGTTCCTCCGAGGACCCTCCAGCTTCCCGTATAACAGCAGTCAGAGGCCAGCAGAAACACTGACTGAGGCCGAAAATGTGAAGATAGGACGAAGTTAGAGCCTTCAGGGGCCCAGGCCTGGTGGGAGGGTGGGCCACGCGCCCCTGGGAGCTCAGCTGCTGGTGGGGAGCTACTGCACAACCTCTAACACCCGCATTTATCACCTCTTCTCCAAAGAGACTGCGTTGAGTGCTTGCTGCTTCACTCGGGGGGCCCGGCAGAGAACCAGACCTGCCACAACCTGTGCAAGGATGAGGTGGTCACATGGGCGGACACCATCGGTGAGTGTGCCCCAGCGGCCCTGGGCGGCCGCCCCCTTCTGTATCTTGGCACGCACCTCAAGGCTTCCTCCCCATGGGGACGATTCATTGGCAGGGCCGCCTGGCAGGGAGTGGGGCAGTTCTAGCCTTGGGTTAGGAACCACAGCGTCAGGGTCCTGGGCATTATGGGGGGCTCCCCGAGAGGACTTGGCATGCCTGTGCTAGGGCATAAGTTCCAGGCCCTCTGCATGTACAGCCTTGTTCATAACTTTCTGTGCCATCCCTGGAGTCCAGCCCCTTCTTAGCCACATCTCTCAGGCTCTCTGAACGCAGGTATATTAGGACAAGTCGTTTGGCTGCTGTAACAAACAAACCCCAGACCTCAGTGACTTAACAGAATATAAGTCATTCACTGCAAGTCCACTGAAGACATTCCTGGTTAGCAGGACCTTCCATGAGGTCGTTCTGGAATGTAGACCGTCTCTATATGAAAGTTGCACTCTCCTCAGGGTCCTTAGAATCCTCTCCACTCATCAGCACGTGGGGGAAGACAGAGTGAGGGATCGCGTGAGACGCTTCAGTGGGCCAGGCCTGGAAGTGGTGCCTGTGAGTTCCACCTGCATTTCACTGGCCAGAACTCAGCTGTCTGGCCTCACTGAGCTGCAAGGGTCACTGGGAGATGTAGTCAAGCTCTGTGCCCAGGAGGCAGGGAAACCATGTTTGATGAACGACTGCTGGGTCTCTGCCATGTTTTGCCTCGGCCTGGTGCAGCTCTCACGATGCTCCAAGGCAGCAGAAGGGTCCAAGCTCTCGTGTGGCCTGGATCGCACCTGGGCTCGCGTGCCGCCCTGGCTCTTGTCCCCACGGCAGACATCTGTCCCTGCAGCTCTCACCCGTGCCTTGTTCTGTTCTCTGGCGCAGCAGCTCGCATCTGAGGCTTCTTCTCATTCGAACCACTCCAGTTTGACTCCATCCATCCATCCTGTGCCTTTGCCTCTGGACAAATGGCTATGAGTCCATTTCTGGGTGGGAGCCCACAAGGAGGCTCAGGCGGAGGTGCACAGACCTCTGCTTTCCACTGTCTCTGGGCTGCCTCTGTCCCTTTTCTAGCACAGCCGTTGCTGTCCCGGCTGAGGAGTTTCTAAGGGTAAGAGATGCAGATCACATACCTTAGCCCTGTGTGCACATGGCTGGCTTTGGAACTGGTCTGGAGCACTGTAACTACACCAAATCAAAGTGGCCCTGTGTTGGAACCCTCACACATTCTGGCAGCAATGCAAAATGGTGCACGACTTTGGAGAATGGTCTGGCAGCTCCCCCAGATTAAACAGAGTTACCACATAGTTCAGTAATATCACTCCTGAGTATATACACAAGAGAACTGAAGACATGTTAACCAAAACTTACGCGTGAATGTTCATAGCAGCATTATTCATAATAGTCAAAAATTTGAAACAACCCAAATGTCCATGAAATGATGGAAAACTAAAATGTGGTACAAGACGTGGTGTCCTGATACGTGCTACAAAAGGGACAAATCTTCCAAGTATTATGCTGTGTGTGAGAAGCCAGACAGAAAAGGACATATATCGTATGATTCCATTTACATGAAATGTCCAAAACAGGCAAAAACACAGAGACAGAAAGTAGATTGGTGGTTGCCAGGGGCTGGGGAGAGAAGGGGATCGAGACTGACTGCTAACAGGAAGGGTTTCTTTTGGGGGTGATAGAAATGTTCTGGAATTAGATGGTGAGAATAGTTACACAACCCTGTAAACATATAAAACAACTGCATTGTATCTAAAATGGTGGGGCAAGGGCACAAAACTGTGTGCCATGAAAGGGGTTCTGCCTCTGAGGCTCCCTTGCTGGTAGCCTTGCCCTCAGCCTTGACCTCAGCTGCGGCAGGCTCTTGGCCCCAGCCTCCCGTCTTGGCCCTGACTCGCCTCCTCTGTAGCCTTCCTTTCTCCTGCCCCCCCTGGTTTTGACTGACTGCTGAGTCATGCACTCAGCCAGTCCTTGCTCATTGAGCACTTACTGTATGCTGGGGCATGTGCTAGACCCGGGGGCCCAGCGGGAAGCCCACAGAGTCTAGGCTCACACCATTTTCCTGCCGCTGCTTCTGCTTGCTACGTGAGGCCCGGCTCACAGTAAGGTCTGCCCGCTGACCTGCGGCAGTGGCCCCCACCAAGGCAACACACAGAAAGGACAAGATGATGCCTTCCTGGGGCCCCCAACTGAGGCACCTGCTCTGGAGCAGTTCTAGCCATCATGTGTAGCTGCTTCTCAGTAAAATCCTTCATGAGAAGGTGTCTGCTCAGATTCACTGTTTTTCCTTTTCCCTCTCCTGGCTTTTTTCATGCACACATACACTTACACTCACCCAGACCAGGCTTACGGGTGGGGGCTGAGAGAGACAGTCCAGGGCTTCACATTTGATGACCACACTAATTGGCCTGGTTCCAGGTTAAGACTCCTTTGAGCAGTAGGGTTGCAAAGGCGAGAGCTGAAAGGCGTTTCACGCCGTAACCTCAGCCCGCTGCAGTTGCTCGGGACTGACTGGCCATTGCTGCCGAATGTCCCCTTCCCCTTCCTTACTCCCTTTTCCTCCTAGAAATCAGTCTAACCCTTTCCCAAAGAAGCCTTGGAGTGCAGGTGATGCCTGGACGGGGGCTGGGGGAACAGCAGTGTGGGGCCAGGTGGAGGCTGCTGGCTGCGGAGGAGCGGGGCTGCGGCACGTGGTGTCCAGGCCCCGCCCTGACCTCCAGTGCTGGCCCTCGGCACCCTTGTCTGAACGTCCTTGTCACCCTTGGTCGTTGTGGTTTTACATCCTAGCACATAGCTGCTGATGCTTGGCCACCGTGGCAGGCTCTCAGCCAAGTGGACTCAACTGTGAGCTCTTGCCCGGGCCCCCCAGGGCATCGGGATGGCTCTTTCCTTTCTGTGTTTCTTTGACGTCCAGGGCAATTCCACATACAGGCTTAGCCCCAAGCATAATGCTGGTGCCTCCTTCCACTTCCCATCACCCCCCGCCAACACTTGGGAGGTGTGAAGAGCCTCTCTCTTGGATTCCCCAGAGATTGCTCGCACCTCAAGGGACTCATGTTGCTGGGGCTGCATCCTTGATGTGAGAAACCCGAGCTCACTTGTAAGGGCCCAGCCTCCCCCTTATGCCTCTCTGTACCCCCTTTCTTAACTGAGGTGCTCGGCTCCCCGCCATCCGTCAGCGCACTGGGTTGCTCGGAGCAGACATTTCTGCTTGGTTTTCTTCCAGTGAAAGATGACCAAGAGGCTGTGCTTTGTTTCTACAAAACCGCCAAGGACTGTGTTATGATGTTCACCTACGCGGAGCTCCCCAGCGGGAAGTCCAACCTGACAGTCCTCAGGGAGCCAGGTGGGTCGGGGCGGGCTCTGTCCGCTGCCCCGGGGAGCTCGGCTTCTGACACCTTCCCCTGCTCTGGGCTTGTGGCCCTCTGTCCTCACTGCCTTTCCAAACCGCAGAGTGAGGAGGGGTCTAAGGCCACCCCTGCCCAGCTCCTGGAGTTTGGCAGAAAGGTGGGCGTACGCCTGAGGACCTGCTGCAGGTGGGGCTCTGGAGGTCACAGCCTGGAGGCTTGGGAGCTAGAGGGTCTCGTCTCGGAGCAGCCGGAGCTTGGGGGGATGAGAGGCCACAGCACACACTTCACCTGCATCGCTGACGGCGGTGAGCAGCTGCAGCTTCCGCAGAGGGCGGTCGGGCGGGTCAGCACTTGCCTCCACGAGCAGCCGCTGCACTGCCCCCGCCGCGCTCAGCTCCTGGGCCCCTGAGGAGGTCAGGCCTTCACGCAGGTATCCATAATTCTGGCTCCTGCTTTGGACCCAGGACCCAATGGCCTTTTGCTTTGGAGCATTCACGGTTTCCAGCATGACCCCTTTTCTTCTTCCCTGGAAGCGGGGCAGGGGTGAGGAGAAAAAGGGTTGCTCCCTTCAATTTACAGCTTTGCAAACTGTTTTTCCAAATTGAGCCAGACCACATAATATGCCTTCTTGGGGCCAGCGGAAGAGGAAATGCTGTGGTACCAGCCCAGGAGACAGGCCTGCAAGAATGAGGCTTTGTTTCTAGGTGCTGTCTTTGCGGTTCTTTGAAAATAAGCACATCCGCTGCAAAGGGCCACACTAAGGGCTTACAAATGTTGGCTGGCCCCCAGCCCAGCCCTTGTGGGCTTTATGAAACCTCCTCCCTGCCCGGTCTGCTCCTGAAACCATTTACATGAAGGCCGAGGCAGGTTCAGTCTGGAGAATGGAGACTGGGCCAGGCTGGGGCCTGGGCAGTCACGTGAGGGGAGAGGCTGCTGAGCACACAATGCACACGGCGTGTGGGAGTGAGGGGGGCAGCCACCAGGGCTCTCGTCTGCATGTTGCCACAGGTAGATTTGCTGTGGTTTGGAACAGGAGCCATCCCTCTTGGACTCTTCCCCTTTATGTGCATTGGAGAAAATTCTACCCCTCCCCCACCGCCCCCCCCCCCCCCCAGGTCACCCAGAAGCACTGTGGGACCTAAGAGAGAAGAGAGGGAAGACATTCTTAGAGAGGCACACCTGTCGCTCCAGATAGGCCTGAGGTGGGGGTGGGGATGGGGTGCTGTGCACGGCCATGCTCTGGTGGTTCTGCTCACCCTGCCTCCTGGTCTCCTCCAGAGTGTGGAACTGCCCCGGACGCCACAACCATCCTCCTGGCTGTGGTGGGCAGTATCCTCCTGATTGGGATTGCGCTCCTGGCCATCTGGAAGCTGCTTGTCACCATCCACGACCGGAGAGAGTTCGCAAAGTTCCAGAGCGAGCGGTCCAGGGCCCGCTATGAGATGGTAAGCCAAGGGGATGCTGGAAGTAGAGAAAAAGTCAAGCTGAGAGGTCTGGTTGAGGTCCCACAAGGTTTAAGGCCCGCTAACATCTTTGGCATTCAAATCAGGCAAACAAAACCTGAAAGGCGGTGTGTGTGGCCAGTTCTGGATGGTGAGAATGCACGGCCCAGGAGCACGGGGGGCCCCGTGCAGAGCCCCACAGCAGGCCCAGCTCAGGACCCTCATAGGGCAGAGGCACGTGGCACAGCCTCGTCTAGGAAGACGGTCCTAGAGACCGCAGACTCAGCAAAGGACCTCAAGTTGTTAGTGTCCATTACAGCATCCATCTGTGAGAGTCTTGTCTCCCTCGGCAAACTGCACTTTCCCAAAGGACTGAGCGCAGTGAACACCCCTAAATCCCCAGTTAGTTTCTGTTAAAGTTGGAAGGGACTTCAGAGATTGTCTGGTCCAGCTCCTCGTTTCAGAGATAAAGAGTAGAAGCTCCGTGACCGGGAGGGTCTTTCCCAGGCGTGACAGTCAGCGGCTGCGTGCTCAGGCGGCTGCCTTCTGGACTGACGGACCGAGGAGGAAGGGCCTCGAACCCTGAGTATGTGTGTTCAAGTGAACAGACACACATGTTCTCTTGCCTTTTGTGTTCTGTAGGCTTCCAACCCTCTGTACAGAAAGCCCATTTCCACACACACTGTGGATTTCACCTTCAACAAATTCAACAAATCCTACAATGGCACAGTGGACTGACAGCTCCTTTTCCTTGGAGGACCAGAGGGGGCTGACGAGAAGCCAGAGACTGATATGCCTTGGACAGCTGCTCAACTGGATCATGGCCCCCTAGAGGGACAAGCACAGACAGCTTCCCGTGAGCCTGGGCCAGGAGCCCACTCCCTGCACCAGAAGGCGGCCAGTGTGTCACCTGGCTGCCCGGCCACATCCACGCCAGACAGCCACCCCTCCAAGCCCAGGAAAAGGCCTGGGACCTTGGCGCTCTCAGCTTTCTGCACCACATCCAGCTCGACATCTCCAGGCACGGCTGGGGGCCTAGGCCGCCTCTCCCTTCCAGGAGGGCTGAGCCTCCAGCCTGGCCAGAGGAGAAGGCTCTTGGGAGCATCAGAGTGTGCAGAACCAACACGCACTCTGGCTTCTGTCGTGTTGATCATTTTTATATGAAATAAAAAGATCGTGCATTTATGGTATAGTTCTGATTACTGCGAACTGTCTGCTTGATATCTATCCTTGCACAGGGGTGTGTCGGTGGTGGGATTGTTGAGATGCCTGCTGAAGGCGCATAGTTGCAAATGTCAGTTTTCCAATTCTGTCCGTGTTTGTTTAGTACTTTTGTAACGAAAGGGGAAAAGTTTGGGATGAAAGTAAAAACTAAACCAAAAAATCTTGTGTTTGCCTGACATTCTCTGTGACACGTGTATTCCTATCCGAAGTAGTCTTAAGTGGTGCCCTGGTGGGGGCTGAAAAGGCTGTGTCCTTCCTCGGGGGACCCAGCACAAGCCAATCCACTATTCCAGGCCAGGGCTCTTCAAACAGGGCTCTGTTGGGATGCTCGAGGGAGAGCTAAGCCTGTGCCTTTGGACCCTCCCAGTTTTGGTGTAAAGAGCTTCATGCTAGAAACTGAAAACCACCCCACTGGCCTGCCTGCCCTGTTCCAAGGCTGGAAATGGATTGTGCACATGAAGAAAGGTCCAGATGTGACTTCCACCCAGTCTCTTTCCACATGGAGAATAGTTCGCTTCCAGTGCCTTCCCCAGTCAACTCCCATCTCCCAACCAGGCCCAGAGCATAAAACCCATTTCAGCGTGTTTTCCTGCACGTAGGTCCCTGAAGTGCCCTTAGGTTCCCCTGAGATGGAAGGGACCCGACAAATTCTCTGCTCCTGTCCCCTGTCCACGTGAGAGGAAAGGGTGAGACGGGCAGTCACCTGTCCAGGGGTCAGGACGTTAGCTAATGGCCTCCCAATACCTGCTCGCTCTTGTAAAATCTCCTTCACTTATCAGTTTTTCTGCTCTTGGCATCACGTCAAGGCTATTAGGCTTTCATTCCAAATTTATCTGTCCTCAGCCTTGGACCGATTTCCCTTCCTTCATTTTGGCAAACACGGAGGGAGGCAAGTGCCTGTTGGTAAATAAGGCCTCTTACCTGGGGCAAATACAAAGGGATTCTGAGTTTCCTTTGTTCTGCGTAATTAGGGTGAAACAGACCTCATGACTTGGTGAAGCTGCCTTAAAACCTTTATTGTACTAAAGCCAAATGTAAGTAATATATAAAAAGAGTCCCTGGTCCTTTTAAATATATAAATAAAATGGTGGCTTTGAGACTAAATTGAGAAAAATACAGTTTGGGAAGAAACTGGGTTTCTCTTGTTTAATTGTGGGTTTACCTGGAGACAAATTGTTAACTTGTTCAAAGGCTTGTTTTCCATCAGGCAGCTCTGTAAGGGCACGCAGTTCCTGAGCCACAGACTCTAAAGGCTTCTTTGCTTCTGGCGTCCACCTGACAGAAGTAAGGAGGATTTCATCTGTGACCCCCACCCTCCCACCCCGCTCCAACTGCTCACAGTGCCCTGCTGCCCTCTGCTGGGGGCTCCCGGGACTAGCAGTTGGGAGACTGGCCCCCTGAGATTCTGACCCCATGTGTGATTCTCTTACTCCTTTCCCTCGTCATTTGTCCGTACTAGCACCACCGCCCCGTCACCACCAGCACTCCTCCATGGGCACAAATAATGGAGCGGGGGCTGGAGGTGGGCTGCAAGCGCTCTCAAACCGTGGGCAGACTGACACTGCCCTTCCTGCCGCTGCTTGGAAGCACGCGATGCGAGTTCTAATGATGGCAAAGGGACTTGCAAGGGGCACCTGGCAGTCTCTGGAAAAGCCTTTCCTCGTATCTGGAGGGATGGTCAGGGATGCACTTGTTGGAAAGAGGGAGGGGTGGGGCTGTTTGCCTTGTAATTCATCTATAGTGATTTAATGCACCGGTTTCCAAATGGTACTTGTTTTGATTAACTGATTTTGAACACCTTTTTCAAATTGCAAAAGTAATATATGGGAAAGGTGAAAAATAAAGATATCATAAAGAGAGAATCTTTTATAATCATACCAAGTAGGGTAACTACTCCAGGTTTTTGTGTATGACTTCAGTCTGTTTTTTCTATGCATATACATATATATATAATTTTAACCAAATTAGGATGCAACTATCGCTCTCTTTAAAAGGACCAGGGACCCTCATTCCACTTGGTTGACTAGTTTTTAGTCAAACTAAAGTAACAGCTACCTCTTTGTGGGGGAAGAGATGTGTTTCTTAACTTTGTTTAATTGGGATCATAGCTTGAGGTTGAGTGTCATGAAACTCAGGATGGATTTCAGGTGACAGCAAACAGATGGGGAAATGGGAGGGGAAGAGGGGCCTTTCTCTCTGTTCAAGGATCACCTGTTAACTGGCTAGCTCCGAGGGTCTCCCCGCGTGTAAGCTCCCGCTTGCTTCTGAGAAGGGCAGCTGGGGTGCTGGGACTTGCTCGGTGACTGGCTGCGAGGATGCAGTGAGGAGAGGAGGAAGCTGACAGTGCTCGGCTGACACTCAGGAGGAGATAAGGGTCGGACTCGTGTGTCTGAGGCGCTGAGGGCCCCTGGGAGGGGTGTGCTGGGCCAGCGCCGGAGATGTGGACAGGGACATGGCGCACTTGAGGCTGGCCGAGTAGCAGGCGCTCGGCTATGGCTTTCAGCGTGGCTGTGAAGGGGGCCCTCTGGTCCCTCTCACTGGGGCCAGTGGCCAAGGAGGGCTCCTTCGGTTTGTCTCACCTGGCTTCTGGTCCTCCCCCAGCTCGGGGCTCCCGATGTTCAGGCCTCAGACCCTGGGGGGAGGATGCGAAGTGTAGGGAGGCCAGAGGGTGAGAAGTGGTGGCGCTGGTGGAGAGAGCCCTGGAGAGAGCCTCCTTCTAGGGGCGCCTGGGTGGCTCAGTCGTTAAGCGGCTGCCTTCGGCCCGGGTCAAGATCTCAGGGTCCTGGGATCGAACCCTGCATCAGGCTCCCTGCTCGGAGGGAAGCCTGCTTCTCCCTCTCCCACTCCCCCTGCTTGTGTTCCCTCTCTCGCTGGGTCTCTGTCAAAAAAAAAAAAAGGAACCCTCCTTCTTAGCTCCCAGCACCCCTACAGCCGAGCTCGCAGCTTTGGAGGGAACTCTTGGATGGTCCAGACATCAGCTCGTATATGTACTCCTCGTATCCGGTTTCTTTCTCTTAAGAGTTCAATGCCAGGAAGTTCTAATGCTTCCTTTTGTCGTATGATGGGACCTGCAGGGTCGGGCCTGTTTGGTGTCTTGATTGTCAGGAAGCTGGGAAGTAAATGCAACAAAATATAACTTACCTTTAATTCTTATTGAGATCTTGATCTCTCCCCTGAACTGTCCCCTCCACTGCCCCCGCTCAGCCCTCACCCCTGTCCCCCTCTCCACACATGCTTTTAGATCCTTCTGACCGTGTCCTGCTGTATCATTCCTTCATCTTAAGGGCCTCCAGTTCTTGTTGCATAAAGGCAAGATCTAAACTGTAAGTAACCATAAGCCCCAACCTTCTAGGGTAGGAAGATACTTAAACTTTTTGCGTTGTGGACCCTTTCAGCGTTCTGGCAAATGCTACCGACTCCTTGTCAGAATAATGCATGTGAATGTGTAAATAGGTAACATACCAAAAAGCCTGACCTACTTATCAGAGCAACTGGTTACCATTTACCATCTTAGTTTTACTCCAGAAACACCCTACAAGGCTCACCAATTAAAGCTTTGTTGGTCTTAACCTGCTTAGAATAGCAAACCCCTGAGACTAAAAGCAGCCTCTCCTCCTCACTTGGTCCTCACAATAGGCCCACAGGATGTTCAGGGAAGGCAGTTCCACGTTTTACAAAGGATGAAATTGAGGTCAGTCACCCCCAGGGTGAGAGGGTTGGCAAGGGAGACCCCAGCTCAGGGACCCCTTCTCTATTTTGACACTCTTTCCTTCACAGGGCACTTTCTGGAAAACGTGTGACTGGCTTCTTATCCTAGAGCTCACGTATAAGTGAAATCATGTGGTACTTGTCTTTCTCTGTCTGACTTACTTCACTTAGCACAAGACCCTCTAGGTCCATCCATGTTGTCATAAATGGCAAGAGCTCATTCTTTCTTATGGCTGCGTAATATTGTATATGTATGTGCGTGTGCGCACGCACGCCTTGTCATCTTTCTCCATTCATCTATCAATGGGCCCTTGGGCTGCTTCCATAACTTGGCTATTGTAAATAATGCTGCAGTAAACATAGGGGTGCATGGATCTTTTTAAATTAGTTTTTAAATTAGTGTTGTCATTTCTTCAGATAGATACCCAGAAGTGGAATGACTGGATCATATATTTCTACTTTTGGGTTTTTGTTTGTGTTTTTGTTTTGAGGAAACTCCATACTATTTTTCACAGTGGCTGCACCAGTTTATATTCCTACCACTGTAGGTAGGGTAATCACCAACACTTGTTATTCCTTGTCTTTTTGATACTAGTCAGTCTGACAGGTGTGAGGTAGTATCTCACTGTGGTTTTGATTTGCATTTCCCTGATGTTGAACATCTTATGTGTCTGTTGGCCATCTCTATGTCTTCTTCGGAAAAATGTCTATTCAGGGCTTCTGTGCACTTTTTAATCAGATGGTTTGTTTTTCTTGGTTTTGAGCTGCATGAGTTTTGGATATTAACCCCTTATCGGATATATCATTTGCAAATATCTTCTCCCATTCTATAGGTTGCCTTTTCATTTTGTTGATGGTTTCCTTTGCCATGCAAAGGCTTTTTATTTTGGTGTAGTCTCCATAGTTCACATTTGCTTTTGTTTCCCTTGCCCAAGGAGACATCCATAAATAGGTTGCTAAGGACAATGTCCAAGAGATTACTGCCTATGTTTTCTTTTAGGAGTTTTATGGTTTCAGGCCTCACATTTGGGTTTTTAATCCATTTTGAGTTTATTTTTGTATATGGTAGAAGAACGTGGTCCAGTTTTCCCAACACCACCTATTGAAAAGACTCTTCTTTCCATCATATATTCTTGCCTCCTTTGTTGTAGATTAACTGATAATACAGGCGTGAGTTTATTTCTGGGCTCTCTATCCTGTTGCATTGATCTGTGTGTCTGTTTTTGTGGCAGAACCATACCGTTTTGATCACTGCAGCTTTGTAGTATACCTTGAAATCTGGGGCTGTGATACCTCCAGCTTTGTTCTTTCTCAGGATTGCTTTGGCGATTCAGGGTCTTCTGTGGTTTCACACAAATTTTAGGATTTTGATAAAATTTTGATATTTTGATAGGGATTGCTTTGAATCTGTAGATTGCTTTGGGTGGTAGGAACTTTATAATGATACTAATTCTTCCAAACCACGAGCATGTAATATCTTTTCATTTGTTTGTGTCATCTTTAACTTCTTTCATCAGCGGCCTAGTTTTCAGAGTATAGGTCTTTCACTTCTTTGGTTAAATTTATTCTTAGGTATTTAATTTTGGGGGGGGTGCAATTGGGATTGTTTTCTTAATTTCTCATTGTACTTCTTCATTATTAGTGTAGAGAAATGCAACAGATTTCTGTATATTAATTTTGTATCCTTCAATGTTACTGAATTCATTTATAGATTCTAATAGTTTTTTGGTGGAGTTTTTAGGTTTTCTACACATACGGTATCATCATCTGCAGAGAGTGACAGTTTTATTTCTTCCTTACCATTTTGGATGCCTTTTATTTCTTGTCTGATTGCTGCAGCTAGGACTTCTAGTACTATGTTGAATAAAAGTGATGAGAGTGGACATCCTTGTCTTGTTCCTGATCTTAGAGGAAAAGCTTTCCATTTTTCAACATTGAGTATGATGTTAGCTGATGTTTTTCATATATAGCCTTTGTTTTGTTGAAGTATGTTTCCACTAAACCCATTTTGTTGAGAATTTTATCATGAATGTATTTTGTCAAATGCTTTTCCTGCATCTACTGAGATGATCATGTTTTTTATTCCTTCCTCTTGCTAATGTGATTGATTTGTGAATATTGAACCACTCCTGCATTGGGCAAATCCCACTTGATCAGGGTGAATGATATTTTAAAATGTTGTTGAATTCATTTTGCTGATATTTTGTTGAGAATTTTGTATCTTTTTTCATTGGTTTTTGGTTGTTGTTGTTTTTGGCAGTGTCTTTGACTTGGTATCTGGGTAATGCTGACCTCACAGAATGAATATGGAATTTTTCCTTCTCCTGTTTTTTGAAATACATTGAGAAGAATAGGTATTAACTCTTCTTTAAGTGTTTGGTAGAATTCATCTGTGAAGCCATCTGGTCCTGAGCTTTTGTTTGTTGGAACTTTTTTGATTACGGATTCAATTTCATTACTAGTAATAAGTCTATTTAAATTTTGTAGGAGCACCTGGGTGGCTCAGGTCATGATCTCAAGGTCCTTGGATCAAGCCCCTCTCAGGGTTCCCTGCTCAGCGGGGAGCCTGCTTCTCCCTCTGCCTCTGCTTGCTCGCATGCTCTCTCTCAAATAAATAAATAAAGTCTTTTAAAAAAATAAATTTATTTCTTCCTGATTCAGTTTTGGAAGGCTGTATGTTTCTAGGAACTTTATCCATTTCTTCTAGGTGGTCCAATTTGTGGCATATAATTTTTTTGTTGTAGTCTCTTACAGTCCTTTGTATTTCTGTGGTGTCACAGTTATTTCTTCTCCATTTCTGATATTGAGTCTTCTCATTTTTCCTTGATGAGTCTGGATGAAGGTTTATTGATTTTTGCTTATCTTTTCGAAGAATCAGCCCTTAATTTCATTGTTTTGTTTGGTCCCTATTTAATTTATTTCTGCTCTAATCTTTATTGTTTCCTTCCTTTTCTACTAGCTGTGGGCTTTGTTATTATTTTTCTTGTTCTTTTACGTATAAGGTTAGGTTGTTTGAGATTTTTCTTGTTTCTTGATATAGGCCTATATCACTATAAACTCCTCTCTTAGAACTGCTTTTGCTGTGTCCCAAAGATTTTGGACTACCGTGTTTTGTCTCCATGTATTTTTTATTTCCTTTTTGATTTCTTCTTTGACATATGCGCTGTTTAGTAGCATGTTGTTTACCCTCCATGTGTTTTTTCTAGATTTTTCTTGTAATTGATTTCTAGTTTCATACTGTTGTGGTTAGAGAAGATGCTTGACATGACCTAAACCTTAAATTTATTGAGACTTGTTTTATAGCCTAACATGTGATCTATCCTGGAGAATGTCCCATGTGCACTTGAAAAGAATGCATATTCTGCTTTGTTTTGGATAGAATGTTCTTTATATATTTAGGTCCATCTAGTCTAATGTGTTGTTCAAAGACATTACCTTGCTGCTTTTCTGTCTGGATGATGTATCCATGATGTAAGTGGGGTGTTAAAGTCCCCTATTATTATTATACTATTATCAATTTCTGCCTTTATGTTTGTTCATTAATGTTTGCTTCACGTATTTAGGTGCTTCTAGGTTGGATGCATAGATATTTACAATTGTTATGTTCTCTTGTTAGATTGATCCCTTTATCATTATATAATGTCCTTCTCTGTCTCTTGTTACAGTCTGTTTTAAAGTCTATTTTGTCTGATGTAAGTATTGCTACCCTGGCTCTGCTCCCCCTCCACCTCCCATTTGTTTATGTTTTTTCCATCTCTTCACTTTCGGTCTGTATGTGTCTTTAGGTCTGAAGTCTTTTGTAGGCAGCATGTAGATGGGTCTTATTGTCTTATTTTTTTTAATCCATTCAGTCATCCTTTGTCTTTTGACTGGAGCATTTAGCCCATTTACATTTAAAGTAATTATCGGTAGATATGTACTTCTTGCTGTTTTGTTAATTGTGTTCTCTTCAGGTTGTTTTTGTAGCTCTTCTCTGTTCCTTTCTTTATCTCTGCTCTCTTCCCTTGAGGTTGATGGCGTATGTTAGTGTTCTGCTTGTATTCCTCTTTATTTTTCGTGTGTCTCTTAAAGGGCGTTTTGTTTAAGTACGCTCCACGCTCAGTGTGGAGCCCAATGTGGGGCTTGAACTCACGACCCCAAAATCAAGACCTGGGCTAAGACCAAGAGTTGGACGCTTAACCAGCTGAGCCACCCATGCACCCCAATTACAGGTTTTTGATTTGTGGTTTCCATTGGGTTCACATACAACATCTTATGCAAACAGCAGTCTGTGTTAAGTTGATGGTCACTTAAGTTCTAACACATTCGAAAAGCACCAAACTTCTACTCCCCCCTCCATGTTCTATGTATGTCACCTTTTACATTTTATTTTGTGTATCTCTTGACTAGTTTTTGTGGGTATAAATGATTTTACTACTTTGATGTTTTAACCTCCATACTGGCTTTATAAGTGATTAATCTACTTTTACTATAAGTTTGCTTTTACCTGTGAAATTTTTTTTCATGATTTTCCTCTAGTTATGGCCTTTTCTTTCCACTTAAAGAATCTCCTTTAATGTTTCTTTTAAGGCTGGCTTAGTGGTGATGAATGCCTTTAGCTTTTGTTAGTTTGGGAAAATCTTTACCTCTCCTGGGTGTAGAGTATTGGTTATTGGGTTTTTTCCTTTCAATACCTTGAATATATCATCCCACTTCCTTCTGGCCTGCAAAGTTTGTTAAAAAATCAACTGATAGCCTTATGGGGTTTCCCTTGTATGTAACTGTTTTCTCTTGTTGCTTTAAAAAATCTCTATCACTATTTTTTGCCATTTTGATTATGTGTCTTGGGGTGGACCTCCTTGGCTTAATTTCTGTGCTTCCTTGATCTAGATGTATTTCCTTTCCCAGATTAGACAAGTTTTCAGTTATTTCTTCAAATAAATTTTCTGCCCTCTTGTCTCTCTCTTCTCCTTCTAGGATCCCTATAATGTGAATGTTATTACACTTGATGGTGTCACTGAGTTCCCTTAACCTATTCTCATTTTTTTATTACCTTTTTATTTTGCTATTCAGCTTAGTTGCTTTCCTTACTGTGTTTTCCAGATCCCTGACCTATTTTTCTGCATCATCTAATCTGCTGTTGATTCACTTGTGTATTTTTAATTTGTTATTGAATTCTTCAGCTCTGGGGTGCCTGGGTGGCTCAGTTGGTTAAACGACTGCCTTCGGCTCAGGTCATGATCCAGGAGTGCCAGGATCGAGTCCCACATCGGGCTCCCTGCTCGGCAGGGAGTCTGCTTCTCCCTCTGACCCTCCCCCCTCTCATGCTCTCTCTCTCTCAAATAAGTAAAACCTTAAAAGAAAAAATGAATTCTTCAGCTCTGTTTTTTTATATGTTCTATTTCTCTGTTGAAATACTGAGTTCATATACTCTTCTCCAGTCCAGTGAGTATGACCATTACTTTATCAGGCATGTTTATTTCCATTTCATTTAGCTCTTCTACTGTGATTTTTGTCTTGTTCTTTCATTTGGGACATATTCCCATTATCTTGTCTAATTCTCAGGATTAATGGTTATGACTGCCCTCTCTTCTCAGGGGCTTCTGGTGTTAGAACAGTCTGCTACTAGTCTGATTTATTTTTTTGGTTAACTCTTTATCCTTGAAGTTCAATAATTTTTATAGGATATGCCTAAGCCTATGCCTTTGTCCCTAGCTCCTGCCTAGAATTTAGTGGGCTCTTTTAATCTGCAAACTCAAGTTATTTTTTTCAAACTAGAAATTGTCAGTTATTCCTAAAATGATTTCCTCTCCTCCCTGAATGTCTTCTTTTATTCGTGCATCTGTCCTCTATGGCTCTCATCTACTCCCTTACTATTTCCATTTCTTTGTGTCCTGAATTTTTATGATTTCTTCCACTTGATCTTCCAGCCCATGAATGTAGTTCTCAATATTATCATACCATCTTTAAATTTTCCATCGCACTTTCAAATTCAAAACTAAAATTATTTAAGTTCTCCCAAAACTTGGGTCTTGTTTTTGTTATTTTGGTCTCTGAAGTGTGATGTTTCCTGTGGCAACTCATTCTCACCAGAAGCCCTGTGCTCACGAAGACTCAAACATTTTGCTGGGCCCCATTCCAGGTACAGAAAAAACTGCAATGAACAGAAGAGTGAATCCCTGCTCTCTTGGAGCTCGCACCTGTTATGGGTGCTTTGCTTTGCTTTCCTCCCCTGGTTGCTGGATTTCCTCAGGCACTTTCTTTTGTCTACCCTTGGCTCTGTACACCTCGAGAGGTGGAGCAGACCCTCCTAGAGCAGCAAACCTATGCCTGGTAGGAGGCCTAACACTTCTAAGGGCCAGCATTACAGTAACCAGGACAGTCTGTCAGAAACCTCAGTTCCTCCCAAGCAAGGAAAATCCAGCTGACCCTCCGGTGTATGCGCACGCACGCATGTAGACACACGTGCGACTTCTCCACAAGTCCTGAGCCTCACTACTGTTCCGTCTGCCTACTTAATGGAGACAGTACCTGGCACCTGTCCTCTTCCCCAGAGATCCTGGCAGAGCCTGTGGTCGTGTTACAGTTTTACCTGAACAAACCCACCAGCCATTTTGTCCAGTAGAGAGAGATGAGGGAATGGGAGTTGAGAGGAAATAACATTAATGGTGACTTCAGGCTGCCACCTTCACACTCCAGTGCCTTTTTCAGACATTCAGACAGTCCCTGGAGGCTTTTCCTAGGGATGACTCCCATCAACATGATAGTTGAATTGGGACCGAGACTCCAGTTAGTTAGCCACAGGCTAATCCCAGGACCGAGACTCCTGTTAGCCACAGGCTGCAGTGATGGGAGAGCCTCCAACTGCAACTGCCACATGGCCCAGCTCAAACAAGATCTTGAACAGGCAGAGGAGGGGCCATTTCAAAATGCTCACCTAAGCTCACACCCCATTCCCCTCCCTCCAAGATGCTTCCTGAAAAGACAAATATATAGAATTGGGGAAAATCTCTTATCAATCAGTAGTGGAGAAGAGGGATCATCCAGAAACTCAGAAGAACTGGTGGGAGAAATCAGGTATTTGGGAGCAGAGGAGAAGGGCCGTTCCGCTTGTTAGGGTACGTGCATGAAGGTGGGGCCTGGGAAGGTGGATGTCCCTGCCCTCACCTCAGCAGAAACCCAGACCTGCTGATAACAATGTCAACTCTGTGGCTGGGCTTTCGCTGTCTTTCTAGTAAAGGCAGACTTCCCTGTCCATGACCATTGGGATAATTAGGCAGGATCCTCGGCACACCTTCAAATGGAACCTCAGATGTCTTGAAACTGCTGTCTTTTTAAGGAAATGAAAGAGCAGCCTGTCTACTTGTAATCCAAGTTGGGCAAGAGGAAGCCGTGACAGGTGCAGCACAGGTCCACAGGTGCTGCCTCGGTGAGGAAATGAGTCAGGGCACCTCCCCCTTGGGTGAGATAAACACCAGGTACTGGCTTCACCAGACACTAGCTACTGTCATCTTCCCCTCTTCCTCCCTCTGGACACCTGTACTATCACTTTTAAGTAGGAAAGGAGAATAGCTAATATTTAAATATTATTGGGCATCACATAAGACACAGAATAAAGGACACATGAAATACTGTCCTCGTTTGAGCCTTTTGAGGTCTTAAAATTTTTGTGTGACAGCAATTAATCAAAATCAAAAAAGTCTGATCTAGGGATGGGGGAAATGCTTAAATATGAAAGACCCCAACACACGCAGAACTGTGATTGCCTAATCAATATCAGTCTCCAAAAAAAAAAAAAGAGCTTGAACATGAATTTATTATAGTAACAATGCAGTGATTATTCAGCATTCAGTATTTCCTAAAGACTGTGAGAAACCCAGAAGTCATTGCAACACAGAACCCACGAAAGAATCCAACCCATTAAGTGTTGCTTGTTATTTCAAGCCAGTGCATCTCAGGAGACCATGTATCTTCAAGGTCTTCACAAAAATGTATCGAGACACTCAAATACCAAGTCTACGCAAATAAGCTTCCCAAGCAGCTTTTCGGTACAACTCAGCTGCTTCCAGACGATTAAATGATGATGTTATGCCCCGGCCTACAATGATGATATCAGAACCTCGTTTGCCAATAACTTCTTGTGGGCTACTGTACTGTTGGCCAAGATTATCCCCTGCAAAAACAGAAAAGTCACTGTTTAACACAATACAAAAAATAAAATAAAAAAAAATCAAGAAACCAATCAAATGAGTTTTCTGAATAAGAATCTAACCAGCTTTAAACAAATATGTGCCATATGTGTTCTCCATGCCCCTCCTGGACAGCAAGTGATTAAAAGCAGATGAAGGGACTCCTTAGGCCAGAGATCCCATGGCAGAAAAAGATGCTAACCAGCTCTTCAATGTTGAATTTTAGAGCATTTATCATTAACAGTATCAAAAACCAGTAAATCTCCTATTGCCAAGAAAGATTCATTACCAAAAAACAAACAAAAAAAAAAACAGTAAAAATTGGCCTCACAATCAAAGACAATTATACTATACATCTCAGGATCACTGTGACACTGTTGGAAAATTCCTCACAAACCTCTAACCTGACCACACCAAAATGAGTCTTCTGTCATAACCCTATCCAGTGCTCAGACTATATACAAACCCTAATCCTTAATTTTGACCTTTTACTTCTTTACTCTATCAACATTTGTTTTAACTTAAATAATTTGTGTTTTTTAACCCAAGTATAACTGACATACAATATCCTATTATTCAGGTGTATGTCATAATGATATTTTTATACATTAGGAACTGATCTCCAAGAGAATTCATTGCTGTCAGCACAGAAAGTTATTACCATATTGACTATATTCCCTGTGCTGTACATTACATCCCCCATGGCTTATTTATTCTATAATTAGAAGTCTGTATCTCTTAATCCCCTTCACCTGTTTCACCCATTCCTCAGCTGCTCCCCCAACTAGTAACCAACACTTTGTTTCCTGTACCTATCAGTCTGTTTCTGCTTTGTTGGTTATGGTTTTTTTAGATCCCAGGATAAGTGAAATCATAAGGTCTTTGACTTATTTTACTTGGCATAATACCCTCTAGGTTCATCCATGTTGTCACAAATGAATGACAAGATGTCACCTTTTTTTTTTCATGGCTGAGTAACATGCCATTGTGTAACCTATACCACATCTCTCTCCATTCCTCTGTTAATGGACACTTGGGCTGCTTCCATATCCTGGATATTGTAAATAATGCTGCAATGAACATACGGGTGCATATCCTCTTCAAATTGATGGTTTTGTTTTCTTCTGATAAAATACCCAGAACTGGAATTGCTGACGGTATGACAGTTTTTTTTTGAGAGACCAGTACTGTTTTCCACAGTGGCTGTACCAATTTACTTTCCTACCCAACACTAGTAGACTAGGGTTCCCTCTTCTTCACATCCCTGTTCTCTGATGATTAGTGATGTTGAGTGTCTTCTCATGTACCTGTCGACCATCTGCATGTCTCCTTTGAAAATATGTCTATTCAAGTCCCCTGCTCATTTTTAAATCAAGGGTTTTTTTTTTTTTTTAATGTGTAAGTTCTTTATATATTTTGGATATTACCCTTTTATCTTTATTTGATGTATTATTTGCAAATTCCTTCTCCCATTCGATGGGAGCCTTTTCCTTTATTTGGTTTCCTTAGCTGTGCAAAAACTTTTTAGTTGGATGTAATCCCAGTATTTTAGTTTTTATTGCCCTTGCCTATGAAGACTGATCCAAAAAAATATTGCTAAAACTCATACAAAAGAGCTTGCTGCCTATGTTTTCTTCTGGGGGTTTACAACTTCAGGTCTCCCATTCAAGTTTGAATACATTTTGAATTTATTTTTGCATATGATGTAAGAAGTGGTCCAGTTTAATTCTTCTGTGTGTAGCTGTCCAGTTTGCCCAACATCATTTATTAAAGAGACGGTCTTCTCCCCATTGTACATTCTTATCTCCTTTGTCATAGATTAACTGACCATATAAGAGTGTTTATCTTTGGTCTCTCCATTCCATTGATCTATGTGTCTGTTTCCATGCCAATACCATATTATTTCAGTTACTATAGCTTTGTAATTTAGTCTGAAATCAGGGAGCACGATACGTCCAGCTTTGTTCCTCTTTCTCAAGAATGCTTTGACTATTTGAGGTCTTTTGTGGTTCTATACAAATTTTGGGATTCTTTGTTCTAGTTCTGTAAAAAATGTCAATGTTACTTTAATGGAGATTGCACTGAATCTGTAGACTGCTTTGGGCAGTATGGACATTTTGTAATTCTTTCAATCCATGAGCACAGAATACTTGTCTATATATTTGTATAATCTTCAATTTCTTTCATCAAGGTCTTAACAGTCTTCAGAGTACAGGTCTTTCACTTGGTTATATTTATTCCTAGCTATGTTATTCCTCTGGATGCAATCGTAAATGGGTTTTCTTCTCTCTGTGATAGCTTATTATTAGTGCATAGAAACAACCAATTTCTGTATGTTAATTTTGTAACCTGAGAACTCTACTGAATTCATTTAAGTTTTTTGGTGGACTCTCTAGGGTTTTCTGTAGACATACCTCATTTTACTGCACTGCACTTTACTTTGCAGATACTGCATTTTTTTTACAACATGAAGGTTTGTGGCAACCTTGCATTCAGTAAGGCTCTTGGCCCCATTTCTCCAACAGCCTTTGCTTACCTTGTATCTCTATCACATGTTGGTACTTTTCACGATATTTCAAACTTTTTCATTACTGTTATATTTTTTACAGTCATCTGCGATCATAGATCTTTGATATTACTAATGTAACTGTTTTGGGGCACAACAAACTGTGCCCATATAAGATGGTGAACTTGATAAATGTATGTGTTCTTACTGCTCCACCACCAGCCATCTCTCTCCCTCTTCTTGTCCTTCCCTATTCCCTGAGACACAGCAATATTGAAATTAGGCCACTTAACCGTACAATTCTCTAAGTGTTCGAGGGAAAGGAAGAGTCACATGTCTCTCACTTTGAATCGAAAGCTAGAAATGATTAAGCTTAGTGAGAAAGGCATGTTGAAAGCCAAGATGGGCTGAAAACTAGTCTTCTTGCACCAAACAGCAAAGCTGTGAATGCAAAGAAAAAGTTCTTGAAGGAAATTAAAAGTGCTACTCTACTGAACACATGAATGATAAGCGATACATATGGAGAAAGTTTCAGTGGTCTGGATAGAAGAGTAAATTAGGCACAACACTCCCTTAACCCAAAGCCTAATCCAGAGCGAGGCCCTAACTCCCTTTAACTCTAGGAAGGCTGATAGAGGTGAGGAAGCTGCACAAGAAACGCTGGAAGCCAGCAGAGGTTGGCTCATGAGGTTTAAGGAAAGAAACCGTCTCTATAACATAAAAGTGTAAGGTGGGGGCACCTGGGTGGCACAGTTGGTTGAATGTCCCAACTCTTGGTTTCAGCTCAGGTCATGATCTCAGGGTCTTGAGATCAAGCCCCACTCTGGCCTCTGAGCTCAGTGAGGAGTCTGCTGGAGTTTCTCTTTCCCTCTCCCTCAGGCCCTCCCCCAAGCTTGCTCTCTCGTGCTCCACCGCCCCCACCCCCCGGTCTGGAAGATTTAGCTCAGATAATTAATGGAAGTGGCTACGCTAAACAGGTATTTTCATGTAGGTTAAACAGACTTCTATTAAAAGAAGATGCTATCTAGGACTTGTATAGCTAGAGAGAAGTCAATACCTGGCTTCAAAGTTTCAAAGGACAGACTGACCCTCTTTTGTTGGGTGCTGATGCAGTTTGTGACTTTAAGCTGAAGCCAATACTTACCATTCCAAAAATTCTAGGGTCCTTAAGAATTATGCTAAATCTACTCTGCCCATGCTCTATAAATGGAACAACAAAGCCTGGATGACAGCATATTTGTTTACAACATGGCTCACTGAATATTTTAAGTCCACTGTGGAGACCTACTGCTCAGAAAGAAAGATTCCTTTCCAAATATTACTGCTTCCTGAGAGTGTACTTGCTTACCAAGAGTTTTGTTGGGAGATGTACAATGAGATTAATGTTGTCATGCCTGCTAATACAACAGCCATTCTGCAGCCCATAGATCAAGGGGTAATTTTGAGTTCCAAGCCTTATTAAGAAATACATCTCATGGGGCACCTGGGTGGCTCAGTCAGTCAAGCATCAACTCTTGGTGTCAGCTCAGGTCATGGGTCCTAAGATTGGGCCCCACACCAGGTTCCACGCTCAGAAGGGAGTCTGCTTGAAGATTCTCTCCCTCTGTTGCTCAGGTATGCACGTGCTCTCTCTCTCTAAAATACATAAATCTTTTTTTTTTTTTTAAGATTTTATTTATTTGACAGAGAGAGACACAGCAAGAGAGGGAACACAAGCAGGGGGAGTGGGAGAGGGAGAAGCAGGCTTCCCACTGAGCAGGGAGCCCGATGCAGGGCTTGATCCCAGGACCCTGGGATCATGACCTGAGCCGAAGGCAGATGCTTAACGACTGAGCCACCCAGGTGCCCCAATACACACATCTTAAAAAAAAATACATCTCGTAAAGCTATAGCTGCCATAGACCGTGATTCCTCTGATGGATCTGGGCACAGTAAAGTGAAAACCTTCTGGAAAGGATTCACCGTTCTAGCTGCCATTAAGAACATTTGTGATTCATGGGAAGAGGTCAAAATAACAGCATTAACAGGAAGAGTTTGGAAGTTGCTTCTAGCCCTCACGGATGACTTTGCGGGGTTCAAGACTTCAGTGGAAGAAATAACTGCAGATGTGGGGGAAACCGCAAGAGAACTAGAATTAGAAATGAGGCCTGAAGATGTGACTGAACTGCTGCCATCTCATGAAAAAACTTGAACAGATGAGGAGTTGCTTCTTACAGATGAGCAAAGAATCAAGAAAATGGTTTCTTGAGATGGAATCTTCTCCTGGTCAAAATGCTGTTAAGACTGTTGAAAGAACAACAAAGGATTCAGAATACTACCTAAACTAAGTTGATAAAGCAGTGGCAGGATTTGAGAGGACTGACTCCACTTCTGAAAGACATTCTATGGTTAAAAATGCTGTCGAACAGGGGTGCCTGGGTGGCTCAGTCGGTTGAATCTTAATCTCAGCTCAGGTCTTGATCTCAGGGTCGTGAGGTCAAGCCCTCCATTGGGCTCCAAAATGGAGGCGGGGCCTACTTAAAAAAAAAAAAAAGCTTTCAAACAGCACTGCATGCTATAGAGAAACCCTTTATGAAAGAGTCCATCGATACTACACACTTCGTTGTCTTATTTTTAAAAATTGCCAGAGTTGCCCCAACCTTCAGCAATCACCACCACGATCAGTCAGCAGCCACCAAAATCAAGGCAAGACCTTGCACCAGCAAAAAGATTACAATTTGCTGAAGGCTCAGATGATGGTTAGCATTTTTTAGCAATGAAGTATTTTTTAATTAAGGTATGTACTTTGTTATTTTAGACATAAAGCTATGCAACACTTAATACTCTACGGTAGAAACACAACTTTTATATGCACTGTGAAAGCAAGAGGTTTACTTGACTTGCTTTATTGCAATATTTACTACAGTGGTCTGATACTGAAGCTGCAGTATCTCTGAGGTATTCCTGTGTGTAGTATTATGTCATCTGCAACTACTGAGTTTTACTTTTTCCTTTTTAATTTGGATGCTTTTTATTTTTCTTGCCTGAATGCTGTCGGTTGGACTTCCAACGCTATGATGAATATTTCTTTATTGAGGTATAACTGAGATATAACATTAGTTTCAGGTGTACAACATAATGATTTGAAATTTGTATACATTGCCAACTCATCACAGTAAGCCTAGTTAACAATTAGGACCTTGAGTAATTACAAAAAAATCTTTGTGTGAGAACTTTTAGGACTTACCCTCTTAGCAACTTTCCAAAATGCAATACAGTATTATTAATTACGGTCACCATGCTGTACATTACATCCCTCTTATTTTATAATGAAGTATGTACTTTTTGACACCCTTTACCCCTTTGGCCCACTCCCCACCTTCAGCCTCTAGCAAACACTAATCTGTTCGCTAGATCTATGAACTTGTTTTGTTTTAGAGTCCACATACAAGTGAGGTTATATGGTATTCGTCATTCTCTGGTTTATTTCACTCAGCATAATGCCCTCAAGGTCCATCTATATTGTCGCAAATGGCAAGATTCCATTATTTTTGGGTCATTATATTCCATTGTGTGTGTATATATTCTATTGCAAACATCCACTGATGGACACTGAGGTTGTTTCCACATCTTGGCTATTATAAATACTTCTGCAATGAATACGGGGGTGCATGTATCATTTTGAGTGTTTTTGTTTTCCTTGGATTAATACTCAGAAGTGAAATTATTGGGTCATACAACTTTACTTTTTTGAGGAACCTCCACACTGTTTTCCGTGTACCAATTTACATTCCCAGTAACAGAGCACAAGGGTTCCCTTTTCTCCACAGTCTTGCCAACACTTCTTGACTTTTGGATACTAGCCAATCTGACAGGTGTGAGGTGTTATCTCACTATGGTTTTGATTTGCATTTCCCTGATGACTAGTAATGGTTAGCATCTTCATGTGCCTGTTGGCCATCTGTATGTCTTCTTTGTAAAATGTCTTTTCAGATCTTCTGCCTATTTAATTGGATTGTTATTCTTTTTTTCTGGCTACAGAGGAATACGAGTTTAGTATATACTCTGAGTATTAACCCCTTATCAAATACATGATTAGCAAATATTTCCTCCCATTTAGATGGTTGCCTTTTAATTTTGTTGATGGTTTCCTTTGCTGTGCAGAATCTTTTTAGTTTAATATAATTCCACTTATTTATTTTTCTTTTGTTTTAGTTTTGGTCAGATTCAAAAAAAATCACTGCCAAAACTGATGTCAAGGAGCTTACCACCTATGTTTTCTTCTAGAAGTTTTATGATTTCAAGCCTTACTTCAAGTCTTTACACCATTTTATTGAAGAGAATGTCCTCTCCCCATTGTATATTCTTAGCTCCTTTGTCATAAATTGACCATATATGCATGGGTTTATTTCTGGGCTCTCTACTATATTCCATGGATCTACGTGTCTGTTCTTATATCAAAATTGTTTTACCTACTATAGCTTTGTAATTAGTTTGAAATCGAGGAGTGTGATGCCTCTAATTTGGTTGTTCTTTCTCAAAACTGCTTTGGCTATTTGGGGTCTTTTTTGGTTTCATACAAATATTAGTATAGTTTGTTCTGTTTCAGTGAAAAATCCCACTGGAATTTCTATAGGGAATGCATCAAATCTATTGATTATTTTGAGTAGTATGGGCGTTTTAACAATATTAAGTCTTTCAATCCGTGAGCATGAGTATATTCCCATTTATTTGTGTCATCTTCAATTCTTTCATCAGTGTCTTCCAGTTTTCAGTATAGAGGTCTTTAACCTCTTTGGTTTTATTTATTCCTACGTCATTTATTCTTTTTAATGCCATTGTAAATGTGATTGTCTAAATTTTTCTTTTAGATACTATGATATTAAGTGTATAGAAATGCAACAGATTTTTATATCCTGCAACTTTACTGAATTCGTGTATTCTAACAGTTTTTTGGTGGAGTCTTTAGGGTTTGCTATATAATATATAATCTGCAAATAGTGACAGTTTTATGTCTTCATTTCCAATCTGGATGACTTTTCTTTTTTTTTGACTAACTTCTGTGGCTAGGATTTCCAGTACTATGAAATAAAAGCAGTAAGAGTGGGCATCCTGGTCTTGTTCCTGATCTCAGAGGAAAAGCTTTTATCTTTTCACAGCTGAGTATTAGGTTAACTGTGGGCTTTTCATACATGGACTTTATTATATTGAGGTATGTTATCTCTATATCCACTTTAAGTCTTTATCATAAATGGATACTGAATTTTGTTAAATGCTCTTTCTGCATGTGTTGAGATGATCATCTGATTTTTATCCTTCATTTTGTTAATGTGGTATATCACACTGAACCACCCCTGCATCCCTGGAATTAATCCCAGCTGATCATGGTGTTCAATCTCCTTGTTTTTAAGATTTTATTTATTTTAGAGAGAAAGAGAGCATGCACTTGCAGGGCAGAGGGAGAGAATCCTCAAGCAGACTTCCTGCTGAGCACAGAGGCTCACGCAGGGCTCGATCCAAGAACCATGAGATCACAACCTGAGCTGAAACCAAGAGTTGGACGCCCAACTGTGACTGAGCCACCCAGGTGCCCTGGTGCGTGATCCTTTTAAGATATCATTGAATTCAGTTTGCTATTTTGTTGAAGATTTTTACATCTATGTTCATCAAGAATATTTGGCTTACAATTTTGTATTCCTGTGGCATTCTTGTCTGGTTTTAGTATCAGATTTATTTTGGGGCCTAACATACTATCTACCCTGAAGAATGTTCCATGTGCACTTGAGAAGAAAGAGTATTCTATTGCTTTTGGATGGAATGTTCTGTATATATCCGTTAAGTCCATCTGGTCTAATGGGTTAAGGCTGATGTTCATTTACTGATGTGAGATACTACAATCCCCTTCACTATTCTTGCATTGCTGTGTATTTCTCCCTTTAGGACTGTTGGTATTTGCCTCATACATTTAGGTGCTCTTATGTTGGGTGCCAAAAGATTTACAAATGTTACATTCTCTTGTTGGACTGACTCCTTCATCATTATGTAATGATGCCCTTGTCTGTCTCTGATTAAAGTCTTTGTTTGAAAGTCTATATGGTCTGGTAAGTCTGTTTCTTCTGATTTCCATTTTCATGGAATATCTTTCCCATCTCTTCACTTTTAGTCTATGAAGTATACTTTGCTTACATCTGAAGCGAGTGAGTCTCTTATAGGCGGCATATGGATAGGTCTGGTTTTTAAAATCCATTCAGCCACTCTTTTGACTGGAGAATTTAGTCCATTTAAAGTAATTATTTTTGGTATATACTTACTGCCATTTTGTTAAATTGTTTTCTGGCTGTTTTCTGGTTGCTCTGTTCTTCTCTCACTCTCTTTGTGATTTGATGACTTTAAGTGGTATGCTTGGATTTCTTTATCTTGTGCATCTACTAAAGGATTTTGCTTTATTGTTTATGTAAGGCTTATATTTAACAACTTACGTCTATTTTAAGTTCATAACAAATTATGTTTGACAACATTCTAAAGCTCTACATTTCTTCTCCCTTTCCATCTTTTACATTTCCGGTATCACACTTTATACCTTTCTCTCCTACATATCCTTTAATTATTGTAGTTACAATTATTATTACTTTTGTCTTTTAACTTACGACTAATCTACTACCTTTACTATATATTTCCTTTTCCAGTGAGATTTATTCTTTTCTGTTTTCTTGTCACTAATTAGCATCCTTTTGTTTCAGCTTAAAGAAGTCCCTTTAATATTTCTTGTAAGGCTGGTTTAGTGATGATGAACTCCTCCTTTAGCTGTTGCTGTTGCAGAAAACTCTTTTATCTTTCAATTCTAAACTCCGCTGAGTAGAGTTCTTTGTTGGAAGACTTTTCTTTGAGCACTTTGAATGTATCTCACCACTCCCTTCTGGCATGCAGTTTCTCCTGAAAAAATCTGATAGTCTTATGGGAGTTCCCTTGTATACATACAAGGGAGTTGTTTTGTTCTTGCTGCTTTTAAGAATCTCTCCTTAACTTCTGACATTTTAATTTTTTTCCTCCAAATTTTTAAATTTCACCTAGCTAACATACAGTACAATTGACATTTTGTATCTTGCTGTGGACTCTTTGGATTCTTATTTGGAACTTTCTGGGCTGCCTGGATCTGGATGTGTTTCCTTCTCCAGGTTACGGAAGTTTTTAGTCACTACTTCTTCCAATAATTTACCTGTCCCTTTCTCTTTCCTCATTTTGGGACCCCTATAATGCGAATGTCAGTCCACTTAATGTTGTGCCATACGTCCCATAAGCTATCTTCACTTTTATTTTCATTTTGCTGCTCTGATTGCGTGAGTTCTCCTACCTTGTCATCAAGTTCATTGATCCTTCTGTTTCATCTAGTTTGCTACTGAACCCTGCCTCTGTATTTTCCAGTTTAGTTATTGTATATTGTATTCCTTAGCTCTGGGACTTCTATTTAGTATTTTCTTTTTGTTGAAATTCTCACTGTATTCATCCATTTTCCTTCTGAGTGTGGTGAGCATCTTTATGACTATTACTATGAACTCTTTATCAGGTATTTCATTAGTTTTTCTGAGGTGTATCTCTTATTCTTAAATTTGGAACATAAAACCCTTTGTTTCTTCATTTTGCTTGCCAACTCTGTTGGGTTCTATGCATTAGATGAAACAACCCCCTCTCAGTCAACCATTGTGATTGTTCAAGAAGTCTATTTTTTCAATGGCTCCCAGCAGTTGGAAGTATGCCAAGACTTGTCAGCATCCCAAAGGGAAGGATCTTAGCACCTAGATTCAGGCTCATTGGAAACCAGGCCCTCAGGCAACAGCTTTTAACATCAAATATAGATAATTCTGTGAGACCTCAATTATAAGCCCCACTGGCCACCAGAGCCAGGTTATTTGGAGGTGTCTCCCCGGTGGCAATAGCAAAAAAATCAGGGCTCCAGATG
Source organism: Zalophus californianus (assembly GCF_009762305.2). Classification (NCBI taxonomy): domain Eukaryota; kingdom Metazoa; phylum Chordata; class Mammalia; order Carnivora; family Otariidae; genus Zalophus; species Zalophus californianus. Next base: position 147,586,913 of record NC_045595.1, read on the forward strand.
AGCATCTACCCTCTTCCCTGGGAGATACTGGCAAGCCGTAATGAGGGAGAGTGTAAAGATGGTGTCTACCAGCCTTATTCCCTGAAAACGGCTCTGCAGGTCACAGGTATGTGCCAAACCTGAAGCCTGCCCTTCAGTCTGAAGCTCCAAAGCAAGCAAATATGCCTCTTTCATAGAAAGAGTGGTGGTGGTAGCCTGCCAAGATCTCTCTGATATGTTCCAGGTCCCATGGAACTGTTAACAAAGCTCCTCTGGCCTCCAAAGCTAAGTGAATAAGGGATGTCTCCTGCGTAGCAGCTGCAAAAATTGGGACACCAGCTATGTGTAAAAACTCCCTTTTGGAGATACTGGTACTGTGCTGTGGCAGAGGGAGAGCACAAAGATGGCACCCACCAGTCTCTGTCCCTGAAGAATGCTGCAGTAGGCTCTTAAATGTGTGTATGAAATTAGGTGCCTGCCCCCCAGGCCAGCACTTTATTATTAATAAATGAGCCTTTTTACTTAAAAAGTCTGGGCAATATCAGCTACCTCTGAGCTGGGACTTAGGGTGGGTGAGTCCATGTGTGAGAGCCCTTAGGAGCCATTTCTCAGATCACTAGTCTTGTGGATACAAGCCCTGTTGGTTTTCAGAAGTTGAGAGTACCTGATGTGCAGCTCAATCCCTTCACTCCTTAGGGAGATGCTCCAAGTTTTGACTTCCCTTCTAAGTCAGCTTTATGGTGAGACTGTGTCCCAGCCTCTCCTACCCACTCTGATGTGGTTTTCTTCTCATTCGCCGAACGTATAGTCCTTGTTCAGCCAGACTTTAGGTTTTTCCAGAGAAAATATCCCATACGTAACTGCAGACTCAGGAGAGTTCAGGATCTTCCTTCTTAAACCAGAGCCCCACATATCCCTTTTTAAAATTCTGTTGCTCTTGACTCCTTCTGCTAAATGGCTTATGATGCTTTAAATATTCCTAAAAGCCTAGATCCTATCTAGTCAAAGAGTTATGGGGTCTTATAATGAACATTAGCAGTTGATAAGCAGAGTGCTTACTCTGTGTCAAGACCCTGGGTGAAGTGTATTACACACCTCATTAAGGTTCTCAACAACCCTATGAGGCCAACACTGTTAACATCCCCGTTTTATACTTGAAAATGACACCAAAATAAATGACCTGTCCAAAGATACATGGTTACTAAATGGAAGGAAGGGCCAGGGATCCAAACTTGACTCAAAACGTTTAGTGCAAATTAAAATGTCAAAACCCCCAATACTCTTTAACCTGGGCGGGGGTTCAGCCACCATTCATTAACTTATCTGAGTTTTCATTATCCTATTATTTTTCTTCCTGATTAACTTTGTTTTTTTGAAGATTTATTGGGACGCCTGTGTGACTCAGTCAGTTAAGCATTCGACTCTTGATTCCAGCTCAGGTCATGATCTTGGGGTCATGGGATCAAGCCCTGGGTCAGGCTCTGTGCTCAGCACAAAGTCTGCTTGTCCCTCTCCCTCTGCCCATTGCTCTCTCTAAAATAAATAAATTAAAAATATTTTTAGAGAGCGAGCAGGGGGAGGGGCAGAGAGAGAATTCCAAGCAGACTCCCACTGAGCGCAACACAGGGCTTGATCCCATGACCTCAAGATCACAGCCCAAGCGGAAATCAAGAGTCAGATGCTTAACCGACTGAGCCACCCGGGGACCCCTTTCCTGATTAACTTTCTGTAATGTTTTCTGCTTAAACTACACAGTTAAACCACCAAATCCCAAAAAGGCGGTACCTATTGTTTATATACAATAATTAACTTTGAAGGAGCTAATGGGAATCTGCTAATTCTAGTATTCCAGGGTATAAAAAGAAAACCAAGTTTACCAAACTCATACCTTCAGTCATTATGTTCTCAGTATTATTGTCCCAGTCAGAAACACCAACCCTTTCAACTGTTCTTATACAGCCTATTTTTCATTCCTCCAACATCTGTATGAGTGTTTATAGGCCATTTATGAAGCACAGGAGCACTGTACTGGAGGATATGCATTCTTCAGAAAGAGCTCTCATCCTCAACGAGTTTTTAGCCTAGAAGAATATTCCAGAAATACTCTACATGTGCAAAAATGTATACAAGGATGTTCACTGCTTATAAAACCATCCAAATGCATCAATGGGAAATGGTTAAACATATTATAGCCCAATTATAACTAGGAAACACTATGTAGTTGTTAAAAGGTAACTCTGGATGTGGCTCCCACTCTATGTGCATTTGTGAGTATATGCAAAGCCAAAGGTGTGGAAGGATACATAACACACCAATTATGTGATTATCTCTGGAGGGGAAAGCTAGACTGGGGAATGAATGGTGCAATGGAGAGATGGGTATGACTTATACAAGAATGACTAGTATAAAATCTACTTTTCTCAATATTTTTACAGGTAACTTCTGAACACCTGACAAATTCCACTGAGGGGTGACAAGCTAGCTGAGAACCCTACTGTTCCAAAGTTCCAATTTCCAACTTCTTAGGAAGATATGGAAAATGGGATAGAATAAACCGCCATAAGTGTGATAAGCAACCAATCCAGGAAAAATGTTTCTAAGTCATGATTTCTTCCCCATTCAAGACCAAAGCCACTTTACTGAGTCCCATAGGACATATAAAAATGCTTATTTTTATAACCCAGTTTACTCCTTTTACTACAGACTGTATTTGCCCTGTTTTTTAGCCATTCTAACTACTTTTATCAGACTGGTGAAAGTGTTAAGTTTGAGAGACATGAGAAACCATATATCCCCACACTCGAGAGTTACAACAAACATTAGCACATCAATAGTTCTGCAGAGTCCTCTAACAAAGACACAAATATTGGATTTTGTTTAGCCTAGAGCATTCTTCCTTACTCACAGAATACCTTGTATGGCAGCATATTTGGAATATTAGTTGGGAAAGACTAAAATAATCAGTTTCTAGGCATATTTCAACACAAAGCAGCTTTTAAAATTTTCACCCAAAATTAGACTGCAAGCTATTTTGCATATCTAGGTCAGTATCAGCAGGCCAAAGGGCTCATTCATTACAGTTTTTCTCTTTAGCAACTTCGTAATAACACAAAATTTTATTGTGGGTAAAGCAGCATTTTGGAAAAACCATCACCAATAAATAGATTTACCTCCTGCTTCTAACTGAACTCCTGGAGTCAAGTGAAGAAGTTCTGGTTTCATGCTTACTCGGGAGCCAGAAATAAAACCAAGCACAAATTCAGGATGCTCCTCCGCCATTCTAACCTAAGAGGAATGTAAAAGGACAGATTACAAGGAAGTAATTACACAGAATAACAGTTCTACAAGTAAAAAAATCAACTCTATTAATTAAAAACTTTTGCTATTTTATAAATGTCTTCTCTTATTTGATATGAAATGCATCTAAAACAGGTAATCTTAGATATGAATCTACATACTTGATCCATGAAGACCCTGAGATAACCCCTTCTCCCAATTAATCATATCTTAAAAACATGAAAGAATCCTATACTATGTGCATCTAAAATTGAGATGCTAAATAATAATGTTTGGGAACCTACCTACTTCGAAAGAGAATATGTGGAGAGTACCCTAGAATACATTAATAATGGTAGGAAACCAAACTGACTACTTACTGCCTACCTACACGGGGTACTGCTCTATATCCAGACACCCACCATATAAAAACAGCTATGTTGTCAAGGGCTAAAGAAATCTAACCTTTTACTGCATTCCTTTAACATCTGCCAATAACTGATCTCCACCATTTCCTCATTTCCTCACATTTATAGAAGTTTCTCTAGATGGTCTTTCTAATCTGGCTCTTCCACGAGGCTCCTACTGTTCTATTTGTGTCACCAAGTATTACCACCTACCAACAAGCCATGTCTTGTCCTTGAGCCGAGCCAGACCCAGACTCCCAGAATGCCAAATATTAGCACTGACTCATGGACTCTCTGCTAGGAGATCTGGGAAATCACATTTATGGTCAATTTAGAGGTGGGGTTAAAACCTGGCCCCAGGGCCATATGATTTCTTCACAGCTCCACAGATAGTATTTGAAGTAATATAAAAATGAATTCCCATGTAAAAAATAACATTTTATTACAATTTCTATTACTTTTAAAAAGAAGAAGATAGCAGGAGGGGAAGAATGAAGGGGAGTAAGTCGGAGGGGGAGATGAACCATGAGAGACAATGGACTCTGAAAAACAAACTGAGGGTTCTAGAGGGGAGGGGGGTGGGGGGATCGGTTAGCCTGGTGATGGGTATTAAAGAGGGCACATTCTGCGTGGAGCACTGGGTGTTATGCACAAACAATGAATCATGGAACACTACATCAAAAACTAATGATGTAATATATGGTGATTAACATAACAATAAAAAAGTTAAAAAATTTTTCTATTACTTTTAAAAGTAACAGTCTTTAAAATATCTGTAAAGGAACTTTTTAACTAGATAATTATCCAATTCATTTTATTCTGGTGTGCAGGGGTGGGTGTTGGGTACTAACAATATGGTGTTATAAGAACTTTTAATGACGGGGGGTTAATGAAGAAAACCCTAAGTCAGAACTCTAGAGCTTTCCCACACAATTACAATCAATCGCAGAGACTGAAGAAGATAAAACTTCATCTGGGCTGCTGTGGTAAGAATGTGCATCTCTGGGGGACTTGGGAGATTCTGAGAAACTGCACATCTGGGAAGAAGCTCTTCAATTTCAACACATGGCAAAATGAAAACAAAACAAACCCCAAAAAAACCCCAGCTATCTAAAGACCAGGTAAGGATAGGCAGATATTTGACCAAATACCTGTATCTCAATGTTCGTATCTCTTAAGTGCCCACTACAAGATAGAAAAATGCTATTATCCAGAACCTCTAGCCCCCTAGCATTACTGTCACCCTAATGGCTGATTTTTTGGGGGGAGGGGTTCCATAAATCTCAAATTTAAGACGGTTTTCTTTCCCAGTAACTTCTAGCACAACAGTCCTGGCCTTCTGTCACGCCAGCCCCTCTGTCACTTACCGCTGCGTTAGTGTAGCTGCCTGTAGCCAAGGAGCCAGCAGAACTCATCTCCGCAATGAGCAGGCACCCGCGCTGCAAAGGCAGGCCGACTTCGCTCAGGCCCCGCACAACCCCCGAGCCTGGCACCACGTGAGCATTGACCAGATCTGCCCAAGAAGCTATTTTGAAGACACCACCTAGGAAGTTGAAAAGAAGACAGTTTTCAAACAAAAACCACTAACTTTTTGCCCAACCAACTACAGTCTGAAGTAATCTCACAGTAACATGCTAATGAAACAGTGAAGCGCTCTGAGAACTGCAGTGATTACCAGGGGACCTATGGGTCCATCTGCGAAAAACTATCTGTTCACCTGGTGGCTAGCTGAAAGAGCACAAGGAGCAAAAAGTCTTACAATTTCTGCACTTAGTTATCAGCAACACTGAGAAGACTGGTTTTCCTTGCAGGCTGAAGGTTCTGACCACCAATAAAACATGCAAAGAGAAATGGGATTCCAGTGAAGAAGGGCATTTGAGGCCGAAGATACCAGCATTCTGAAATTCCTCTAAAGATGACCAATGTTCATTCTGCAGGAATCTCTCAGCAACTTTACCATCTCTCAAAGGTTCTACTTGCTCCTTAGGCCTCTTAATTTCAACAGGCAACTATATTCACTTTAAATGCTGACAGCAATACCCTTAATCAATTTCTGAGAAAACTATATGCAAACCTGTAGAGTTTGTGTAACTCTTACATCAGCTGATAAACTAAAGTAAGCAATATGATGATGGCAGAACATCTTAAGCACAGAAAGAAAGTCACAGGCAAATCTATCCTAAAGAAATAGCTTAAGCATAAGCAGGTATTTAAGAAAAATTGCTGTCTATAAGATGTCTTTAAGCATTAACCTTTCAATAAATGTTTTATCCTGTAATTTAAGCAAAAAAAGCTGTCCTATACAATATGACAGAAACTTCCATAGAATGGGTAGAAAATTAAGTAGTTTTTTTTTAAACCAATATATGCTCTATTTTAAGTTCCTATTTAACAACAAAAAAAGTATACCAATAGATCTTTTTTTGCCAAAAACAAATGTTACAACTTTACACTTCTATCTCATTGTTTCCTATATCTGCAACTTTTGTTTTTCAAATATTCAGAACTCACTGTGTTCTGCCAAGGCCATCGCCTGTCATTTTTGTCTGCCTAGGATGTGCATCCCTTTCTTCTGGCAGCACACCCATTTTCTTTGGGGAAACTACCTTCGACCACAGGTCAGTTCAAAAAATTTACAGTTAACAACCTCACATCACCAGAAGCAGGGCATATATTACTAAGCTAATAAAGCTATTCCATAACCCAGGCCTGAGTGACTAGTTTGGGGTAGTCATGAGGAGTGTGCCTGAGAAAGAATTCAAGAGAGAAGAAAGCAGAGCTGAGAGATGACAAGAAGGCAAGTCCAAAAGACCTGTGCTTGAGCTCCTAGATCCAACCATGCTTGACAGACTCTTCTATGGCTGGACTTTCAGTGATGGGAGTCAAAACATTTCCTTTTGTTCTTCAGGCAGTTTAAGCTAAATTTCTGTTTTTGCAGATTCCTAAATAATGCTTACCTTCATACTGTTTTTTTACTGTGTTTCCTATATCTGCAAATTTCCGGTCTTCAAATATTAAGAACTCGTGGCGTTTTGCCAGAGCTGTTAACTCCTTCATCACATCCAGAGTAAAATCATTCAAAATATCTACATGAGTCTTAAGGATGCAGATGCGGGGTCCTAAAGCATCTGCTAGCTGCAACAGCTCTCTGGACTCTGAAATATCAGCAGACAGACAAAGATTGGTCTCTTTCTTCTGCATAAGCCTGAGAAGCTTCGATGCAACTGGGTGGATCCTGGGCAGCTCTGCACGTGCACCAAAGCTGAGTTCTCCGGGAGCTTTGTTTATAGGAAGGAGTGAATCGTTACGATTAGCTGCCACAAAAACATTCTCCTGAACAAATCTCTTCACTCTCTCAACCATCTCAGCATCAATTTTTTTCTGCTGCTCAAGAATCTCCAGCATTTTGGACAATGTACACACTGAGTGAAGATGGATCCCATGGGCCTGCAACCTGTCTTTGCCTCCTTGCTCTCTGTCCAGCAGCACTATGGCATCAGTGACCTTCAATCCCTCCTTCCGAAGAACCTCAACAGTTTCCAAAACACTAGACCCACTGGTAACGACATCTTCAATGATCAAACAGGTTGCTCCCGGATTAATAGCTCCTTCTACAAGACGCTTAGTACCTAGGAAAGAAAACGTTACGTTGATTTCAATTTAAAAGTATATTATTTCAGCCAACTCAAGATGTATCTAGCATTATAAATTTGGTATGTATTTATGAAGACGTAGATGATTAAATCTTATTTTCTGATAATCTACTTTTAGAGCTACTTTATCTTTATTCCCGATAAATCTTCAATGAGCCATGATTACCATTTTGTTCAGTGTTCCCCAATTTTCAATAGAAAATTGTCAAAGTTACATATATAGAATATTTACATCAAAACTAGCAAATTACTTCATAGTGTAAGTAAGCACCACTTAACATGTTCATGATCAAAATTTCAAATATGGAGTTTCTTAAAGCAAGATAACCTAGATCAAGGAAAGTTATGAAACAATAACCCAGTACCATCAATGAAATCATTCTTTTTTCCATAACAAACAAGTTCATTACTCAAGATCAGCCGAACAACTGGCCTTTGAGGAAATAAATTCAGGAGAAAAAATATTCAGCAACCATTTAGATCTATCACTACAACTTTATGAATTATATAATGCAATGAGTAAATGTACTTCCCCACTCCAACCCCCACCATAGACTACTTGCAGATAATCTACAAAATGTAAATAAGGCTATAGACTTTACAGACTCATTTTCTAGAGATTCGTTTTCTAGTTTCCACTATCAAATTTGTCTTACGTTGAAACCTAAGAATTGGTAAGCAATTTGCCCACTGTTTGAGCTTTACCACAGGTACCATTCCTGCCCTTCCCCATTCTTTTCCTCCCCTTGAACTGGTAAATTGACTAGAACACAAGACTATGACACTTATATATATATTTACAATTACTGTTCTTATTCTAAGAAATATTTTTAAAAACCTAATAAATAGAAACAATAGTTTCCTTATGGGCAGGGTCCATACTGATAAACACTGTGCCATCAAGCAGCAAAAACATTTTGTTTTAAATGGAGAATTTCAAACAAAACTAGGCAAAGAAGTCTAACAAACCCCCTAAATACCTCGCCACTTAACTCATGGTCAATCTTGTTTCAGCTGTATCCCCACCTCTTCCCTCCCTCCATAAGTTTTAGAAGCAAAGCCCAGATGTCATGATTTTCATCACAAAACATTTTTAGAACGCATCTTGTAAAAGGACTCCATTAAAAAATTTAACAGAAATACTGTCACATCAACATAAAACAAAAAACCCCATTAATTCCTTAATGTCATCAAATATGAAGTCAGTTCCAATATTTTTAGATTGATTTTTTATTTTTTTAAGTTTATTATTTTTTTTTTGTAATCTCTACACCTAAGATGGGGCTCGAACTCATGACCCCAAGGTCGAGAGTCCCATGCTCCTCTGAGCCAGCCAGGCACCCCGAGACTGATTTGTTTTTAAAGCAAGCTCACATGTATAAAACACACCCTTATAACTTACTGCCAAGGACCCATGAAAATGTATCTTCATTTAGAGAATTTTATGTGACATTTCTCTTTATGCAGTTTAAATTATAAACATACCAGGCAAGTATGTGCTCTTAGAACATTCTGCTGCCGAGAGAAGGACTGGTTAAAAATGTTCGGTTTAAAAAAAAGTGCACTTTTTTTACATTGTTTAGTCAATAGAAAACATTGTACCCCTAGAATCTAAAGGAAAGGAAGGTGATTTACAGTAACAGTTAACCAATTCTAAAGGACCTAAGAAGAATATCCAAGGTGACTTTGGCAAACATCAGTGCCTAGAAGAAAAAATTCTAACATTATCAGGTTACGTATCAACTTAAAGCTTATAATACTTTTATTTTACCATAATCCTTTGTTTCTTTCCTTCTAATAAGCATTGGAATTTGGTTGGTTAAACAGATAACTGTAGCCAACGGTAAAGCTGTGTAAGGTACTCCACACACAGTGTCAAAATTGATTCCTGCATTTTGGGCAGTTTGGAATAAAATATCTGCAACCTGTAAGAAAATGAACACATAAACTATATATTATTCTCTTAAATGGTGTGTATAAATCATGTTAACATAACATTAAAGACAGTAATAACTGAACAGGAGGTAGCCTCAAACTTGATCAGAAAATATGTATGCCTTTTTTTGTTAAATGATCCTCTCTATAAATCCCAGTTTACAAATATAAAAAGGTAAGAATGACCCCACTTGTCTAGATGACTCAGGGTCTGCTCTGAGGGCAACACAGGATGTGTCGGGGAAGGCTCTGATGTTGACTCCAAAGACTAAGAATGGCTCCCAGTCCTCCCAACTTCCCTTAGTAATCCATTATGATTTGACTATCTTAAACCTTTCTATATACCTGCTAGCTACATTTTCTGACTGAAAGAAGTCTTTATTGAAAGTTTCGGGGCACCTGGGTAGCTCAGTCAGCTAAGAGTCTGCCTTGGGCTCAGGTCATGATCTCAGGGTCCTGGGATGGAGCCCTGGGTCGGGCTCCCTGCTCAGCGGGGAGTCTGCTTCTCCTTCCTCCCCCTGCTCATGCTCTGTCTCTCTCTCAAATAAATAAAAGCATTTTTTAAAAAGTTTCATAAGAGAAATTAAGAGAACAATACTACTTAATCTGCATCAAAAAGAATAAAATACCTAGGAATAAATTTTACCAAAGTGAAAGGCCTGTACACTGTAACTTTAAGACTAGTGAAAGAGGGGCACCTGGGTGACTCAGTTGGTTAAGCGACTGCCTTCGGCTCAGGTCATGATCCTGGAGTCCCGGGATCAAGTCCCACATCGGGCTCCCTGCTCAGCAGGGAGTCTGCTTCTCCCTCTGACCCTCTTCCCTCTCGTGCTCTCTCTCTCTCAAATAAATAAATAAAATCTTTTAAAAAAAAAAGATCATCCATTATCTTTAAAAAAAAAAAAAAAAAGACACTAGTGAAAGAAAGTGACGACAGAAATAAATGCAGTGGTATTCCTTGCTTACGAATTGTAAATGTCCATACTACCCAAAGCAGATACAATGCAATCCCTATTAAAATTCCAATGGCATTTTTTTTTTACAGAAATAGAACAATCCTAAAATTTGTATGGAACCCCAAAAGACCCCGAACAGCCAAAGCAACCTTAAAGATAAGGCTGAAGGCATCATACTCCCTGATTTCAGACTACTACAAAGCTAGAGTAATCAGAAGAGTATGGAATTGGCATAAAAACAGACATACAGATCAAGGGAAGAGAGTAGAGCCCAGAAATAAACCTATGTGGTCAATTAATTTATGGCAAAGGAGCCAAGAACATACAATGAATGGGAAAAGGACAATCTCTTCAATAAACGGTGCTGGGGAAATGGGACAGTCTCATGCAAAAGAATGAAACTGGACCGCTATCTTTACCACACACAAAAATTAACACAGAATAGATTAGACTTGAATGTAAGACCTGAAACCATAAAACTCCTAGAAGAAAACACAAGTGGTAAGCTCCTTGACATACGTCTTGGAAATAATGTTTTGGATTTGACACCAAACCCAAAGGCAACAACAAAAAAAGTAAGTTGGACTACATCAAACTAAAAAGCTTCTGCACAGTAAAAGAAACCATCAACAAAATGAATAAACAAAATATTTGCAGATCATATACCTGATATGGGGCTAATATATAAAGAACTCATATACCTCAATAACAAAAAACAATCAACCCAATTAAAACATGGGCAGAGGACCCAAATAGACATTTTCCCAGAGAAGAGAAACTGCCAACACCTATATGAAAAGGCGCTCAGCATCACTAATCATCAGGGAAATGGAAATCGAAACCACAATGAGGTATCACTTCACCCTTGTTAGAATGGCTATCATCAAAAAAAGAATAGGGGCACATGGGTGGTTCAGTCAGCTAACAGTCTGCCTTCGGCTCAGGTCATGATCCCAGGATCCTGGGATGGAGGCCTGCGGTGGATTCCCTGCTCAGTGGGGAGTCTGCTTCTCCCTCTGCCTCTCCCCCAACTTGTGCTGTCCCTCTCACTCTCTCTAATAAATACGTAATAAAATCTTAAAAAAAAAAAAAGACAAGTATAACAAGTGTCAACAAGAATGTGGAGAAAAGGGAACCCTTGTGTCCTGGTGGTAAGAATGTTAATTGGTGTAGCCACTATGAAAAACGGTATGGATGTTCCTCAAAAAATTAAAAACAGAACTACCATATAATCTGGCAGTTTCATTTCTGGGTATTTATCCAAAAAACCAAAAACACTAATTTGAAAAGATATGTGCACCCCTATGTTTACAACAGTATTATTTACAATAGCCAAGACATGGAAGCAAGCCATGTGCCCATCAACAGAAGAGTGGATAAAGGGGATGTAGTCTATATACACAATGGACTATTACGCAGCCATAAAAAATGAGATCTTACCGTTTATGACAACACGGATGGACCCTGAGGGTACCAAGTGAAATAAGAGAGAGAAAGGCAAATACTACATGATTTCACTTATATGTGGAATCTAAAAAAAACGGACAAAAAAAGCAGAAATAGACCCACAAATACAGAGAATGACCTGGTGGTTGCCAGAGGGGATGAGGCAAGGAGATGGGCAAAATGGATGAAGGGGGGTGGGAGGTACAGTTTCCAGCTATGGAATGAGTAAGTCATGGGAATTAAAGGTACTGAGAGGGAACAGTGACAGGTGGTAGCTACACTTGTGATGAGCATAGCAGGAAGGAGAGCTGTCCAATCACTATGTTAGACACCTGAACCTGAAACTAATATAACACTATGTGCCAACTATACTTCAATTTAAAAACAAACCACCAAAAAAAAAAAAAAAGAAAGAAAGAAAAAAGAAAACAGACTCATAAATCTAGAGAACTGGCGGTTACCAGAGCAGAGTAGGGTGGGGGAACAGGAGAAATAGCTGAAGGGGATTGAGGGTTTGTTACTGGGAAGAAAAGTACAGCACAGAGAATATAGTCAGTAATATTGTAATAACTTTGTACGGTGACTACACTTACTGTGGTGAGCCTTTCAAAATGCATGTAATTGTCAAATCACTATGTTGTACACGTGAAACTAATATGTCAATTAAACATTTTTTAAAAAGGAAAAAACCCTAAGTACTCCAAAAAACTATCAGAACTAATAAGTGAATTCAGTAAAGCTGAAGGATACCAAATCAGTATACAGGTATCTATGGTGTTTTTTTTTTGTTTTTTTTTTTAAGATTTTATTTATTTGAGAGAGTGAGAATGCACGAGCAGAGGGAGAGGGAGAAGCAGATTCCCCTGCTGAATAGGAAGCCTGATGAGGGTCCTGGGATCATGATCTGAGCCACCAAAGGCAGATGCTTAACTGCCTGAGCCATCCAGGTGCCCCTGTGGTGTTTCTATACACAGATAAAGCAGCAGAAAGAGAAATAAAAAAAAAAATCCCATTTTCAATAGCATCAAAAGGAATTAAATAGCTAGGAATAAATTTAACCAAGAAGGTAAAACATCTGTGTACTGGAAACCGTAACTGATGAAAGACACTGAAGATGACCCAAATAAATGAAAAGATAAATTATGCTCATGGATTAGCAATATTAATTCTTGCTAAAATGTCCATACTCCTCAAAGGGAACTACAGATCCAATACAATCCTTATGAAAATCCCAACAGCATTTTTCACAGCACTAGACCAAATAATCTAAAATTTGTATGGAACCACAAAAGACCCCAAATAGCCAGAGAAATCTTGAGAAAGAAAAACAAAGCTAGAAGTAATCACAATTCCAGACTTCAAACTCTCATACAGAGCTAAAGTAACCAAAACAGTATAGTACTGGCACAGAAACAGACACACAGATCAACAGAACTGAGAGCCTGGAAATAAACCCACTCGTATATGATCAAGTAATCTACAACAAAGGCAAGAATATACAATGGTGAAAGACAGTCTCTTCAATATATGGTGCTGGGAAAATTGGACAGCTACAGGCAAAAGAACTAAACTAGGCCGCTTTTTTACACCATAAACTCAAAATGGACTAAAGACCTCAACCTAAGAACTGAAACCATAAAACTCCTAAAAGAAAACACTGGCAGCAAACTCTTGGACAGGGGTCTTAGCAGTGTTTCTTTGATCTCTCTCTTCTGGTGAGAGCAATAGAAGAAAAAAATAAACAATACATCAAAATAAAAAACTTTTGCTTAGGGAATAAAACAATCAACAGAAGAATGGATGGAAGAAGATATCTGCAAATGATATATCCAATAAAAGGTTAAATCGGAAAAATATAAAGAACTTGTACAACACAATACTGACAAAACAAACAATCCAATTAAAAAATAGGCAAAGGACCCAAATACACATTTTCCAAAGGAAGACATACTGATCATACAGCCAAGAGGCACACAAAGACACTCAACATCACTAATCATCAGGGAAATGCAAATCAAATCACAATGAGTTACCACCTCACACCTGTCAGAATGGCTACGATCAAAAAGGTAAGAAATAATGTTGGAGGAATGGTTGAAAGACCTAAACGTGAGACAGGAGTCCATCCAAATCCTAAAGGAGAACACAGGTAGCAACCTCTTCGACCTCAGCCGCAGCAACTTCTTCCTAGAAACATCACCAAAGGCACAGGAAGCCAGGGCAAAAATGAACTATTGGGATTTCATCAAGATAAAAAGCTTTTGCACAGCAAAAGAAACAGTCCACAAAACCAAAAGACAACCGACAGATTGGGAGAAAATATTTGCAAATGACATATCAGATAAAGGGTTAGTATCCAAAATCTATAAAGAACTTACCAAACTCAACACCCAAAGAACAAATAATCCAATCAAGAAATGGGCAGAAGACATGAACAGACATTTTTCCAAAGAAGACATCCAAATGGCCAACAGGCACATGAAAAAGTGCTCAACATCACTCGGCATCAGGGAAATCCAAATCAAAACCTCAATGAGATACCACCTCACACCCGTCAGAATAGCTAAAATTAACAAGTCAGGGAACGACAGATGTTGGCGAGGATGCGGAGAAAGGGGAACCCTCCTACACTGTTGGTGGGAATGCAAGCTGGTGCAGCCACTCTGGAAAACAGTACGGAGGTTCCTCAAACAGTTGACATTAGAGCTACCATTCGATCCAGCAATCGCACTACTGGGTATTTACCCCAAAGATACAAATGTAGGGACCCGAAGGGGTACGTGCACCCCAATGTTTATAGCAGCAATGTCCACAATAGCCAAACTGTGGAAAGAGCCAAGATGTCCATCGACAGATGAATGGATAAAGAAGATGTGGTATATATACACAATGGAATATTATGCAGCCATCAAAAGAAATGAGATCTTGCCATTTGCAACAACGTGGATGGAACTGGAGGGTGTTATGCTGAGTGAAATAAGTCAATCAGAGAAAGACATGTATCATATGACCTCACTGATATGAGGAATTCTTAATCTCAGGAACAAACTGAGGGTTGCTGGAGTGGTCGGGGGTGGGAGGGATGGGGTGGCTGGGTGATAGACATTGGGGAAGATATATGCTACGGTGAGCGCTGTGAATTGTTAAGACTGTTGAATCACAGATCTGTACTTCTGAAACAAATAACGCAACATATTTTGAGAAAAAAAAAAAAAAGAAGAAGAAGATAGCAGGAGAGGAAGAATGAAGGGGAGTAAGTCAGAGGGGGAGACGAACCAGGAGAGACGATGGACTCTGAAAAACAAACTGAGGTTTCTAGAGGGGAGGAGGGTAGGGGGATGGGTTAGCCTGGTGATGGGTATTAAAGAGGGCACATTCTGCATGGAGCACTGGGTGTTATGAACAAACAATGAATCATGGAACACTACACCAAAACAAATTATGTAATATATGGTGATTAACATAGCAATAAAAAAATTAAAAAAAAAAAGAAATAATGTTGGAGGGGCGTCTGGGTGGCTCAGTCGGTTAAGTGTCTGCCTTCAGTTGGACTCCCTGCTCGGTGGGGAGTCTGCTTCTCCCTCTCTCTCTGCCTGCAGCTCCCCCTGCTTGTGTTCTCTCTCTCTCTCTCTCTCTCTCTGTCAAATAAATAAAACTCTGAAAAAAAGAAAAAAAAGAAAGAGACAGATGTGGAGTTTAAAAAAGGGAGCCTCTGTGCCATGTTGGTAGGAACGTTAATTGGGGCAGCCACTTTGGAAAACAGTATGGAAGTTCCTCAAAAATTTAAAAATAGAAATGCTATACAATTCAGTAACTCCACTTCTGGGTATTTACCTGAAGAAAATGAAAACACCAATTTGAAAAGAAAATGTACCCCAACATTATTTACAATAGACAAGATATGGAAGCAACCTAAATGTCCATGGACAGATTCATAAAGATGTGGTACATATACACAATCGAATATTACTCAGCCATAAAAAAGGAATGAAATCTTGCCTATTGCGACAACATGGAAGGACCTAGAGGGTATTTATTATGCTGATATGTCAGCCAGAGAAAGAAAATTACCATATGATTTCACCTACATGTGGAATGTAAAAAACAAAATGAACAAACAAAACAGAAACACTCACTGACACGGGAAACAAATTACTGGTTAGGAGCAGGGAGGGGTTGTGGGGGATGGGTGAAATATATGAAGGGGATTAAGTGATACAAACTTCCAGTTATAAAGAAGTCATGGAGATGTAAT
The DNA here is from genome assembly GCF_009762305.2 of Zalophus californianus. Lineage (NCBI taxonomy): Eukaryota > Metazoa > Chordata > Mammalia > Carnivora > Otariidae > Zalophus > Zalophus californianus. The sequence goes on from NC_045595.1 coordinate 147,602,820, forward strand.
ATACAGCATAGGGATTATAGTCAATAATATTAATTAAAAAAAATCAATGGAAACATACCAAAATGTTAAAAAAAAGTTTCATAAGTACAGAGCCTATTGTGTGAAGAACTATTTTATAATATCCTTTTCCATATAAACCATCACATTTTAATGCTAGAATGCATACTCTTTATCCAACACCACCTTACTTAAAAAAAAAAAAAGCAAACTTACTTAAGAATTGCTTAGTGAAGGGGTGCTTGGGTGGCTCAGTCGGTTGAGTGTCTGCCTTCGGCTCAGGTGATGATCACAGGGCCCTGGGATCAAGCCCTGCAGTGGGCTCTCTGCTCAGTGGGGAATTTGCCTCTCCCTCTCCCTCTGGCCCCCCTCTCACCCCCACCTCCACTTGCGTGCACTTGCTCTCTCTCAAATAATTTTAAAAATCTTAAAAAAAAATTTCTTAGTGAACCAGATCAGATCTTCAAAATTTTTTGCACCTATACGTCTAAAGACTTGAAAATTCTGTGAATATTTTTAAGTTGCAAAAGATGTAATTTCTAGAGTACTAAAAAATTATATTATCCTAGAACTGCTGTCACTGTTTTGAGTGAATACGATGGGATTCAAGTGCTATAGTGATTTGATACTGACCACCTCCATTTTATTTATTTTTTTTAAGATTTTATTTATTTCAGAGACAGAGAGGGGGAGAGTGTGCGCGCAAGAGAGCACAAGTTGGGGGACCATCAGAGGGAGAGGGAGAAGCAGGCTCCCTGCTCAGCAGGGAGCTCAACCACAGGACCCCTTCATCACCACCTGAGCCCAAGGCAGATGCCTAACCAACTGAGCCACCCAGGTGCCCCAACCATCTCCATTTAAGAAAATATGAACATGCTGGACTGTGAAAGTTGGAAAAATTTTACGTTTTTGGAACTCATATTTCATCCCACTGTCTGCACAGAATTATATTCTAATGCAATTAAGTTTATACTTAGAAAACTTTCAGTGATCACTCTATAATACTTCTCCACAATAATATATAAATTCAAATTTAAAACTCTAAATTTTCTATTTCTATTAATTCCCATGACCATAAATCTCTAAGTACTAAAAACTTTTGTGTTATCATTACAACTGTTACAAGCATGAAATTAAAACAATTTGCAAAGTTTGATAGAAGTGTAAGAATGGATTATTTTGGAAAATACTTTTCTTAGTGAGATGAACAGTTCCCCTCATTTGTTTATGTGTCTACTTAAACTGAGTATTCTTACAACTAGGAAGTTAGAGTTTAGTGTAAATTCTACTGGGTTTTTTTGGGGTGCAAATACTGAGAAATCCTGTTTGAATAAATAAGCAGATACAAAAGGAGTTCCGTTCAGCTAGGTCTCTCAATGTTTTCAACTCTTAACTACCAAAAATCATACACACACCAAGATCTAGCATCAAAAAGCAATTTTTAGTCATCTATCAACTGACCTGTCAAAAAAAAAAGGCCTATTTTTCATTAGAAGATCCGTAGTCAGTTGCCGCCTCACTACTGAAGAGATACACCATAGCATGATTCTGGATGGTGAGAATAGTCCAACCCACTTCAACTAGTGCTTCAATCCTTTTTATAATAACCTCACAAAGTAAGGTTCCCAAAGGGTGAGAATAAACTCTTAGGTGGTGGAGGGAATTCATGTCTTCTTGATAAATCTTCCTCTGAGGACGGAAATGTTCTCCATCTGCACCATCCAATGTCCCACTAGCCACATGTGATTATTTCAGTTTATTTACTTTTTAAAAAGATTTTATTTATTTGAGAGAGAGCATCAGCGATGGGGTGGGGGGGCAGAGGGAGAGGGAGAAGCAGACTCCCGGCTGAACAGGGAGCATGACAGGGCTCGATCCCAGGACCCCAAAGGCCGAAGGTAGAGGCCTAACCAACCAAGCCACCCAGGTGCCCAGATTATTTCAATTTTAAAATTCGTAATGCTCAGTATTCATATGCGGCCAGTAGCAACTCTATTGGACAGCATATTCAGACCCTTCTATTCAGTATGGTCAGCAGCTCCGACCGGCAGCTTGTTAGAAAGACATTACCTCAGGCCCTGCCTTGGATCTACTGAATCAGATTAGGCAGTTTAACAAAATTAGCCGGTGATTCATTTTTACTCAGATTGAAACACACCGTGCTAGAAACCTCTAATTTGTCCAAAGTTTTTTCCTTATTTTGACCAAAAAAGTGCCTCCATGAAATGTTTGTCCTCTGGCCTTCATTCTTGCTCCTGGCCACAAAGTGCAAAATCAAATCCCCCTTTCTAAGCAATAGCCCTCCCAAACATTTAAGCAGCTACTAAATTCTTCCCCCATCCACCTTTTCCTTTGTCCCCCACATCTTATTTTCTCAGAGTTAAATACACAGAACTCACTGGACTATTTCTGTGCTGTCAACTGTACTCCAAACTGGGCTTCCTAACTCTTGCAAAGCACATGTCAAAGTCTCGAGGCAATGAGCAGGTTGCTCTCTAGGTCCTGGTAAAATAAAGGAAACTCAACTTTTCATGTTTGTGGGCCCTGCTCCTGATCTCCCAGGGAAGCAAACCCTCAAAGCTTGGTTTCTGCCCAAAGCACACACTGTACATCTGATTAAAAAAAAAAAGTACATTCCAAACATAAAGAAAAATTTAAAAACCTCCCTGGTTCCCATAAGATTAAAGTCATACAGCCTTCTACATACTAAAAACGTAAGATAAAATGTGTAACTTTCTAAAATGCCTTCCATCACGGTGATTTCTAAACTCTACGTAAAAATACCGTATATAACCCTGCACCAAATGTTCCTTCCCTAGGGCGCTCTCTGTGAAGATTATGTGTACCGAGCAGCTGTCCTAACTCGGGCCCGAGTAAAACTCTTTTCCTTTTTTTTTTTTTAATTTTAAGAAAGGTCTGTTCATTTTACATCAACGGTCAAGAGCCTAACAGTTCCTGGCCTCTGGGCTTCTTAAATCGACTCCCTAGGACTACAGCTTGTTAGTACGGCTGCCTGCTTGGCTCTTTTGCTCTCACCCACACCCCAACTCCTTCACCTTCTCAACCTCCTGGTCCCCATTCCGGCCACCCAGCCTCGTCCTTCCCTTTCCCGGGCTGGCACCTGACTTAGCAGACGCGGTCGAGACACGATGCCACGCAGATCGATGTAAACAGGGGAAGAGAGCCCGCTCTTCAGTACGAAGTTCCCAAACTTGAACGCCTGCACGTCGTACAGACCCGTTACCAATGACCCCAAAGCTGCTTCTGCGGCTGCCATTTCCACGCTCCCCCGGTCCTGTTCTAAACTCCAAAGAGCGCCAGGCGAGCGGCGCCCGGATGTCGTCACCCGAGGAAGCCCCGCCTCTTCCGCCGTCTCTTCCGGCGGCCTAGGGGCTCGCAGGGCACCACTCTGGTGCTTCAAGTAGCGGTGAGTGTCTGGTGGCGGAAGCGCTCCGGGCGCAGCGTTTTATGTTTCAGCCTGCTGCCGGTAGATCGGGTCGCGGGAGTTCAAAGCTCCAAATACCTAGATTGACCTCCGAGTCATAAAGCCGAGCCTCTCTAGAGAGATTGTTTAAATCCTGCCCGTTTTATCGCTCCGTGTCCCCTTAGTTATCGCCTGTAGTTATTTGCCAGGATTAGCCACGACTCCTCTCTCATACCCCTTCCTCCCCCAAACCTGGTTTCACCAAATAGTAAGGTCTCGCAGACGGGGATCTTTATTCAATTCTTAACTACCTTCATGGCATCTAGCACATGACAATGTCGGAGCAACTTGCACAGGGGACCCTAAAGCGCTTAGCAGGTAATTGTTCATTACCTTTTCTGTCGGAACTGTCTGGCCTGGAGGAGGACGTGTGTTTATTCCCGTTAGCTCAGCTGCTTGGCAGGTAGTAGGAAGTGTACAGCAGGTGAGGAAGGGAGGGAGGAGAGTAGAGGAGGATGAATTGCTCCGTATCAAGGTTACCCAGGAGGTTAATTTTGCCAGCCAATCTGAAAATCCAAGCGTATTTGGTCTTTACAAATAAATCCCTTAAAGTGGGGGAAATTCCCATTATGTGTAGAAGGCAATACTTGAAGGGAACTAACCCTTAAAACCTTAGGGCTCGTGATGGTTACTCATTAAACCGATTCTGATTTCTATATTTCTATATTTTTAATGTCTGTATTTTCTTCGATGAGATTGTGCTGACCAGCCAGTGTGAAGAACCCATCTTTTTGAGACTTGTTTCTTATTTCAAATAAATGCAGTGAAATTTTGATGAAATAGAAGCCAAATGTTAAAACATTTTTGTTCCTACTGGCAAAGTAAGCTAGTCAAAACACTTCAATCTCTAACACTCTAGCTAATCGACATTTTACTCTGAATTAGTCTCATTTACACTTGAGGGGCACCCGCAGACCTTATCATGTGTGCATAGGCTAATCCAGGCCGAAGAATCCAGACTTCATTCTGGAACACCAGAATGAAGTTAACAACACACACCTGAGACTTACTTGACTTTTTTTTTTCTTTTTGGAGAGAGAAAGGCCTTAGGCTACTTCTCCAGGCTACAAAATTGTTGCTTTCTTTCCAAAATGCGGGCCAAAAAGTGTTGTGATTATAACGTGCTATTTTCAACTTGTCAATTTTCAACTTGTCAAAGGCCTTCGTATATTTAGGGAAGAGGAAAAAATTACTCTTTCCTTTGAACAATGGTTTTAATTAGAAAGAAAAGAAAAAGACAACCAGAAAGAATATCTTTAGTATTGTATATTTATAGGAATGCATAACTTGTGAGATGTACATTTTGGGAAGTTTCATCCATAACTTATAACATTTACTGTAGTAATAATAACAAGACAGCAGGTCATCACTTTACAACATTACACATGAGTGATTTTGACTTACAAATAAAATATTTACAACCTACCTTTACAAAACGACATTGTATGCATACAAAAATGAACTGCAGAAAAATTTAAAAATAATAAGACAACCAAAAACCCAGAAGATACACTTAAGGCAGACCAGCAAGACACTGAAATAATTAAGGCTGTGGAATTCTTCTGCACCTTGAAAATATAGAGCTATTTATCGATACTGTGAAGTGATTTTAAATCAATTGTTACAAGCCCAATGGAAGTATGTACTTATATGTATATGTGTAATGGTCCCTATGGGGAAACCTATCCACTTACGGATAAGGCCCTTTATCTGAATGGCCAGAGAAGCCCACTCCAACTTGGTGGGGAGGGGGTCACTCAAAACCAAGAGGTGCCAGTGCAGTTTGCAAACCAACTATTAATAATTCAAACATAAAGATACTCCTGACCCTAGGTAAACAGCCTCAGCTATGGCCTCATTATGTTTCAGGCTTTGTTCATTTGGCTTTGTGGACTTCAAAGGACAGCAAACAATTCCCAAATGAGTAGGCTGGAACTCCACCCATCAGCCCTAATGGTTTTGAATGGCCCTAAAAGGTTTTCCAGTAGAAAAATTGACCGACCTGGGCTGTCTTCAACTGGATAGATTTCTGCATATGAGCAATAACATATACATACATATTATACACTATATACATGTACAGGTGTACATATATCCATATTCCCCAATAGTTTGCACTTTGATCACTACTGTTCTCTGACTAGGATCTCATTCTGACAGTTATGTTTAGTTTTTCACAGTCTTCACATTTGTCCTAACTACTGGTGTTACTCACCTTCCCCATAGAGCAGGCTGGAGTTTGGCAGAAACAGAAGTAAAAGCACCAGGGTCAAAAAAATCAGACACAGATGACAGATATGGCTTAAGTTAGTAAGAGAAGATGTATGTTTTGTTAACTTCAAATTCATAACCACAGTCTCTGAGATCATGGTAACTGTCCCCATAATACTCCAGGATGTGGATTCATTTCTTGATAGAAGTCAGGCATTGATGCAACTCTTAATGCTAGCTCTCCCTGGGCTAGCAAATTGGCTTGCTTAAGTTGGGACGCCAGGAATTTTATTTGCACTTTTTCCCCACCACTCTCCCTTTTTTCAACTATCCTCAGCAATCTGAAGAAACAGTTGATCCTGATCGTTTGAATAAAACTAAATCTGACCACATTTTAGAATCTCCCAGCAAACAGGCTGACAAGAAAACACAATAGCCTATGAGTATTTCAGGCTTTCACAAGTATTAATTTCAGGCTTTCCATAAATGTCCCTTAAAGATGAAAATTTGTCTTAGAGTAATTGCTTTTTCTTCTCCTCTAACTTCTACACATATGGAAAAATGCAGAAATGCCTTTCATTGAAAATATGGCCTATGTTATTTCTGTGTTCTATTTCTGTATAGATTTCTCACATGAATAATATTACCTATTAAAAATGTCTAGTGCTATGGACAAATTTCAGCTCTTTTTAACCCTTTAGAATTAATGAAACAACTGAAATCCTTATACTTTTTAGAAAATAAATATTAACACAGTAGCTTCCCTTTTCTTAGTGGAGTATATATAAACCTTGTCTCTTCTAAACCCACCCCAGATTTAATTATTAATTTCCAAATGATCCCTAGACTTTAAATAGTAAATAGAAAAGCCATAATGTAAATAAATCCATTGGAAGCCCACATACTATGTTAGCCTAACCCAGACTCCACAGAGATGCTACACAGGAGAAAAAGGAATAAAGCCCACATTCCTCAAAACTGAAGAAGGGAGTGGTGAGTTTGCACTTTGCCTTACTACAGAGACCCCTAATGTTTGTAATATTTCCTCCTCTATCAAATTTGTGGGACAACGTTTTAGTTAATACACAGATATAACCACCATCTAGTTTATAATACCTTTGTTCCCTCATGTTCTCACAAATCTAAATTCCCATGCTCTTTCACATAGGCAAGGAAACAAGGAATGACTAAATTCATTAAATCATGGAGACTATGGGAAAGCAAATATGTTACTCCTGAAGCACCTAATTATCTTAAAAAAAAAAAAAAAATCCAAGGTTTTCCCTCCAAAATCCAACAGTTCAATTCATTTCTACACCTGTGCATGCAATTTGCCTCTTATAATGGATGCTGGTGAGATTCTGAAGAAGTGAGTTGCGATATCAAACAATACTTTATTCTCACTTCTGCCCTTCCAGTGAGGAAAGTGGCTGTTTTGAGTTCTTCTCTGTCAATTTTTCCAGAGCATAAAACTTGAGAGGAGAGAGCAGCATCACCCTGGAGGGTGTCCTACTCTGGCTCTGCCATCAGAAATACCAGAGAAAACAGTGTATTCACATAAGACCATTAGCTCTCCTAACCTTTTTCTGTAGACAAGCTTTTAAATGATTGAAATTACAGGCTAAGACCAAATAACATTTAGACAAAGAGCACCTGGTACTTCCAATTAAAATCAATTTACAGAACTTAATCTCATGAGTTTGCAAATGGTATCCTAAAATATGGATATTGAAAACGCGGAATGTTCAAAGTTACTCTCAGTAAAATTCTTAGCACTGGCAGTGTGTAGTACTTTAAGAAAATCAAAATATCCTTTAGACATCCCAGCTATGCTATTTTTGCAACATTCCTATGAGATTAAAGTCCCTCCTCCCCCCCCATTCCCATTTTAACAATGGGGACATTTGGGACAGAAAAAAACAAAGACTTTCTGTAAGAAAGGACGAATCAGGAATAGCTGAGGTTGAAACTCAAGAATTCCTGGCCTCACCCTATATTCAGATGTTTTCATTTAAAAGATATTTTAACAGAAAGAGAAAAAATGCTGCAGTATCAGTCAATCTAAATACAATGAACTTCTTTATCTCCCATCCTCCCCTCTGAAAGGCACTACTATTTATAAAGGCTTTGTGAACGACAAAGCGGTGAAGCCAGCTTTTCCTCTGCTTCCTCTACTCCCCCAAGGGTGTTTATGGCTGTGAGAGTCCTGAAGGACACCTCCAACATTACAATTTTTTTCCTAAAAATTTTCCCAACATTCAGCTGTAAGTGCATATAAATCTATTTAATTTGAAACAAATGTAAAATGTGCAGTAAATCATTATATCTTTAAAAAATTAGTATGAGTTGTCCCTGATCTTTTCCTTCTTTCTGCATCCCACCCTTACAAAACAAAACAAACCCCAAAACTCTACGCAATGAATATAAGCCAAGCAAGAAACTTACGAGTTTAACCAACATTAATTTTTCCCACTTCAACTGGAAGTTCACTCTCACTAATTCCTAGTTAGGTTTTGATTTCAAAAACTATGACGGTTATGGTGGAAGTGGAACATTTTCTCTTCTCCCCCTCTCTACCACAAAGTAATAAATATCTGCCAAAACAGGTACAAGAAACTGGTTTCTAATCCTTCTTCCCTCACCACGGTTGCCCACAGAGCAACCTCATGTATATTGCCCAGCCCCACCTTCGGGGATTCCTTGTTACTTCCAGCTGGCTAAAGAGAATCTCGAAGCAGGACTGCTATCTTACTCCTGTTGGGAGGGAGCAGGGGCTTTGCAGACAGGACACCTCTCTGTTAGTTCTCTTCAGTGACCAAGCTATATAAAATACACACCCTTTCTCCTGGAGCCTCTATTAAATTAATTCTACTCTAATGATTGTACTTTGGCTCTAGTTAACAATCACACCACTTTGCATTTCTATGTCCCGCCTCTCCTGTCTCCTCACTTCCCCAACATGTGTACTTGGTGGGGAGGGGAGATTCCGCACATGCACAACCCCACACCTGGGCCGTCGCTACTCTGATGGCAAGGCTGATATAAAAGCTTTGGCTCTAACATTCTGTCAGCTGCCTTCCCACAACACGATTTCGTGAACGCTCTCCTGTGCCCTCTGTGCACCACCGTCCAAGGCCCTAATCTTCTCCAGCAGAAACTCAGCCCATCTCTTCCATGGTCATAAAAACTCAAAAGGACTCAGCAGGGAGTTCTTTAGTCATTGCACACAGTGGATGAAACAGACCTTGCCAAGCCACACTTGATGGGTATTTGGAATCCTCAGCACCCGCCCTCCGTCCTGTGACGAGCCCTAGGGACCAGGCCTTCTTTTAGGCTCAATCTCACAATGAAGACATGTTTCCTTAAAAGGTTTTTTTTTAGTAAATATGTTTTAAATTTTAAAATATCATATCAGATAGTATTTGTATATACATGTAGATTTAAATGGAGACTAGGGGGGTTAGTCAGGGGTGGGCTCTGAGGGAGGGCGCCTTGGTGACCCAGGGCCATCTGAAGCTAGGAACCAAATATAGGTGGAATCAGTTTCCATGTATTTGGTTAATCCTAAAAATACGAAGTGCTATCTAGTCTTATTGCTTGTACTTCCTACTAATTGATTAATTAGTGGATGAAGAAGGTGACTCTGAAAGCAATGGAAATGAAAGATGAGTATTTTTAATTTTACATTTCCACTGTGGGAATAAGTGTTTTTATATATTAAAGTTCAGGCTTAGTGTCCACCATCCTTTTTCATTTAGATCGATTTGTAATTCTATTTATTCCTCATAAACCCTCTGCTTGCACTTCTGTGCCACACGCTTTTAATTTTCTCAGTCCTATTATAGGAGAGAAGCAATGCCATTAAACCTAATTTGAGGACAAACACTTGAGTTATAATTTTAAAATAATATTTGCATAATAGCAATTTTCAAAACCCATCCTAGAAAACAAAGGGTGGATCATGTACCAACACACACACACACACACACACACACACACACACACACAAAACAAAAAATCTTCCCCAAAAACAAAGAAAGAAAAACAACCATGAAATGTCCAGACTGAATTTTTTTTTCCACTAGCGGGGGGGAAAAGGGCAGTTCATAATCACCTTGTGTGGAGAATACGCGCCAAAAAGCAGTGTTGGCCTCAAAGTGCAATTGGTCCTTTTGGTCCAGGGAAATATCAGCGGCTAAGTGGAGATAGGTATGGCAATCACAGTTAAAATTCAATGCTCTGTCAGAGTGATGTATCAGATTTTATTCCATGGCTTCAAAAAGGACTTGGGACCAGGCCTTTAAAGGCCTATATGGCTGCCTCCTTTTGGTAAGCACCCCTTAGCTTCCAGAAGGGGTTAGAAATAAAGCAAGCCAACTTTCTGAGGACTACATTCTACGTCTGTAGAAGTCAGAAAGTGTTGTTAACGTTGTTCATAGGAACCGTAGGAAAGGTTTCTATTTGCCCTTTTGTGTGAACCTGTTATATTCGTTACCTAGTTCAAACCGAGTGTAGACATAAAAATAGCCCCACAACTCTTAACCATATTTGGACTTATTTCCTGGCAGGCTTTCCTGCCGGATTAACTCTGAGCTGCCAGTGAATTTGGGGGTAGTGTTTCATATACAGAACCTATGCTAATCAAATACTCGTGACTGAGAGAAAAACCTTCTCATTCACAGATTGCAAAAGGGTAACATTGCTTTCTCTTAATGCATGGGTTCTGGTAAAAGATTTCTATACAAGATTTATAAAATGCTCTAAAAAACTTGTCATCTAATTGTGCTTAGTCAAAACAATGTAATGCTTCGGTAAATAAATTACCGTCTTAACTGGAGCACTCAAAATTACTTATGATTGATTTCATATATACCTCTATATTATAAAACTCTGAAACCTGAATGGGATATACTTTACTGTATGTGTATATGTATGCTATTAAGAAACTATATCTAAGTAATCTAAACCAGAATAGTTGACATATGTGACATCTCTGTTAAATAGAACTTTTTTGCTTAAAATTTCAGCAGGGTTAGAAACCTTTTACACTCACTACCGTGAGCTTTAGCTTTGCCCATTTCACCACTCGTTTTGGAACACACTGTTAAAATTTTATAACGGCTCATATTCTTGGTATCCTTGCCCCCTCTCTTTAATGTTCTGGGTGACTCTTTGCATCTTTCTTTCTTCTATGACCTTCTGGAAAGCCCCTGGGTTGAGGGTAATTTCACTGCTGCCCAGACCCTGAATAGCCATGGACGCGGTTTAAGAGGTCCGTCTCTCAAGCCAGAGAACTGCGTGGAGCGAATGAACAGAATTATTTACAGACATTCAGTCTTGCTTTGGTTCACACTGCACTTCCATGTGGAACCCCAAGGGCGAGGAGACGGCTACGTCCCTTGGTTTACCCGGTTGACAATGTAGCTCTTGACATTGGGGACAGGCCGCACGTCGTTCTGGTGCTTGCGGCGTTCTATGAAGCATGCCAGGCGGGAGGTGTCCAGGGGGATCTTGGAGTAGCTGCCGTTATGGGGCTGCAGCCAGGGATGCTGCAGGCACGTGGCTGCCGTGGGCCTCCTGCGGAAGTCTTCCTGTAGGATCACATTGATGAAGTCTCTGGCAGCGTTGCTCACGCCACAGAAGTATTCGTGTGGGAAGCTGAAGTCCACCCTGCACACATTGATACAGGTCTCCTCCTTACTCTCGTCCAAGAAGGGGGACACCCCACTCAGCATGACGTATGTCAGAACCCCGATGCTCCAGATGTCTGTGCCCAGGGAGACGGGGATTCCTTGGATCACTTCTGGGGCAGCAAACTCGGGGTTGCCCAGCAGGTGGTGGATGTGGAAGTGCCCCGAGATCTGGACGGCATCCTCCAGGTCGATGAGCTTCACCCGAGGCACTGGGATGCGTAGGTCAATGAGCAGGTTTTCGGGCTGAGGAGACCCGGGCGGGAGGGAGAAGAGAAGGCAAGTTCAGCTCTCTGTCTTAACTACCAGTAGGACTCTGGTGGTTCAGACATGGTTCTGTTAGCCTTTGAAAAAGCCTATGGAGGGGCGCCTGGGTGGCTCAGTCGTTGAGCGTCTGCCTTGGGCCCGGGTCGTGGTCCCACGGTCCTGGGATCGAGCCCCGCATGGAGCCCCGCATCAGGCTCCCTGCTCCACGGGAGGCCTGCTTCCCCCCCTCCCACTCCCCCTGCTTGTGTTCCCTCTCTCACTGTCTCTCTCTGTCAAATAAATAAATACTTAAAAAAAAATTTTGAAAAAGCCTATGGAGCATGAGAAATTGCCTATGCAAAGTGGCCCCAGGGGCCTTCAAACTAGACTAGATTCTGAGTTGGGGTAGCGTTTCAGAGAAGCTGTTTGACATTGAAAATCATGTCTTCTCAACTACACCTTGCTTCTGCATGGACTCAAAAAAAGATTGGATTACTCATTTTGGAAAACAGGGGCTTCTTTGGGAACACCATAAAAAATTGATATTTATTGGCTTCCTTCTAAAATGTTAGACGAGGCGGGAAAAGCTTCCCAACCTTCCCTCACCCCAGATGTGATGGTGGCTCTTGGTGTGTTCTCATTAATTCCCGAATAACACACTCGAATTGTGTGACGACCTAGTTCCCGTTTAATATTTGTCAGGATTCTAACCTAAGTCAATAAAATGAATCAGAATGGACCTCCCTCAAGGGTGATGACTGACAGGTTGGACTCGGCCATTTCCCTGCAAGGGCAGGTCTTTCTTATTACCTTTATGTCCAAATGGGCCACCCTACAGTTGTGGAGGTACTGCAGCGCTTCCATGATGTCTCGGATGTAGAAAGCAACTTTCTCCTCCATCAGCTCATCATGATTCATAAGGTAGTCTAAGAGCCGACCATCATCCATCCTGAAAGCAGGGAGGAGACGGCCGAGGAAATACATTTGTAAAGAAATGGAAAAATAAAACACAGACACATTGGTCAGAGCTCTAAAATCTCTCCTGCTCCCCCTTATAAAGGAAGATCGATGTTGCCACACATGCGTATTTTAGTTAGAGCCCAAAATTAATGTTCAGAACTAAAATTAATTAACTAATTTAAAAGTTACACATGTGATGTGCTCCACGGAAGAAACCTGCATAACCTTAAGACACATTCTATGTTGTTAAAGTTAAAAACTCACGAGGAAAAAGGTCTGACCCCCCTTTAAGAGGCTAGATTGCAAAAGAGAGAAAGTCTTTGGAAAGAGAGAGAGAGCACTCTTTCTCAATATTCTGATGAACTGGAACCCGGTGGCTGCAAGGCCCTGCAAATATGTTTTGCAAATTGCTTTTATTTGTCAGTTTTTAGTTGGGGAAAATGGAAAGTGGACAAAGTTTGTCCTTGGCAGTCTTGACCCTCAAAATTGCCTTTTGAGCAATTTTCCAATCTTAAACACCGTGACTGAGAACATGGTAGGGGGAGCCAGCCAGATCCAGATTTGAATCCTGATTCTGCAACCTACAGGCTGGGGGTTTGGGACAAGTGATTTAAGCCCTGTGTTGGGATCTTCATCTTTAAACCGGGAGTAACAGTAACAGCAATACCACCTACTTCATTATGAGGGCTGTGCAAGAATCAAGTGAGACAATGAGGCATTTAAGCATAATTAGTATAGCAGTCATAAGTGCTCAGTAAGTAGTAGGGATTTTCAGGCCCCCTGTGCCCTCTCTAGCATCTGGAGTGACCAGATGTTAGACTGCTATTCCAATGTACACTGAGCTGTCAAAGGCACATCCCCGGGAAATGCTCAGGCAGAACAGCTTGAACCAGAGGCAGAAACCATCTTTGAGCACAGCTGATCTCCCGCCACCCCAGCCAAGTTTCCATTCTCTTCTCTAGCGTGTTCCTTCCCCCTGGTCTCTTCTCCGAAGCCTAGGACCCGGCCAGGGGTGGGATGGGAGTGATGAGCGTGGAGTGGAGGGGGACTGGGTTTATGAGATGCACCCCCCTGCACTTCTTGCAGCGCTGCTCCAAGACCTGCAAGCCTTCGCGCCAAGTTCACCCTCAGAGCTTTTGGGGAATGCAGATGCCTAGGCCCCATCCTAGCCGAGGCAATCAGAACCTCAGTTGCCTGGCAGAGAAAAGCTCTACCAGTGACTTGGGTGGCCACCAAAAGGGGGACCTCTGGTCACAGCACAACCAAGATTTAGCACAGGGTTTACCTCGGGCACTGCCTATCCACTCACCTTTCCTGAATCTCGAGTCCAACAAACACCTTCCTATGTTCTCACAGCAACCCTCTCCAAAACACGTGTTTCCTTCTCAGCATTTACCATGCTCAACTGAAACCATTCACTTAGCGATCGGTCCTCCTCATCAGACTTTGAGCTCCTCAAGGGCAAGAAGCACCCCTTCTCATCTTTGTTCCTTCCAGCCTGGCCCAGGTCCACACAGTGGCTGGCACACAGGGAGTGCTCAGTAAACGTTTGCTGAACTAGCTCAATCCACTGTTCATCTCATTTAATCCCTGTAACATCTCTGAGAAGTGGAAATAATTCTTCAGACTTCACAGATGAGGACCTGAGGCCCAAGAATCTAAAGACCCTGCCCCAAATCCCAGAGCTGGGATAAGAGCCCAGGCTCTTCATTCCAAGAATGGTTTCCTTTCCTTGCACTGTGGCAGCCTGGTAATCAGCACCTCCCCCTGGAATGAGGCAAGCTGGCAAATCCGAAGGGGCCAAGGTTCTGGGTCCACCATATTACCTTGATATACAAGTGATAATACTTGTATCATCACCTGGTATTAGGTTCTAGAAGGCTGTTTGTAAGTGTATTTGTTAAATCCCAAGTGACAATCGACCTACTACTACACAGCTATATAAGAGATCACAAAAGAATTACAAATATTAATAGAGTTGGTTCTGTTTTCTCTTGTTTCTTTTCAACCAATTAAAAAAATGTAGCCGAAGATGTTTGCCCTTTGGCTGTCTTTTTTCCAACATAAATAAATGTATAGGTGACTGCCTCAAAGGCCTTCATCCACAAACACCTAGACAAACAAGCACCCAAGAGCCACAGTAAAATGACAGCTGAAAAGCTGTACGTGGAGGCGCTTCTCTTGTCAACAGAGGCTCCTGTGGAGACGGACACAGCACCGGTCTTGGGCGCAGGGTCATCAGCACGCATCGGATGACATCTCTATGAGGGCTCAATACTCCTGAGAGGACTTTGTTCTCTTTAGCCTCTGCTAGATGTCTGTGAACCACAGGACACGATCTCTGTTCTTCGCTTGGGGGAGGAGGGGGGAGAATGTGCTTTACTTGATGTGTTCTGGGGCCAAGTATATGGTTGCCTGAGTTCCTAGAAAATCTGGAATTAGTGGAATATTTTGAAGGTCAAGTTTCCACTTTAAAAGGAATTTCCTGGGTGGGAGACCATGGATGCCATGGCAGTGTATTGATGCTCAAACCCCTCTTTCATGTCAGGTCCACCCCTGTCAACAAGCCTATGGTCAATAAGCTCTTCCTACACCCCTGTCCAGCCCAAGAGGCCATAAGAGAAAGAACATGAGAATCCAAGGGAGAGAAATATGGGTTCAAGTCCCAGCTTCTCCATTTCTTAGTGGTAAGGGCCTTCCTTATCCTTGATTTTTCTAATCTATAAATGGGAACCACATTTGTATAAAAAGGACGGGAGAACGCACGTGACATACAACACTTCGAACACCCTAAGACGTTGTATAAAATGTAACTGCCATTGCTGGGGGACAATAAATAGCCCAAACAGCTGGAGACCCTCTGAGACGTCTGTACTTACAGTTCCAGAATCAGGATGTAGGACGTGGGGGACTCATAGGTGTCGTGGAGAGTGATGTACTGGGGGTGTTGCAGGTGCTGAAGCAGGGCAGCCTCATGGGCAGCCTGCTCTTTTTTCTTCATTTTTTTGCTAACAAATTTCACGGCGACATCCTTGCGTGTGGCTTTGTGAATGCACTTCTTCACTATGGAGAAACGGCCTCTGGAAAGGGAAAGCGAGAAAGCATTTTGCTAAGCTTCCTCCATCAACGAGGTATTATTTTATTCAAGGATGTGTAAAGTTTTATCTGAAGTGGTTAGACAGTAACACTTATTAGGAATCCTACTTTCCTATTTTTAAATTATAATCTTATCATTCAGAAAAGCCATGTTTCCTTCCTTAGCATTTCAGGGTTCTCTGAGATGCGAAAAACGAGTATCATTTTGAGTCAACAGATTTCTCTGTCACTTTGAACAGCACAGGTTCAGTTTTCTAAGCGGAGTATCTTTCTGTAAAATACAACAATAATAATAATGTTCATGAAGGAAGAGTTGTACTCTATGGTAATTTCAAAAACATTTTTCTAAGAGGCAATTTTGTCCTTTATTTTATATTTATTATCTTGGTATTACAGAAACTCTCTAATATACACAAAAGTAGAGAGAATAGTATAATAGATCTGTGCACCCAGCAGCCAGCTTCAATAATTATCAGCATTTTGCCAACCTTATGCCATCTATTACTTTCCTACCCTCTTGCCTTTTTTTCTGTAGTATTTTTAGCAAAATCCAGATATCATGTTTTTTCACTCATAAATACTTCAGTCATTTCTAATTGACAAGGACATTTAAAAATGTATAACCACCATGCCATCTTCACATCTGACAATATTAGCCACACCTAAAATAGAATGGTTCCCAGACTCCGCTGTAGCCCAGTAGGAGGTAGAAAGAAAGTGAAGTAGAAGGGGGAACTGGTCAGCAACGGGAGCAGAGAAAGGGAGTCAGAGAGGTGACAACCAGTGCCATCCCAGGCCCATCCCTGAGGCGCCCTAACCTATGAGTAGAGGACTCAACCATCCAAAGAGCAGTCCATTCCTCCAGCGGAAATGGAGGCATCCAACACCATGGCCACCACAAACATTGTCCAACTGACTCCTTGACCTGGCTCTGTGCTCACCAAGCACTTTCAGACAATAATAGTCAGATAGTGTTTCTCCACTGTAGATTTCTGACAAAAGAAGAGAATATCATGGGACGCCTGGGTGGCTCAGTCAGTTAAGCGTCTGCCTTTGGCTCAGGTCATGATCCTGGAGGACCTGGGAGGGAGCCCTGCTCAGCGGGGAGTCTGCTTCTCCCTCTCCTTCTGCTCCTCCCCCCACTCATGCTCTCTCTCTGTGTGCCAAATAAATAAATAATAATAATAAATCTTTAAGAAGAGAATATGCTGATCAATAAAACAACTATTTGACAAATACTAATTGAATGCCTATTATGTAGCAGCCATTCTTTTTGCATAGTAAGCAAATATTTGGTAGAACTGGTAGTTCTATTCTATATCATAAATTAATAAATTACCATCTTTTTTTTTTTTTAAAGTAATCTCTATGCCTAATGTGGGGGCTCAAGCTCACAATCCCGGGATCAAGAGTTACGTGCTCCATTCCGCGTGGAGCACTGGGTGTTATGCACAAACAAGGAATCATGGAACACTACATGAAGAACTAATGATGTAATGTATGGTGATTAACATAACAATAAAAAATTAAAAAAAAAAAAGAGTTACGTGCTCCACCGACCGAGCTAGCCAGACATCCCTTCATTATGTTTTTCTTTCTTTATTTGAAAGGGAGTAGGAGAGAGCACAAGTCGGGGGAGGAACAGAGGGAGAGGGACAAACAGACTCCATGCTGAGCATAGAGCCTGAGGCAGGGCTCCATCTCACTACCCTGAGATCATGACCTGAGCTGAAGACAGGAGTCTGGGGCTCAACCACCTGAGCTACCCAGGTGCCCCCATTCTGGTTTTTAACAGCACTCTTGTTTCGTTATTAGAGATCACCCCTTCCAGGGGACTTTGGATGCATGAAAACAATTGAATCCTAGGGAGAGCTCACCTGAACTAAGTGGCCATGTTGAGGTGCTGCTATACCTTACTTTTTGTTTTAAAAATTTTATTTATTTATTTGAGAGAGAGAGACAGAGAGGCCATGAGGTGGGGGTGGGGAGGGGCAGAGGGAGAAGCAGACTCCCCGCTGAGCAGGGAGGCCAATGCAGGGCTCTATCCCGGGACCCTGGGATCATGACCTGAGCCCAAGACAGACACTTTACCCACTGAGCTACCCAGGCACCTCAATACCTTAGTTTTTTTTTTTAATCGTGCGTATCCAAGTGACACATCCCCATGATTTAAAAAGTCAACTATCTTCAAGGTTTCTTATTAAAACTAATAGTATCCATCCTCCCACACCCAACCCCATTTTCCTTACCTGAGAGGAAGTTTAACGTATCAGGTAATTATATTTTAGCTTAGTATTGGGGTAGTCTATGTTTGTGTGGCTACTTCTTGATGTTTCAGTTTTCATTATAATCTGTTGACACCCACTCCAGGAAGGGAGATGTTAGCCTCTCTCCCCTCCCTGTCGCCACCACATGACCATTTTCCCCATCCCCTGTCCTCCCAACAAAATGATATTTTAATCAATATTCAGTGTTTCAATTATTGCAACTAGGTCAGAGCTACTCACAGTTGCAGCTCCAGTAAATTGTGAATATTTTTCTTTTTGTGATAGAATTTGGCCCCATTTCTGACAAAGACTGCCCCTTATGAGAACCACTCAAGGATTAGTCTGGGACTAATAAGTCACGGCAGGGGGACCAAGTGGTTTATAACATAGTTCCGTTCTCGAAGTCTTGCTCTGCTTCTGTGGGTGTGTTCTATCTGTGCACACCTTGAAAGCAGCCCAGGATTTGTGTTGTTCCAGGCACAGAATTAGGGGATCTCCTTCTTTAGCTCTCTTCTCACTGAGATTTCCCACACATTCTTTGGCTCCCATGGGTCCGTTTTTATAGATGGGAATCCCTCAGAGTTTTAGCTTCTTGCTTGGGTTAAAGCAATGAGTGAGAGAAAGAAGGGAGAGAGGGAAAGGCATTTTCCTGCTCTCTTCAGCTCAAAGGGACCCCCTTTCCTGTCTTTTGGCCAGAAAGATGGGTTTCCTTTGGAGTTGCCCCCTGTGCATGCTGCCCAGTTCCCTGGTTTGGCTGGCCCTTGGGTTAAAGCCCAACAAACAAACCAGAGACCTCACTGCCGCTGTCCTTGACTTTCAAGTTTTAACTGGGCTCCCCATTCTCCAGTTCTTTACTTCTCAGATTCCTGAGGTAGTTGCTTTTTTTGTATTTTGTCCAGGGATTCTGGTTCTCATCAGTGGGAGAGATAGGCCACAATGGGCTTACTCTGTCTTGGGGGGCACTGGAAGTTGGCTCATTCTAAAAGGGGACTAAACGGTGTTTGGAATCTCTGAGTGGAGGGGGTGCAGACAGCCTGTCAATTCGACCTTCACTGTAGGGTGATCTGAGTGGATGGTTTAGTGGGGAAAGCTCCAAAGTCAGTATCTTTAAGACTTTCTTCTTGGGCTGGTCAGATTTCCCAAAGAAAGATCCTCCTACTTCCTGCCTAGATCATGAAGCTGCGGTTGTCCACTTTTGGAGGCCGGGTGGTTGAGAAAGCTGGGGTCCTGAGTATCCAGCAGGGATATAGTCTCCTAAGGGGCCTGTTTGCTGGAAGGTTCTGCTGCCCCCAACTGTGCCAGTGTCTCTGAAAACAGAGGCACTTTGTTTTACCCTGTCTAGAGAATGGACCTGCCCCCGGTTCCTGCATGGGGGAAGGATCATTGTACCCTGCCAGTGGCCGGCAGGAGGCCCAGAGCCACACCCTCTCACACAGAGTTTCAACCCCTCCTTCCTACTTCTGGTTTGCAGAGGTACTTGATGTGGCCATTACCCCGGCCTTTGGGGAATTCTGCTGCAAAAGTTGCACAAGCTCTCACTTGATCCCACGACTGACTTGGACTGAGTTCTTCAGGTCTCCTAGGTCATTTGTCACTCTTTCACTTGTTTCCTGCTTCAAATATGTTACTAGCTATCTCTTCTTCCAGTGCCCTCATCCTTATGTGCCTGATTAGAAAAATTCCTTTAGTGGAGGTTCAGTGAAGTCTCAGGAAGGAGTGAAAACAGATGGCTGGGTTCAACCTGCCATCCTTGCCTAGAGGCCTGGCCCTGCTACCTTTTTGGATCCCGTATAGGTCACCAGTCAGCATTTCCAGGGGACAACTCTCTGGCTTCTTTACATTGCCGTGGTGCCTGTCTAGTTTATTTCCGGCTAACCATGCCATGCTCCAGTGCTCTTTCCTTTGGTAGATGGACTTTAGGAGCAAAGATATTTCTTTTGGCATCATGGTTTTTATACTATTTAATTACCAGAGAGCTATCTTTAACAAGATGGTCATATAGGCCTAGAATTCTAGGTTTAAGTGCAATGGAGGAAGTTGACCCACGTCTATGGCCCACAGATACCTTTTGTGTGTCTCACATCAGTATCTACATGTTTTATTTCCCTTCTGTTCACATACAGCATTTTTAAAGGATCTCCTGAAAATAGGAGGACTGTACTTGGAGGAGAGGAAAAGCTTCAGATGGTTGGGGATAAGATTTTTTTTTAAAAAACATCAATTGCCTTGAACAGATCAGAAACTTGATCTCCCCTTTGGGAAATACTAAAACATCATCTCTTCTAGGTAAAACATGCCTTCACCTATGGCTCTCAACAGCAAATGCTTGTCTTGGGAAAGAAATCACGGGTGCATCTAGGCGATACAACCAGTTTCATTTAGAACCAGGTGGGGATTCGATTCATTACAGGAGTTGTACCTAGCTTCACAAAACTTCACTATAATGGGGCAAACTAGATTTCAATGGCTAGAGCTTATTTTTGACAAAAATTGCTACAGTGAGAAACCACATGTTTGTTTTACTAAAAACAAACACAGGCTTAAGAATTGGGTAGGTCAGGGTTAGAATCCTGGCTCTACATTTGCTAGTTTCAAGACCTTGAAAAAGTTACTTAATTCCCCAAGCCTGGGTTCCTTTCCTGGAAATCTACTCAAACACTACCTCATGATGTGGTAAGGATTACGTTAAATATCTCTCATTTAATATCTGCATAGTATCTGCAACCCTATAGATGCTCAAGAAGCATCATCATCAACACCATGTAAATTTCCATTGGCCTTTTTTTTCCCCTCCGGCCACACAAAGAGTGAAAGGAGAGCAAAAGTTGGTTTTTGATGAAAGGTATTATGATGAAAGGTTGTGAATTACATTGTGACTCCTGCCTAAGAAGTGGGAATAGCAAACATCTGGGCTCTTTCCACAACCTCTGTCACAACCACCCCACTCAGGAAACGTTATGCTTCATTGAGAGACATCAGTCAGAGATAGAGATGATGGTAATGGCCCACTGTTAGTGGATGCTCTTTTATTTACACATCCAGGTGGGGGTGGAGGACTTGTAAAAGCTCCCCACCCTCTCACCTAGACCCCATGCAAACCAATGCCCACATAGAGATGATCCTCCATTTTGTTTCTTTCCATCAACTATTTTCTGGGACAGGTGATACATTTTTTTTCATTGTTTTGTTAAAAGTCATATTTTTATCTTTTCATTTTTGAGGACACGCTTTTCTAACCAAAATAGAGACAGAGAGACAGAGAGATTGTGTGTGTGTGTGTGTGTGTGTGTGTGTGTGTGTGTGTGTAGGGGGGATTGGACTGGAAATATCCATAAAACAATGTGATTGGGCTTGACATATGGACATATATAGAAACCTGAACCAAAAATTAGTGATTATACCTTCTTCTCAGGAACACATGGAACTTCTAACAAAAATTGACCATGCACTGCAAATAAAGCAAGTCCCAACAAAAGTCAGAGTCAGTATCACATAGATCAAGTTCTTCAACTACAGTGTAATTAAGTTAGACATCAGTAACAAGAAGATAATTTGTAAAAATCTCATACAGCTGGAAATTTTAAAGCATTTCTATTACACTTAGGTCAAAGAAAAAAATCATAGTTGAACTCAATGATAATGAAAGTGCCACATATCAGAACTCAGGAGATATAGCTAAAATTGTATTTTGAAGAAAAGGCTGAGCCTTAAATTCTTATATTAGAACAAAAGAAAGGCTGACAGTTGACAAGTGAAGCCTCCCCTCCAACTTAAAAAGTTCAAAAAAAGAGCGATAAAAATACACATAAATATTCTAGTTTTTTTCTTACTATAGAGAGAATACACTTAGTAAGGAGAAACAAACAACACTAAAAGCAAGTCGTTATTCTGATGTGATGATGTAAAGTGCCCATGAATGAAGGAATAGAAAAACGGGGTCATTACCTTCCAATTTCATTTAGCTCAGTATAAGCAGAATCAAAATTTTCCTTCCAGGAAATGGTGGCGCCATCAGCAGCAGCATCTTTGGAAGAGAGAGAATCCATTTATGATACTGAGGAAGCCATACAAGAATAAAGAAAAGATTAGCAGAAAATCTCCTGCATTGCCCCAACGCAACTCTTGTGACCAAATAGGGAGTCTAACTTAGTGGGGAAAATGCCAGGATTCTCTGAAATGTTATTTTTAAGAATATCATCCAAGGGGAAGCCGACATGACAGAATCAGACCCCCCCCACCCCTGCCACCCATGCCATCTACATAAACAAGAGAAAACTTGGGACAATCAGAGATGTAATCTCTGGATATTTTAAAATAGAAATTTGGTAGAAAAAAAATCAGAAGGAGAAAAACACACGGAAGGCGTAGAAAAGCCAGTGAGAATCAGAGCTGCAGGGGGATGCAGTGGAGGTTAGGGGAAGAGTTACAAGGGCCCAGAGGAGGAAAGGAGAGACTGTGCTCAAAACATCCTAACCACTGCTCTGTCAGCCAGCTGCCTCAGTGATGAGCTTAGCTGGTATACTCTTTGGCAGCATTATCTTATATGATGTGTTAATTCCCTGGCAATGATTTATACACAGACACACGTGCGCAAGCATGCACACCAATACATATATGTGCGTCTCTTGGGACCAAGGCTCACGAGAAGGAACACATGAAGCAGAATTTAGTTAGTGGCTTGGGAGGAGAGGACTGAGCTGACAGTGAGGCTCTTATGACCCGGGCCACCTCAGGCCACCCAGAGCACAGCTGGGCTGAGGCTCAGGTGCCTTATCTATATGGAATTCTGATGAAACAGAGACCCAGGGCCAAGGTTTCCCAGTGAGTCATGGGTCCACGGGAGCAAGCCCACTGGGAGGGAGCTGAAACCCTGGGGACGGGCTGGGGAGCACTTCCAGAGTCAGTGGGGGTTGGGGGGGCTGGGCTGTAGCCGAAGGCCCTAGAAGGTTTCTGAAGCCCCTCTGGAGACTCCGGGATCCCCTTAACCCAGAGACATACAGGTCTGTTGTCTTTCCAGGGCAGTGACCTCCTCCTCTACCCCAACACAGACACGTTCCTTGTACCACGGAACACCTCAGGACTTGGAGATTTCTTCAGACTAACAAGTGTCCTCTTCCAAAATGTTCTTGGGACCAAGGGGGTGAGACAGTGAATAGGTGGTATTTGTAAAATACTCATGTGTAGCCAGTTATAGGTGTATCTTAATTATCCAACACAACCACATAAAAATGTATCCATCGTGAGGGGCGCCTGGGTGGCTCAGTCGGTTAAGGGTCTGCCTTTGGCTCAGGTCATGATCTCAGGGTCCTGGGATCGGGCTCCCTGCTCAGCTGGGAGTCTGCTTCTCCTTACCCCTCTGCCCCTCTTCCCACTCATGTGCACGCTCTCTCTCACGAGTAAATAAATAAAAATCTTAAAAAAAAACATGTATCTACCTTGAAAAAAGACATTCTGGGAAGGCTGGGGGTGGCGAAACTATCAAATACTCATTTTGATTTAAATCCTTCAAGCAGCTTGCTTCCCTCTCCCCAGCTTAAACTGGTAAGCGGGGCTGTCTCTAATGCTGTGAGGCACACTTATGCCTTGCAGGGGGTCCCAGGGGAGAGGAGGTTTGGTGTCCCCATCTAGGAAAAGGGGCAGACAGCATCCAGGTGACTCACAACTCCTGCCCGCCCCTCTCTGTTCCCGGGGACCTACGCAGGTGCCCAGGGACCCTGGCAGGCTCAGGGTAGACATGGGTGGCAGACCTCACTTTTGCTCCAGGACAACTGAAATCACACTTTTCATCAGGTCTCTGATACGTTGCTTGACGGAAGCCACTGGCAAATGCAGGTTACACCTCCTGCGTGGTGGCCTGCCATGCCAAGGGCCAGCCAGCACCGATGAGTGTGTGAGCTGCCCGGGCGCCTTGCCGCCCCCGCCTGGGGTGCTGGGCATGGCCGGGACTCACCGTACTCGGGGAGTCGCACAAACTCCGAGGGCTCGCTGGGAAGGCTGATCCCCCAGGGGTTACTGGCGCTGACTCGGAACTGATAAGGACTCCCAGGACTGAGGTCCTCGACAACGAGGTAAGTGTCCAAGGTCGAAGCCACCGACTGCTGCCAGGCCTGGGAACCTAGCGCAAGATTTCCGAGGAGAGGGAAAGAGAAAAAGCCAGAGGGACATTGTTTCAAAGACCTTCAGCAAACAAAGAAAGGGAAGTTGACACATTTCCATTCTAGGAACCTTTGTGGTTGCTGATTGGGCTCAGCAAGCCTGTGGGCCAACTGCAGCAGGTTTGGGCTCCATTTCCTAAATGACTGAATGGATCATGAGGGGCGGGAAAGCAGCTGGCCTAGGGATGCCGCTCATTTCCAGACGGGCATGTGTGAGGGTGAGAAGGCAGAGCTCATACAGAATTTACAGAGGAACGTGTGGCAACTCGTTAACAAGGCACAAAAATATATCATAAATCACAAGATGCGAGAATATATGCATTGGGAAGTGGAAACAAACTAGAAGTGAACAAGCACTGAGCACTCCATGCACGTGAAGTGCTGTGCCAGGCGTCCACGTGATTCTCCCATTTCACTTCCACACTGAAATCCCCAGAAACCCTGCGAGGTTGGGAATGGGAGGAACCGAAGCTCAGAAAGATGAAACGATTTTTCTCATGAGAACTGCCTGAACATGATGAGCTAAGAACTGCACAGTGCGGAGGAAACCACTAGCTTTGAGAGACGCGTCCCCCGGCTCAGCTCGGACACCTGTGTGCTGAGCGGGGACGCGCAAGAGCGAACAGCTTCACAAAGACGCAGAAGTAAACAGCTTTGTAACTGCACAGGGCCTCCTCGGCAGAAGAAAGAAGACTTGAGATACTATGAGCAATGGAGAGTGCAACAAATGATTTTGGTTCTGGGCACGAACAGTGGCTGGAAATTCAGCTGTGTAATTCATAATGCGGTTCAGAGATGTGTTATTAACAACTAGAGCTAGCTGACAGCTTCTTATGTAACTAATTCGTCTTGATAATAGGTGACAGGTCCAGGTGTTTCTGACTGCTGAACTATGTATGCACCCTCAGCATGTAAACGTAACAAATTTAAACAATGAACAGCTTTTTAAAATCATTATACACATGTATGTATGTAAAATTGAGAGGTCACACAAAATGTGTATGCAATCTCTATTTATATATGTGATCTCTAACTTTTATCTGGGGGTGGGGGTAAAGCTCTGCTTCTGCTACCCTAGTTATCACTCTGGGAGAAAGATCACCAATTCGCAAACTTGACACCTGGGTTTAATGCCAGCCATGCTTCTTACTAATGCCTGCCTCGTGTTCCTTAACTTTCTTTAGGCCTTAGCCTCCTCATCTGTAAAATGGGCCTGATTGCCCCTGTCTGGGGAATAGGGCTTATTAAGGGCAGAAGTGCACACGAAGGCACTTTGAAATCTGCCAGGAGTCATTATCAGTTTGGCGAAAACCACTGCTAGAAGTTGAGATCAGAAGGCGGCTGTAGTCCAGCACTGAGGTCTTTATGCTGAGTTGGAAGACACAAGAAGGAACAGCTGATGAAAGGCATGCAGGTAGTTTATGACTCTGAAGGACCTCCCCTTTTGAGGAAGGGAAGAAAGAAACCACATAGGAGGGGGTAGTAGGGGGAGCCAGCGCACCTTCTTCTCTGTACTCCACGGTGTAACCGGAAATTGTGCAGTTTCCCGTGCTGGAGGGAGGCAGCCAGCGGAGGATCACGGAGGTGCAGCTTCTCTCCTGGGCGATGGGGCGGTTAGGGGCCGCTGGAACACCTTCGCAGACAGAAGTTATGGTCAAGCGCTATTTCTGCAGAATTTGGCATTTTGTACCAACGTTGAATGTTTCCTAGGAAACATGACCTTCCCCATGTCTCACATTTTTCCTACGGCCCTTTCCACCAAGTGGTACACCTTTCTCCAGGCCCTGGAGAGGCCTGACAGATACTCTTTGGGGTTAGAAGTTCTTCTTTGGGCTAAAGACTGCACGCCGGAGATAAAGCTAGACCCGGAAACTATGCAGATAAGTTATGGTGGGCCACAGAGTGCTCTTAGCGAGGACTCCTCTCCCCTTTGCTGGACTTTGGGATTTCACAATGGACATTTTCTTCCCCAGGTCTCAGGGAATCCTTGTAATGTCTACTTAAAATATTTGATGAACATAAATTCATAGAGATAGGAAGTAGAACGGTGGCTGCCAGGGGCAGTGGGGAGGGGGGATGGGGAGCTGTTGTTTAATGGATATAGGATTTAGTTTTGAAAGATGAAAAGAGTTCTGGAGATTGCTTGCACAGCGGTATGAATGTACTCAACACTACAGAATGTACATTAACATTGGTTAAGATGTTCAATTTTATGTTACATATATTTTACCGTAATAAAAAATATTTTTAAACTATAAAAGGTGTTTGATGAACAAAGAGCCTGTACCTTGCACTTTAACTGTAGCAGATGTAGATGCAGTGCCGTGGTCATTTGTTGCTATGCAGGTATAAATCCCACTGTCTTGGGGCATCAGATTGCAAATCTTCAGGGTGATTTCCCCCGAATCACTAGAAACACCAAAAGGATGCTCCTCAGACTCTAGTAATGACACAATTGACTGATGGGTAAAATCCCATAGGATGGGCACATGGTGTGCTGAGCTGAATCCTCAGGCCCACGGTCTCGTCCTAGCTCTGGGACTTTCCTGTACACCTTGGGTGATCACCTTGTCTTTCTATAGTCCCATTTCTTTATGGGGGAAATTCTTGCCTCTCCTATGTCTCATGTTTGTTGTATATAGGGTATAGGGATAGAAAAGGAGTAAAACAAGATAAGAATTAGAACATGGTTTGAAATATATAAAGCCCTATGCAATATTACTGGTATTATTACCACTAGCAACTTTGTCCTAAAATATTCTCAGTCTCATAGAACAATAACAAATGGTACAAGAAATTGGAGGGGCAACTGGGTGGCACAGTCAGTTAAGCGTCTGACTCTTGGTTTCAGCTCAGGTAGTGATCTTGGGATCCTGGGATTGAGCCCCATGTGGGACTTCATGCTCCGCATGGAGTCTCCTTGGGATGCTCTCTCTCTTTCCCTCTGCTCTCCCCTCCACGCTCACTCTTTCTCTCTAATAGGTGAATAAATCTTAAAAAAAAAAAAAAGAAGAAGAAGGGGCACCTGGGTGACTCAGTCAGTTAAATGTCTGCCTTCTCTTTGGCTCAGGTTGTGATCCCAGGGCCCTGAGATCGAGCCTCGCTGCTCCTCAGGGAGCCTGCTTCTCCCTCTCCCTCTGCCCCTCCCCCCCCACTCCTGCTCTCTCTCTCTCTCTCTCTCTCTCTCTCTCAAGGAAATAAATATTTTTTAAAAAGATTTAATAAAAAACAAGAAAATGGAACAACTGAGAATGAAAATGTTTAAGTATTTCAAATTCTACTAGGGGACCCTCAGAACAAGTAAGTGAATTAAGTAAAAGGCAAATTCCACCACTAAATGCTAACTTCCCTAGTAGGCCCTGTCTGGGGGCCAGGATGTCACAAGGGAAGCGCTGCTCAGAAAGGGTGAAATGCAGCAGTCACCATCAACCCCACTCCTCCCCGCTGTGGAGACATATACAGCCTGTGGCTCTTTGGGACCCTCACCAAGCACTGGCTCTCACACTAAGTTTCATGGGCCCACTGATCTTAGGACCTGGCCACTCCTGGCCATCTTTGCTGGGAATATCATTTCATATGCACAAAAATTAAGTTAATGGATGGGAGTTTGATTCTAGATGATTCTTTGATAAATGCTTAAGTACTTAGGGCTCCTTACTGCTTGTCCGCTATAAACAGTAGTTAGGGGGCGCCTGGGTGGCTCAGTCGTTAAGCATCTGCCTTCAGCTCGGGTCATGATCTCAGGGTCCTGGGATCGAGCCCCGCATCGAGCCCCGCATCGAGCCCCGCATCGAGCCCTGCATCAGGCTCCCTGCTCCGTGGGGAGCCTGCTTCTCCCTCTCCCACTCCCCCTGCTTGTGTTCCCTCTCTCACTGTGTCTCTGTCAAATAAATAAATAAAATCTTTAAAAAAAATAAACAGTAGTTAGTACACAATAAATACTAACAGAATGATTGGGAGGCTGGCAACCAAGGGTATTTTTTTTTTAAACACCCTTTCTTTATGGAAGCATGTGTATGGCTGGATTTTCTATTTAACATTTGCATATTTTGGAGTGAGTCTTTTCCTTTTCTTCTAAGAAAATTGTTCTTAGGTTAATGGAGGAATTCAATAGATCACTGTTTCACAGGATCCTGACGGGCACAAAGAAACCCCAGGATGTTGGGATGTGAGACCCACATTCCTCCCACAGGTCTGGAGCCTTTGCCACTACTATTGACATAGAGATTCCCTTGGGGAGCCTTCGGGAAAGATCAGCCTATTGGGTGGATGTACATCAGTGACTGTCAAAGCTCTTTGAAAGCATGGTTCATGCTTGACCTAAGATATAGAGGTTTACGTTTTTTTTTTCCCCCCAAAGATTTTATTTGTTTGACAGAGAGAGAGACCACGGGAGAGGGAACACAAGCAGGGGGAGTGGGAGAGGGAGAAGCAGGCTTCCCACTGAGCAGGGAGCCCAATGAGGGGCTCAAACCCAAGACCCTGGAATCACGACCCGAGCTGAAGGCAGACACTTAACCAGCTTAGCCACCCAGGCGCCCCTAGAGGTTTATATTTTTATTTGTCGAGTGTGGATGCAGAATGCAGTCTTGCCAACTGTCCTTGTAGGTTCAGGTACGTCTCTGTGATGCCGAGCAGCATGTGAGCATGCGGGGGCCCTTGCGCCGTCTGGCAGGCTTGGTGGCAGGTAGCAGCGAGCGGCGGGGCTGTGTGAGAGCACTGGCACAAGAACACGCTTTCCTGAGCTGCCCGCGGTGGTTGACTCTATTTCTCTCCTCATCAAGGCCAAGTATTTGTGTTAGAATAGGCCCCAGGGCAGCTGACCCCCCATAGAACCTAAGGCCCAGCACGGAGGCTGCACTAAGGTGCCGGCGGTGTCCATGTGGGGTGCTCAGCTTACCAGGAGGAGACGGTGGATGTGGCCGAGCTGTTGTCCGTGTCAAGGACGTTCTGGTCTGGCCCCTTCCAGGTGATGGTGGGCTTGGGCCGCCCACAGACTTTGCACTGCAGTGTCACTGTGTCCCCAAGCAAGCAGGTCACATCCACTAAGGGCACAAGGAATTCTGGGGCCACTGTGGTCAGATTGACATAAATCATCATTTAGAACAAACAGAATAAATAGCCATTTCCCAACACCACCTTCTCCTGCCCCCCATGGGTAATGATTCAAATAACCTTCAGCTTAATACTGTTGAGTCATCCGTGTCCCAAGAAGTATTTTAAAAATAATAAATGTTTGTTTCAGAAAATCAGGAAACACAGATAAGTAAGAAGAAGAAAAGGCTCCATGATGTCCTGATACAGAGGTAACTACTGAGAACATTTTGGTCTATGTCCTTTGGGCTTTCATCAACACCCTTTTTCTTACACAAATTACACATATTGCAAGTTGTGGTCTTTCCCACCCCAGCAGTTTATCGTGAACACCTTTCCTTGTCACAGAACCACACTACCATTATTTACAGCCTCTTCCTCATTGCTGGGTTTGCCACAATTTATTTAGCCAAACCCCACGTTCTCAATTCTACTTTTTAACTCACCTTCTTGGATGAAATTTGGATTTAAGATCTGAAAAACACAAAGAAACAGAAAACTGCTTAAATCCTAAACTACTGAAAAACAACAGGAGACTTCTACCCTCTTGAGTAAAAAGGAAGTACGGTTTCAGGAGACGAAGCCTGGAGGCCAGGCTCTCTTGCTTGCGACCGTGTCAGCATCTCAGTAACAACTCCGAGCACCTGCTGTGCTTCCCTCTCTACTCTGGTTCTTCACGCTCCTCTGGGCGGCCCAGGGTCCCAGGCAGGTGTATCATGACTGTGAGCTCTGCTGGCTGCGGCTGGCCTTTCTCTCCCGCGTTTCACTTCCTCGGTGGCTCTTCCTCCCTGTCAAATGCATAAAAGCCCTGCTCCCCGTCCCGCTTCAATCTGCGCTCGAGCAATGTGTTGGCACCGGGTCTTCCCGGTGTCACGGATTTTCAAAAGCAGAGCACCTGACCTGGATCAAACTGCAATGGTCATTGACATTCACCACTAACCATTAACCCAGTGGTTTCCTTCCAGATGTAGCCCTCCCCCACCAAACAGGGGAACGTTCTCTTCAAGCAGCTACATGCAGAGCTTGTGTGGTTGCAGGGGAAAGGGAAGGTCATACACATCCATCCTGTCCCCAGCATAGGGCTACTTGAAAAGCACTGACCTAGGGGTTCTAGCCCTTCGTGCTGCCTAGGTGAAAACACGGACTTAGGCCAACAAAGTGACCTGAGGTTTGCATGGCTGGCTGGCAGAGACACTGTGGGGGCTCTTGACACACATTGTAAAGGCTGCCTCGTGACCCCATGGATCTTCACAGATGATGGACTTCTGGCCGACCAGCCATGCTGAAAAGTCACCCCTTCTCGATTTTTCTCTCATCTTTTGTTTTACCTCTCATCACGGGAGTGCAGGTTATAAAGCTTGGTGGGGTGAACAAAACATGGGTTTCAGAGTCAGAAAGGCTGGGGCTCACCTCCTTTGTTTCGTGTGATAACAACTTAAGATTTATTACATCAGTTTCCTTCCCTATAAAATGGGGATAACTAATACCTATTGCGAAATGTTATCGCAAAGATCAAATGAGTAATATATGTCAAGTGCTTGACACAATGCTTGAAAAGTATTCAATGACTACTTAAGTAAAGAAAGATGATCTAATTCTTGTCATCTGCCTTCTGCTAAGCAGCCTATTGTTACAGTGCCTTTTCTCTAAGAGTTTATGTTGTAAAATTCTTCTCTCCTTCGTAAATGAAGCCAGACAGCTCACGTGCCTCACAAATGGCCCATTGGTGCCTTCATACTCATCTTCCTGTACTTACTTCTGTTGTATGTGAACACGGTTTCTGTCTGTTCTTCCCTTAATCAGGATCCATGTGAGCCCTTTGGAACAAAGATGCTATTTTCTCCCTTTGGATTCTCCTTTGCAAACCAATTGCCCACATATAGCACCCAGCTTTTTCATAAAGTGAGCTGTGGAAAACCCTTGCAATGACAAGTCCTGGGGCTGTCAAGTCTTGAGACTGACCTTGGCAGTGTCCTCTGCTAATCTCAAAGGCCACATACACCGCTGCCCGGCCTTCCTTTAAATCAGTGGTTCTCAATCCTTAACCCGGGCAACTTTAAAAACACGAAAAGACCAATGCCTGGACCTCAGGCCTAGAGATTCTTTTAGTTGGTGTGAAGTGGGGCCAGATATCAGGATTTTTGAAAGCTGCCTCAGGGGAATCAACATGCACCCTGGTTTGAGGAAAGCCGCTGAAAGCCCCCTCTATCCAAGGGAACTGGTCTCAGGTAAACCAACTCCCTGCCCCTGAGGTTTTTCTGGGGTGGGGCAGGGAGATGTGGGGGCATTTGGTAGAAGCTGCCTTTCCCACACCTAAGAGACCCCCTCTTCGTGAGGAGACATGGGGCTATGGCAGGGGGACAGCCCGGGAACATGGTGGGCAGCACCCCATCACTTGTGATGTTGAGGAGGCCACAAAGTTCCCCCCCCCCCCCGGCTTAGCCAAGGCAGAGAGAATGACATTGGCACCAGTCATTTCACAGTCTAAGAAAAGGAGATGAAGAATATTTTCTAAATGTTATCAGGGCTTATCACAGAGTGGCAAGATCAAGGGTGGCTTTTCCCCCATTCAAAAAACATGGTCTCCTCCTCCAGGCTGGTGCAAGCTTTTACGGATTTAGAGACGCTAGGATGGAGGCTCTACCCTCAGGATTTATAAAATGCCTAAATTTCCGGTGATTTTTTTCTTTCTCTTCTTACCTGGGCTTTCCAAATATTCTGCAGTCCTTATGTTTCACTTTTATAATCTTTTTCAAAGGAAAAGAGGGCACAGTTAGAGCTACTAGACTGTAGGTTCCTCAAGGACTGGAGCATGTTATTTTTCTTGTATCTTAGGCCCCTAGCCTGGCTTCTGCTGTGAAATGGGCATTTAATACATGTTGGTTGAATGAATATTTGACCTTTGTCCTCATTCCAGTTCTTCTAAGAATTGGGGATGGCTCATAAATAGAATCTGGAACTAGGTCCGTACGATCTATAAAATAATTATTTCAGGGTGTATTACTAATAATATTTATCAGAGCCAAGTTTTCAAACACAGATGGAAAGCAAACTTTTGGGAAAACGATGAAAAAAAAATAAAATCCATTGCCTCTGAGAGAGGAGGTTCTCAGCGGCGTTCCACTCACGAGGGAATATAAACTTCAGGAGCAGACAAAGCATATAGTGTCCAGACCCCAAGCAGACACACTCTCTTGCCTTGGACATTCTTAAACAGCTTAGGCCTCATTTGTAGCTGTAAATTGGGGATAACGGTGTGCACCGGAAAGCTTGTTTGATGCAAGGGCTCATTTGTTCCGATAAAGATGTACTGAGCTGCTCCTTGGTTGTAACCTGCAGCGAGCAAGGCAGACATGCTCTTCGGCCAAAAGTCTGGTGGGGAAGACAGAATTCAGGGATCTCTGCACAGCGGCCAGGATGGTGCCTGGCTGGTGTTAACTACCAGCCTGAAACAGACACGGAGCACTGCCTTTTCTCTTGCCCTACCTCCCCCATCAGGACTTTAGGGTAGAAATGATTTGGGAATCCTGCCAGCTATGTCCAGTAGCCTGTATTTCCCATCCTGATAGGAATCCACAAGGGAGTAAGACAGTGATCACATGCCAGGAGTGACAGGGAGGAGAGAAATGGCCCTTTTTCCATTATAACATTTTAAGTGGGGTTTCATAACTCTGCACTGCAATAGTACTTCTATAAAACAGCACCCCAAATGGCTGTGTAGGGAATTTTTTGCCTTATTCCTCTTTCCCATCACTCCAAACGTAGTTGGAAAAGAGGAATAAGGCAAGAAAGTAGCTCCTTAATTTCCACTGTTCTTATTAAATACATACATTGTTTAAAAAGCAAACCTTCCTAATTTGGAGGTAGACTTAGCAGGAAGTTGGAGAGAAAGGTTGCCAACAAGGCTTACTTGCAGGTTCTCTATCTGGAAGGGGCTGGTGGAAGGCATCAGTCTTCATTCCTCTGCCTCCTGGCCTACCCAAGCATTGCCGATAATGATAATAACATCAGTGGTTTGTGTCACATCATGTAGTTGGCATAGACCACTCACAAACTCCTTCATTTGCTCATCCCAAACTCTGGGAGGGTGTGCCAGGCAGGTGCTATTGTTCGTATTTCCAGATGAGACAGGGAAGTCCCTGTGAGGTCACACGTGCTCCTTCCACCATAGCATTCCGTGCACAGGCAAGGTCTTGGAAAAATTGTTGTGACACTTTGTCCTTCCTGTGGAAAGCCTACCTGTCTACTTTTGCTCCCTAACCTTGCTCTCCATCCCATTTCTACCTAGTCCTCCCCTTTAAACTCCTCTAGCAAGGACCAAGAGCCTGGCTGAAATTCATTCTAATGCTCTTCTAACTTTGACTCTGGATTACACCCTTGGAAGAGTCCTCCCTCATTTTTCCTCTTTCTACTTCGAAGCAAGTTGGAATATGGACTGGAGGAGGGTCACGACAGCCTCCTCACACTGCAGTGGGACAGCCTAGGTATTTGTCCATGGCTCCCTGTGGACTACAAGGTCCACGCGGGCAAGAACCTTGTTCACTGTTATTGCCTTGGAGCCTAACACAATACCTGGCACATAAGGGCTCCACAGGTATTTGTCAAATCCATCCATCCATCAATCATTCAGTCAGTCAAGGGGTGGGATCCTAATTTGGTGGGAGTTGAGAAAATGTCTTGCCATGAACTTGCAGTGTTTTCCTATTTCCATCAATTGGATTGTGACTTGCTCTGGAATCTCATCAGTCAGT
Organism: Zalophus californianus; assembly: GCF_009762305.2. NCBI lineage: Eukaryota > Metazoa > Chordata > Mammalia > Carnivora > Otariidae > Zalophus > Zalophus californianus. Next base: position 147,636,771 of record NC_045595.1, read on the forward strand.
CCATGCCTAAGAGTTAGCTGACAGTGATCTCTTCCTCCTCCCTGCTCTTCCGGAGGTTGGTACCTATGGTTCTGCTCGTGCTTCTATTATGTCATCTTCCCTACATGCTATTGCCCTACCAGACTCACGAATCCTTTGAAGATAGGAACCCTTTTACATGTTTTATGCACCATTAAGTCATGCTGCCTACCATAGCATCTTGCGCAGAGCAGAGTCCAAGTATTTGTTGAATTAAATTAACTCACCCAATTGGTAGACTAGAATCTAGGCCTCCTGACCATCTTGTCTAATTAATGATCATTGTTGGTGTGTGCCGAGACCTGAGATATCAGCCCGGGGCTGGAAGGGGTAATCATAAGCTACACATATTTCTTGAAACCTAATGTTTTCCTTCCTTAGAAACAGTTTGAGAGTCCATGGAGAGTGGTAGATGGGAAAGAGGAGGGAACTGGAATCGAAATGGATGTGGTAATGGAGGCAAAATGACACTGTTGTATAAAATGCTCATGTTCTCTCTCTGGGAGACGCAAACCCAAGCGGGAGAGGCTGGTAGAGACAGGGCTTGGGACTCTGCTTTTATTTGAACAGCAGAGGGCGGCAGGTGGTCACGCTTCCTCCTTGAGAGAGAGAGAACCACCACAACGTGGTCCACCAGCTACTTAGTTTCTTCCTTTTGGAGAGAATTCCAATTGTTTTCTTCAAAATGGGAGGGCAATGAGGTAATGGGAAAAAGTTAGAGGTAAAATCAACCAGCATTTAATAACAAGCTGAGCTTTGAAGAAATCTTGAGTCTCTTTTTCTTGCCAATGTCCAAAATTCTGGCCCCATGTCCTGAGAGTGATGGCAAAATCCTTGTCTAGAAAACCAGGTGTCAACTGACTCCAGAAAGAAATACCCCATCCCATTTTTTTCCCAATCCCTCATTACCAGTCACAAAACACAGTTCAAAACTACAGGTCTAGAATGCTGAATCAAAATGGCCAAAAGAAACTCAAACCAAATGTTCTAAACTCATCTCAGAACTAGCCTGAACAAACCCAGAATTTGTATAATTGGCCTTGTTTTTTTATTGCCTTTGTGTTTTTTTAATGGGAATCTCTGTTCAGAAGAGGAAGGGAAGGGATTTTAGATGATTTTAGGTGAGGAAATTTGGCAATAAAATGAACAGATATAAGAAAACCAATTTCTAAAATTTAGGTATGGTTTCTGGTTTGGAGGTTTAAGCCTTCCTGTTTTTAATCTGGCCAAACAAGACACGATTTTCTAAATCTTTAGAAAATATCCCTACCTCTGCTTATCTCTAAATGGACATAAAGCAAGCTGCAAGACACAAAGTAGGTGAATGCAACACAATCCCAAACAACAATGGGATTGTCTTTGAAGTAGCTCCTTACTTTCCAGAGTATTTTCATGACTGTCTAGTTCTAAGTCTTTTTTCTTCAACTTTGCCTTTTTTTCCCCCTTTGACCTGGTTGTGATAGAAATATTTTAAAATTTCCTAATGTATACATTTTAAAAATTATTTTTGTTTCTGGTTTCTAACTCAATTGCATGGTGGTTGGAGACCTTGATCTATAGGATACTCATTCCTTGATTTTTGATGAGACTTGTGTTATTAGCACATGGTCCAGTTTTGTAAAAAGTTGTGTGTGTTCTTGAGAAGAATGTTTAAGCGCTGGCTGTTGGGTACAGGTCTCTGAATGTTCATGTGTCAAACACATTAGCTGTTCTATGGGGATTTCTAGTCTGACTCCTCTTCCCACCCCTCCTCAGTATTTTGGTTAGAGACCATTTAGTGTATCCTTGAAAATAAAAAGGATAAAAATATTACTTTTAACATAATAATGAAAAAAAATCCACCACTCATCCCACAAAATAGTCAAAGCAGAAGGTGGTTTATTACTGTGCATGCATGGGTCTCCTGCGCTCCCAGCAGCCTGGAGTTCTGTTCAGAAGGGACTGGGGTGAGGGGTGCTGTTACGACTTCCTTTTTATACATCACATGTCCAACGTGGAAGTCAAGATCTTGACCTTGGATAAAGGCTTTATGGATGAATGCTTTGAGGTCTCATCCCTTAATGATTCGACCCTCCTCATATTCCTACCCCCAAAACTTTTTTACTTTTTTACTCTTGTTCACCTACCTCTAGGTCTACTGCAGCAGCCCTCCAATTGACCCGCCTGACCCACTGTTGCTCAGGTGCCAGCTATCTTCCTAAAATGCAGAATGAGGGGCACCTGGGTGGCTCAGTCGGTTAAGCATCCGTGTCTTGGTTTAGGCTCAGGTCATGATCTCAGGGTTGTGAGATAGAGACCCGCATCGGGCTCCCCGCTGGGCATGGACCCTGCTTAAGATTCTCTTTCTCCCTAATGAAACACATGGACTCTGCTTAAAAACCTACTTTTGCTCTCGTTGTCCACTGGGTCAAGTCCAGACTTCCTAGTAAGTTTTTCGAGGCCCTCATCATTTGGTCCCAAGTCATCTGCTAGGCTTTGTCTCTGACTCCTCTCACATACCTAAACCCCAGCTACCCAGACCATATACTCTTCTCAAAATGTGCCAGGCACTTTCATACCTCAGGCACCTTGCTCTTGCTCTCTTCCCCTTTACCCTCTGCAAGACTGTTTAGTAGTCCACCCAACCCATACACTGCCATCACATGAAGCCAATGATCATACTTCCTACGAGACACAGGCTGTGAGAGAGAATACACAACCTTGGGAAAGTTACTTAACCTCTCTCTCTGAGCTCCAGTTTTCTCATCTGTAAAACAGGAATAATGATAAGAATACCTATGTATTGACACTGTTGGGAGGAAAGGACTCAGTAGAGCCAGGTACATAGAGAAGACTGATAAGTAGTAGCTGCTATTATTATTAGCCCAGTGCCTGAGTGGGTGTGTAAATACTGAATGAATAAATGCATGGCCCCGTGCCTGTTAATAGAGCACATTGTAAAGTTTGCTGTGTGATATGAACATTTAATCAAACCTGCCTATCCCTATGTGACTGCATGCTTCTTAAGCATGGGACCTGATCTAATGTAATATGTTGGCCCTCCATTGTACTCACTGCAATGCTTTGTGTTATTCACTTTTGATGAATTGACTAGGATATCATGTTGAGTAAGCTTGCAGGTGAATCTTGACAGCACAGGGTTGGGGAGGGAGGTGGTGGTCTTTGCTTCTCTAACAGCTGCTCTTAGAGCAACTTCTCCTGGGTCAATGGCACCTCATAATCTCATTCATGGACAACATAAATGAGATGGGCAAGGCCTCCAGACTAGGGTGAGAGTGCCACAGGACACACATGACTGGGGAGGAGGGGTGTTAAGTGACTGTATTGGCCTGAGAAATCGATTCAGACATTTCTCCCATATGATCGGATCTCCTTTCTTGGTTTCTGTGGCTGGACTCCTGAGTCACTGGGGAAGGGTGTGGGTGAGGCCAAGTCATCACTCCCACTGTTAAGGGATTTAAAAAGTTGTTGAGGAAGTAATTCTCCTCCGATAAGCAGATGTGCAACAAGGGAGGGCCTGAAACTTCTTAAAAAAGTACCTGAGCCTCACTGAGCAGACCTCCTCCACATCACATGCCAAGTTTGGCCTCTCAAAGCACCACAATCAAGACCGGCTCTCTCCCTTTTTAAAGTAATCTCTACATCCAACGCGGGGCTTGAACTCATGAGCCTGAGATCAAGAGTTGCATGCTCTACGGACTGAGCCACCCAGGTGCCCCAGACCTGCTCTTTTTGTTGGTTGTGTGACTGTGACCTCTCTGATCCTGTTTCCTCTAGGAGAGTAAGAAAACCCCATCTTCACAGGTTTGCTGGAAGGAATAGAAAACATAACAGATGTGAATATGCAGTGGAAGATTTTCTTGTAATTCTCCCAGGAGAGAGAGATGCCAGCTCTGGCGAGCTAAGTGCCCTTCCCTTAGTGGCAGAATATAAATCAATCTGCATGTTGAGTCAGAACAAAGCCAGGCAACAAGAGTGAGTCTCCAGGCCAAACCCATCAGATATATTACAAAGAAAATATTTTGTAAAAATAAAAAGACAGGAATATGATGCTTCACTTTCTTTTCTCCAAAGAGCTCTTTTCATAAAAAAATTTCTTTTTATATAATGCAGGAACAGGCATCAGTGGAAACACACTGGCGATGCCAGGAGGTCAGTCACCTGACTAGGGGTGTAAGAAGTTTCCTTCAGTCTGTCTGACCAGGTTATTTTGAAGCTCTGAATCTGGGACAGGGAGCCAAAGCAGCTGAGGTGGGAGCAGCAGGCTAGCTCTTTCAAGATGCAGAAGCTGGGGCTGGACAACTGTGGGTATGGGGAAGGAAAGAAGGGTCAGCTCTGGCCACTCAAACCCTTCCAGCGCCGGGAGTGGACATTCCAGTCCGATCTCAGGAGTAAATGTACCCAGGCCATTCCTGGCACATCTCCTTCGAAGCAAATTTCTGGGTCAAGGCATAGAATCTCCGACTTCTTCTGTTGGAGGGTCTCAGTGTTTTCAGTTAGAAGTTCAGGAGAGCAAAGGGTCTCAAAGCCCACTGATATCACACCTTGGATCCATGTGGTGCTCAAAGGATTCCACACCGCATACATAAACACCCGTACCCTTGAGCTGTGTGACCTCTCAGAGAAACCCAAGCCTCGGCAAGGCTAAGTGGCCTGAGGCCCACAGTTGACAGTACCTAGACTGTAACTCAGGTGTTCTGACTCCCGTTCCAGTGTTCTTTCCATGGGGTACTTTCCATGTGCCTTTGTGTGATTTTTAGAAAAGTAATCTCTACCCCCAATGTGGGGCTTGAACTCACGACCCCAACATCAAGAGTCAGATGCTCTACCGACTGAGTCAGCCAGGTGCCCTATCTTTATGTCATTTTTATTTAAGTCATACTTTAGCCCTGGAAAGCTGGGATGGGCAGATATGATATTCCTCTTTGTTGAGCTGGAAAGTTGAACAATAAATCTACACAGAAAAATTGGCACTGGAAGGCAGGTCTTCTTATCTTCCAGGATGTGTTTTAGATTAAAAACAACCTGGAGGTGAGGGAGCAGCACCCTGCCTCCCCGCCCACGAGGGGAGCAGGTTGGTGGAGGTGGGGGAGCGATGGCCAGGGAAAGACACAATCTGCCTTCAGGGCATCTTCTCATTTTCAAACTGAAAGATGCAACTTCTCTGCCTCAGTTTCCTCCTCTAAGTCTTTGAAGGGGCTGGGGTGATGGAGACGAATGGGGAGTTATTGTTCAATGGGTACAGTTTCAATTCGGGATGAAGAGAAAGTTCTGGAAATGAATAGCAGTCACAGCTGCACAAATTGGGAACCCCAAGCACAGGGGTTCATGGCACAAGCCACGGGGGCGGAAGGTATTTAATGCCACTTAAAGATGGTTAAAATAGTAAATTTTATGTTATGTATGTTTTACCACAATAAAAAGTAAATAAATGAAGGGGATGGAGTTAACTGAAGGTTTCTAAGTTTCTGTCAACTCTGAAAGTCTAGGATTCTTATCCTGACTGGAAATTTCCTTCTGATGTAGCTTTGCCTTTCCAAGTGAAGTGCTTTCTCTCCCTCATCTCTCAGAACGCTCTCCCACAAGACCCCAACCCTGTTCTTAGGCAGAAAGGAACCACCTGAGCTAACTGACTCCCAGCTGACATAATGACCGAGGGTAAGGTCTGCATTTAGTCTGCGTCGTGGATGAGGCCGGCTCTTTGTTAAATGGGGTAGAGATGGAGCCTTTTTGGAATTGTGACAACTTCTTGCTTTGATGGATTGATGTTCTCTGCTAAAAGTGGCATTGGGCTTTGTTTTAAAATTAAGATGCATTTATTTAATTGGGCTTGACATAAAAGCTGGACTGAGAAACCTTATCCCAGAAGATGAAGGCCCAAGTCTGGGAGGCTGGTTGAGGCCTTCCTCCTCCAGCACATGATGTTGGCATGCGGCAGTTCTGGGGCTGGAGGGCAGGTGCAAAACCCCGAGTCTCAACACAGTCCTCAGACAACTTTCCAAGATGGTAGGGGTGTGGGAACCTGCCTAGCTGGGTCCTGTGAGAAATCCAGGATAGCTCAGGGAGGATCCGGACTTCTTAGAGGTGGGCACTGGCTCAGAGGGTGGATGGCAAGCCTGAACCCTTGAGCCCTGGCTCCCGCCTGGGTGTCCGCACAGACACAGGAGCAGGGGCTGACCTGGGAAGCTAGCAGGTGGGTGTGTGGTGCTCAGCCGCCCATCTCACCTGCAGTCCTCATCAAGGAAAGGCACTCAGCAGTCTAAGCTGTCCTGGAAAAAATGCATTAACTGGTTCCCCAAAAGGCCTAGAGTTTGATTTTCAGCCTGATTGGATTCTTCTTCCATGTAGAAATGTTTCTCTTATATACAATATCCTCTTCTCCACCCGCCTCCAACGTGTGATCAGTGCAAGATAAAGTAAGGTGAACTATGGACAGACCTTTGCCATTTCTAGAATAGTTCTCTCTGAGGTGTGGTCACAGATCAGTAGGAAGCAAGGGGGAGCCAGACCAGGAGAGGATCTGTAGACTGGGAGCCAACCTTGCAGCGGCTGGTGGTAGGGCTTGTGTGCCGGGAGTGGGGCGTGGGGGCTGTGCCTGCGACTCTTCACAAGCGTTTCTCCATAGGGGAAGGCAAAGGGTGGACACATTAGAGCAGAATTGCCTCCTTCTACATAGCTGGGCGTCCTTGGAAAGCTTTGGAAATCAGATTCCTAGGATTCAGGGTGCTTCATTTTCCTCTTAATTAGCTTTCAAGGAGGTGTCTATAAACCTCCATGAAACGGTATGGTGGGACGTACACCACCCCTGATGGTAGCAAGCAGCTGGTCTGTAAGCAAAGATGCAAGGAAGCTGCTCCTTAAAGGGACCCTTCAATCCACCAATTGAGAAAAAGAAAAGTAGCGAATTTGGCAGTGATGGACGTGTGGAGGCAGGAGAAAGAGCCTAAATACAGCTGGGATGGGAATCAACACGCGGGCAGCAGGTCAAGGGTCGACAGTGGAGAGGGCCGGACTTCACACCCAGAGACCTGGCCTGGAACAGTGAGTGCACTGGGTGTGGGGGCCGGCAAGGTGGCTGGGGCCGAGCACAGGGGTTCATGGCACAAGCCACGAGGGCGGCAGCACAGCTCACCAGGGCACAGGGACACACTGTCAACAACCAGACAACACACATCACAGTGCTCAGGTTCAGAAGATAAGAGTGAGGTTGGGGGCCAGGCTGGACCTGGTAATGATGCCCCAAATGACCAATGAGCAGCCAGAGGCCTTCAGGAGGCCACCTGCTTCTCAAGCTGGGTCTTTAAGGAATCTCTCTCTTTACCATGCACCCCGGGCCATTTTCCTCCTCTGCAATGAACATCGCAATGAAGTTCTGTTTACCTATCCTGTGGGAAAATTCTCAACTCATGTTGAACAGGTTGACTTTCTATGTCTCATTTGTTATTTGTGTCTGAAAATTCTAAGCTAGCAGTGCCAAGATGCCTGTGTTCCCTCAGCACCTGCTTATGTGCTGAGTTAACTTTAACACAGCCACTGCCCAAGAGCTCACTGGCACCTAAAAGGAGCCATATGGAATATTCCAGGGCTGCATGCACACCTCCTACAGAAACCTTGGACTTACCAGAATATTTGGCTGGCTTCTAACCACATGCCCCCTCAACAGTGCCAGTTAACTGAAATGACTGCCTCAAGTATTGTGTTTGAAAACTTTCCAGACATGCATCAACATAATTCATGGCTTTCCTCCATTCAGCATTAACATCCTAATGCTTTTGCTTATATATCCCAAAGCGCCTCCCTGGGACCCATCTCATTCAGTCTATGTGAAGGGCTGCAAGCCTTGGATGAATAAGAACCTTAGAAATGTGTTCAATTCACAAAGCAGGGCTAACACGTGCGCGCGCGTGCGTGTGTGTGTGGTGTGTTTATGTCCTTTTGCTTATCTAAACATAGAATGGAGCATCTGATTACATCAGTTAACTTTCTCTGTTTGCGTTGCTCATTTGGCCCCACATGGCTCTGTGCCCACTTCTTGCATTAAAGAGCAGGGTGGGAAAGCCACTTTTCTCTTCCCATTCCACCTGAGCTGAAAAAGATCCCAAGTTGCTTTCTAGATCACAAATACCTGGCTTGTCCCTCCCTCTGCCTGGACTTCCTCTACTTGCAGATGACATCTCTGTTACGGGCCAGCAAAACTTAGACCTGGAAATACAGGGGTCAGCGTGGGTCTACAAGCTGATAGGTGTGGGCTCCCTGGGAGCTAGTGCCTATCCTATGAAACACAGGGAAAGCAGAGCCAGAAATTTCCCCTGGCTTCCTCATTCTCTAAGATACATTTAGGCTACGAGTGCCATACCCACTTCCTCCCACGCTGGAGCACTGCATTGACCCACACCTGCTGGATTTAGCTCTGGGGCAATACCCACACTCACAGGCAACCATGGTATCCTGGCAGAACGCCTACTTTGAACCACTGTCTCTGACCTGATTCAACACAACTGGCATCTTCCACAGCTGACTTACTCCTTCTTGGGCAGAATGGTCTTGGGTTTTCTGGTCGTTGACTTTATATGGTGGTGGATTTCTTTGGGATTAGGTCAAATTAGAATAAGAATAATAAAAGTCCATCTAGTTAAGTGGAGAGCTTAGGTCTATAAAAAGGAAAAGATTTTTTAAAAATACTCTTTATTTTGTACTTAGGGGAAATCTCTAAACTTTTATCCATTACTGGTAATGGGAACACAGATTTGGAGAAAAACATTTCCATTTACTCTGAAAGACAAAATGGCAGGGAAAGCCAGGCCTACATGTGCTCTAATTGTCTAGGGCTTATAAATTTATGAGCGTTGTCATTCCATGGCAAGCCATGCTGGAGTCCTATTTCTCTAACCCAAGATAGTTTCTAGCCAAGAGGGGGTTGGAAGTTGATTCAGTGTTCTTGGTGGAGGTGTTGGTTCTACTCCCATACCCCTGGAGCCTTACAGTGGAAGAAAGGCCACTGACAATGTTTTAGTCTCCCCATCTCTAGAGAGATTGCTGCTAAGGTTACAGAGGGAGGCCATTCCCAGGGCTGCTTTTACTCCCGGACGGGACAGCCACTGCCCAGGAACCCTGGGGCCAGGCAGAGGTGGGTCCTGGAGTTGTTACCATCACTCATTTGCTCTAAGCCAGCCATACACAGTGACTGGGGAACAGGTCACCCACCAGCCCACACCAAGTCCATGACTTTGCCGAAGCCTCAAGGGAGGAATAGGTTCTAGTAGAAGAACCAGATGAAGAGAATAAAGGGGAAAGAAAAAGAGGGAAGAGGGAGGAAGGAGAAACAAAAGAGGGAGAAACTAAAACTAAAAGGGTTCTTGTCTTTTCAGCTAGTAATCGGCCACTCTTCGTAACGCCATTTTCCATGGGGAAAAAAAAAGTTGTTTTTTTTTTAAAATATCTAGGTCAAGTTTTCTATAAAAATTGAGCTGAATCAATGTTCTTTTTGTCTTTAAGTTGGGAGGGGACACCCAGAGATGCTCTCACATCACCATTTATCCTTGACTGACCAGTCACTTTAGCAAGGTCACTGTTATAGAACACATTTAAAAAGACAATCATTATAGCAAATAGGACAACAATAGCTGCTTCTACCTCCATGCTAGTATTAGGGTCAAGATCATCACACTCTGACTCCTCGGAACTGTTCGTCTCCTTGAAGGGCAGCATGAGGAGGGGGAAGAAAGAGAACACAGTTAGAACACAGGCAGCTTTTGCTGGAGAGGGAGGAGAACTTCAGAAAGGCATGAGCAATGGGAAATTGGGCAGAGAAAAAAAACCAAGTGCTTCTAAGGTGGGGGTGCTGATCACCCAGGGTGGCAGCATGCTCTTTTCGGGATGGGGCGGGGGCGAGTAGCTGGGATTGCGTGCTGCCACACATCTCATTGGAAACAGCAGTGGAAGAAGCAACCACATGAAGCATGAGTGCTGTAGAATTTAAACTCTTGTCTTCTGTGAGGCTGGGACTTCCCCGAGGAAAGTGAAGAAGGGAATACAATTTCTTTTCCCCAAGAAGGATGTTAGCATGGGTTTCGGTTGTTCTTATTTTGCTCAGGAAGGGGGAAAAGTGCCAGGTGGATAATTAGACATTATAACGATGTTCAGCATCAGAAGTCTAATTCCCATTGTCCAGAGTCAGATCTTTTCAGAGGGCCCAATGTAAACAAAACAGATCACATCGTTTCAAGATGCGGGGTGGGGGGGGGGGGGCAACATGGGTCTGCCAAAGCTTAGAATCAGTGGATTCATAATAAGAGCTGGATTATTACAAAACAGTAACTTGGCCTTGCCAATGTGCCTCCCCTTCCCTGCCCATGTGTAGGCCTGAAAATGATGTCGTCCGAATTCTGGGGAAAAGAAATGAAACTTTAGTAAGGCCATAGTGGCCCTTAAATTCCAAACCTCGGACTTCACAGGGTTGGAGGTTTGGCAAGCACCTTTAACCTCCTTACCCTGCATGTATTTTCAAACCTAGGATACTGAATGGGCAGCTTTGAGAACTTCAGTATGAATCAAGCATCTTGCATTTTTATGAGAATAATGCTACAGATAATTTTGTTATAAAACATGTGCACAGTATAAAGAGAAAGGTATAAAAGAAAAAAAGATACTTACTTATTTGAATCGAAGTTGCCAGGAGAAATAAAAAATAAAAAATAAATTGATCTTGCATGCAAAATCCTGCTAGACTACTTCCCCTCTGGTCCCCACACTGGGAAAAAAAAAATCCCCATCCACCCAAATTGACTCGTGAGATGCTGCAGGGTGGGAGTAGATGAGAGGTGGGACACAGCTCTGGAAGACCTTACTCACTTTAACAGAGACTTTGTTGCCCAGAATATCCTTGGGTTTACGAGGCCCTGTGGCTTCATTTTTACCCGTGTTCTCCACTTCCGCCCGCTTTCTCATTCGTAGAGTATGCCATGAACATGACTTCCTGTTGTACCAAAAAATGCACCAATCAAAATGGCAGATCAGGGCAGAGTGAGGCGGTGGGTGGGCCCGCCACCCTTGGGTGAGTCAGTAGGTGAGGTGCTCCAGTCAAGCCCCAGCTTCAGAGGCCCCAAACCTGCACGCCAGCTCCTGTGGTGGCTGGTGGCCGATCTCGCCTCCAATAGGGAGTGAGTGAGGATGTGCTTTGACCCCTCCTGAGAGATGTGCAAGTTGGCTGTAGCACTTGAGGAAAATAATGAGTACTGGGTTATTAAACTCTACCAAGTTTTTATATCATACTGATGAAGCCTTAGAGGACTGAGGAATTCCCTTCCTGAGCAGTATGGTGGATGGTGGAAGAATGAGGTGGGGAGGGGGTGGGTAAAACAAAAAAGATAAGTAGATTTTATAATGCATAAGCTACCGGTATTTTCCCAGGACCAGATAGAAAGACCCAAAAGGATGATTTTGAGGTTTTCATCTCATTATTTACATTCGGGCTGTGGCTACTCCCAAACACTGTAGTACAGATAGGACTTTTTTCTAGGGCATTTGACTTCATGCACAGTTGAACACCACTCATTTATCTGCTTATTTTAGGATGAAGGGTTTCTCGGTCTATGTCCTCCATGTCACTCAGTGTTTGTGAATAAAGAGCTCTGTCGAGCACTAAGAGGTCCTAGAGTTTTCCTGTTGGGAGAAGACCCATTACATGCTCTCAGGGTGGTGGGGGCAGCAATATCCTTACTCCTTCCTTTCCACAAGGGGGTTGGAAGCTACTTCACAGACCTGTAAAGACAAGCTCAGAGCAGAACTCTTGAGTTCCACATGTCAGGACTCAAAAACAAAGACACCAAAAGCCAAGTCACAAACAGCATTAGTGACCCTGGGCAGGCATCATCAGTTTCAGGTGTGGTCACAGAATTTGGATGAAGTTCTATCATTGTCTGGAATAGGTGAGGTTGGCCTCCCTTCAGTGTCTCCTTGTCAAATTTAGGCCTTTGCAGACAGAGCTTGATGAAAAGAGCCTTCATTAAGGGAAAGAGGAGAGGGAGAGAGAGAGAGAAAGAGAGACATAAGATTTAGGAGGAAGGAGAATGTTCTAATATGTCAGGGGTTTTAGGATGTCTTGAAGGTGTTTCCAAAATATTTATCACTAATACACATGTTCATTGGTCACCCTTCTGAGTAGGAAAGAGCAATAATAGTCATGTTCTCAGATTTCGGGGGGAAGTGGGCTCCATCAGAAAGCCAGAATCTCTTGGCCAGACCTTCTCTTGTACCTCCTGAACAGGTAGGCTCCCTAGCATACCAGCAACTTCCTTCAGTTGTACCTGTGTGAGAACCAGTTGTGGAAACTAACTTTAGATAGTATCACTGTTAACTTCAGACATTCACCTCCTATCTTTACCCCCAGAATCCATATCCCTGACTCAGTCTGAGAACACCTTGAGTCGGGGAAGTCCATGCTACAAAGACTCCTAGGGTGGATAGCATAGTGAGCGTGTGTGTGAGTGTGGGCTGTGTTCCTACGTTTATTACAACCCTCTGGGGGTCATTCAGTATGCTTGGTGAGAAACTAGAAATGTTACAAATAATGTTCAGAAGGAAGACTCAGAGTAGTATCAGTGGCAGGACAGGCTCAATTTCATATTCTTCTTCCCAGAAGAAGTTGTCATCATGGTTTGGGGAGCTTCCATCTCTTGGCCCCAGGCCCGGGAACTGATGTGGAGACAGGGCTTCAGTGACATTTATGCTGGAGGCATCACAACCAACTTTGACTCTTGTAGTCATAGTAGGCCCTGAGGAGGATGTGGTAAGTGTCCTTCACTGATAAATACTGACAAGCACTTCAAGTCCATGCCTCTGCTCCACACCTACCAACCCTTGTGCAAGAGGGGTTGACAAGGAACCAGAATGATCCATTCATATTTGGATCTCTTCTCTTTTGCCCAGCCTGACATCCCTCCTACCTTCCCTCCACGGAAGGTATGAAAAAGTGATCAAAAGACGCAAAAGTGAGGAAGAAGTCCTGAGTGCCTGGATAATTAGGTCACAAATCATGACAAGTTCGCTCTGTAAGTTAACTGACTAATAAGAACTTCAATGCTTTGAGGGCCTTTATTTCCAAAGCTTTGTAAAAGGTACCAAAAACAAATGTCTTTAGAATAAAATGACTTGGACCTATTGTGCCTTAGAGGCCACCACTGATTTCCAGCTGGGCCTGTGGTTACCTAGAAAGGCCAGGGTGAGGTCAGTCCCCTCAATCCCCTGAGCTAGAGAAAGGGCCAAAGAAGCGCTGTTCTGTTGGTGCCCCTGTTCAGCTATCTCATGGGGAGTTTCTTCCACCTCTGCCATGGATGGTCACACAGCATGGAAAACGGGGGGTGCAAGCCAAACATTGCCTCGTACATCAGTCGTTACTTTACGTCAGCACCCCAAGGGCGCCCAGCTGGACAGCATCCAGTCTGCACCGTTCCACATCTCAGGGGTTAGAGACAGACATATTATAGGGGCTGCTGAAGGGAAGGCTAGTACTGGAGCTTTAGTGACTAAAGCACTTTTTGTGTAGGAAAACACTGCCCCAGTGCATTCAACCGATTCCTAAAATACAGAAAAGGAAAAAAAAAAAAAAAGAAGAAGAAGAATAGTTTGCACATTTAAAACTCCCAGAATAGTGAAATAGGGGAAAAAGGGTCAACTAGTCTTTAGCCTCATTAAAACATGCTCATGGTGAAAATTTATTTTACATATTTAAAATAGTACATTTAAAATTATTAGTTACATTACAGGTACAATGATGAACATTGTGACTCTCCATTTATATTGCACAACCTGACTTCATCCATATGGGGTTCTTTAAATAGTGCAAAATACTTTATACAGGAATGTGTTCGGAAGGGTCTTCGCAACCAAAATAAGGAAAAGAAATATCTTACAAATTACCATGAACATATATTAAAGTGACAGGGGAGGGGAGAAATTAAAAAAAAAAAAAGTTACAATCTGTACAGAGGAATTGCCACAGACAACCAAAAAGTTCCCTCTCTCCTGGGAGAAGCAGCAGGCCTCTGACCTCTATAGGTCTGGCATTCGTGCTAAGGTAATTTTTTGGTGTCAATCAAAAAAAAAAAAATATATATATATATCAGTAACTTAATACAATATAAATAAAGTCCAGTCCAGTGAATCCTGTGGTGGGTCAAATGGAGCAACGGAAGGCATGCCTTTGTCATCTAGGGTTTCAGTAGGGTTCTTTTCTTAATGGGGGAGGGGAGGAAAAAAAAAACGAACAGAAAATTATAAACGAAAAGGGGAAAAAAAACAAAAAACAAAAAACAAAAACCCACAGCCACTACTGTCAACAACAACAAAAGCCTGGAACAATCCAGCCTGGCTGCCCCATGCTGCGTGTGGCTCCAGCGCTCGAACATTGGTTCCGGTGGCACTGTCGAGAATAAGCAGCAGGAATTCCCTAGCGTGTGTTTGCATTTTTTGTGTTCTTTGTTTGGTTTTGATTTTTTAATCCACACACTCCTCTCCCGGGGAAGCCAACGAGGCACTTACTTGATGCTTCCGTCACTATTTTCTGCGGCCGCCGTGGCTTTGGGCAGGGGCGCCAGGACACTGCCCGGGACCCAGCCCTCGGCCGCCGGGGAGCGGTCGCTGGCAGGCTGGTACACCAGGCACATGTTCTGCTGGTTGACGGCGAGGACCTGGACCACCTCACCTTGGCTCACACAGATTTCGTTCTCCTTCAGTGCATAGTAATCTTTGATCACGGCCATGGATGAGGTCCCATTGCAGCCTCCCAGGTCGCCCTGCTAGGAGACAAGGGCAAAAGGGACACGGACACAAGGAGGCCGTTCACATCCCTCTGCGTGGTTAAAGGCCAACCCTCTACTAGCAGGGTAAAGAGCAGGCAGAACATCATCTTGAGCAATAAAATGATATCTATAAACATGCTTTGAAAATCTGTTTTTTATAATGATGTTGCATATAATATTATAATCAAGGGTGAACAGGTAGAGAACTGTCTAGCCTAGGGAACATAAATACCTTCCACCTGGAAGCCTCCCTAGCATGCAACCTTCCCACCAGCATACTCTAACGTATAGAAGGTGGCACAGGCACAGAGATACATCAGCACCTGGGCAGAGTGACGTTGGGGCAAAGGTCAGGTCAGGGTCACAACCCCCTAGGGAAAGCAGACAGACACTTCGAAACATTTTTTCTTCCTTTTGTAAAAGCGTTGGTCTTATGCTACATTCTGATCGTCTTTGAAGCAGGAGTAACAATGAGACATTTGCCCAATTCAATGGCAAGACCATGACCTACCCTGACCCAACTCCAGTGGGAACAAAACTTCTCTGGTCCTGCCTGTATTCATTAATACAAGAGGTCCTGCCTCTGGGGCCTTTTCATATGACTACACCAGGAAAGCTGCTTCTAGACCTGTATCTCCTAGTGAGGCCTGGCTACCTCATACACCATGATCAGAGCCAGAAATTCTTCAATAAGTTTGACAAAAGGCCAATATGATTTCAACTAACTCACAAGGGGTTTTTAATGTAGAAAATCATTTTTAGGTAATGTGATGAAATAGGTCAGTACAGTTACTCTAATACAGAATTGAACTTAGACATTAACAGTTGATTTTTAAAAAACTTATTTTAGTTTTTATTAATAGTTCATTAAAAATCAATATCATCTAATAATTTGGATAAAACAAATAAAACTACAAAATCAGAACATGTAAGTAAAAATGTAAGTAAAAAAAAAAATCTATTCACAGACCCATTAAGTTCTAGAGGCAACCTGGGCCTAATGAGATTAATGAACTTGCTAAGGTTCTAGAACAAGTGGGTTGCAGAATTTGGAATGGGAACCAGATTGCCTGAATTCCTAATCTAGCACTTTTCCCATTTATTCTCACACCAACCGCTTGGTAGGGTCAAAACAGCTGTGTAGACTGGGTCTACAGTTAATTCTATGCTGCTCTCATGGTGCTGTTTGAATTGTGGATTATCTGTGATAAATTTCTCATCCAAGATTGCTACTCCCATTCACACTCACAATGAGCAATTTCCCCTTGCTGTATCAGCAGCCAGTGGATGGCGAAGGACTATGAGCTCACTTCAGCAGCTCGTCATTAGAAAGGGTGACCTCTTTAAGATGTCAAACACTAGAGTTGGGACTTTTAGTAATTCAAACTACAACTACTCTATTTGGTATAGGTCATAGTTGCCACTACAATATTTCCTTGTATTTGCAGAGTTTCTGCAGATGACAACAGTCCTTTGACACATAGTGTCTGAGCAGAGGGACCTGGTCTAACTCACTCAATTTGCAGGGGAAGAAAGAGAAATAATTGAGACTCGGCTGTATTTAGTGGGTTGCTTCTGGTCAAATGAGAGGCATAAAAAGAAGCTACTTCCTCAAGTGAGCCCAGAGGCTGCACCCTCAGGGTGTTGAGGGTGGGGGTAAGGTGCTGTCACTCACCTTGCTGGCCTCAAACTTTTCCCCAGGTTGGTGGTAGTCAAACCCTGGACTGCCATTGGAGGTAGATATCTTCAGGGGTGGCAGAGGTGGGTTATAGCTGGAGCCCTTTGGGGGCTTCTCAGAGCCCGTCGGGGCAGAGGAGTAGGGTCTGGGGCTGGCTTGGGGAACCCTGGATGGCTGGGACCTCATCACGGCCGTGCTCCGTTCTTTCCGCTGATACTCAATGGGCGACTGTAGGGCTGTAGGGTAAGAGTGGATGGTTACTCTCTGAGCTCCGGGAATCCCATAAGGATTTGGAAGCTTATTACACACAGGCTTTGTGCCAGGCATTGAGGTGTTACATGAGGAAGACATTACCCTTGTTTTTAAGGAATTTATAGTCTCCTGTGAGAACTAAGAAAGCTACCTTAATGAGGAAAATGCAAACACAAAGTGATGCCCTATGTGAGTGCACAGTGTTGTGCAAAAGCAGGGAGAGAAGGCTTTGTGTGTGTGCACATGGGTGTATGGGCCTATGGGGACTGGGTGGTGATATGCTTCAGACTCTGCAGGATGTAGGCAAGTGTGAGGTGTGTCTGGGGAACAGGATGGAGTCAGATGACCTGCAGCAGAAGGCCAGGCATCTCCATGGAGGAAGAGGAGATGAGACAGGTAAGGGAGGTTATGGGTGCATGGCTGAAAGATCTACAAAGCCAGGCTAATGAGTCTGGGTGTCATTCTGAAGATCATGAAAAGTGATTGGATTAAATGAACTTGAACATTTTAAATTCTCTCACCAGAGCCACACCTGAAGAACATTAACTTTGTGGCAGTTGGGAGTAGGGATTGGAGAGGCTGATTCAGAAACCATGAGACAGTGACCAGCAAGAGATCCATGCAGAGTAGAGCCGGTGAGAATGTAGAATGGCTATGAGGTGACATGTGTTCTGGAGGGAGATTAGACTCTGTCACAGCCTTGATGCAAGGAGGAGACAGGGCTGAGGGTCACTCCAATTTGGAGACTGGCAGAATGGTAGTCAGTGGAACTCAGGAGACAGAGGAAACATATGAGCTTTATTTTACAGAGTTTCAGATAAGAAAGTTCCAAGGCCTGACTACTAAAGAGGGATAGCCAGGCAAAAGCCATACAGGTCAAACTCTGTCATAATGACTTCAAGGGCTGGCCCATTTTTGTCATTTTTATCAGGATTCTCTGTAACAAATATTTAAGTGGGTTAACAGCCGGGGTCTTTCAATTATAGGGATATTTCTATAGTGATAAGCATGTACTTTGGTAGGACTCAACGCAGGGCCACCATTCTTCATCTTTGAGGTCTCAGGAGGCCCTGCGATGCCTGCACCTATCTCTGTAAGCAAAAGGCTGGCCCTGCTCTATCATCACAACCTTATCCCTTGAGTGTGTCAAAGTATCAGGCTCCTGCCAGAGCTCAGCCTTTCTCCCTGGATGGTATTCTGTAGGCATTAAATATTTAAGTATTGATAATCTAGTTCAGTAATAGCTCCATAACTCACTATAATTAAGAGAAAGGTCTCTTGGAACCATGTAAAAATCTGGATCATGGACTACACCCAAAGAAATGCAGTTCCAAGTTTTAAGTAGATGGCAGAGAGTTTTGAAGCAGGCCTTTATCAACATGACTATATGAATCAGTATCCATCACATGGAATTGGGGTATTACCTGATTATATATGTAATAACTGTGCTGAAGTGTTTCAAAATAATATGGCTTTTTAAATGAGCTACACAGACAGCCTTTGTTCTTCCACCAGTCTCAGTCTGCATTACTCAGGTCTTAGGATCAGGGAAGCTATGCATCTCCTGGGACGGTTTGTTTCTGCCTGCTATATAGCATCTTATGCCTGATCCTGTTTCTTTCTTTGCTTTGTTTGCTAGGGAGCCCATAGATAAACATGTGCCCTGTACTGTAATTTGTGGTTAAAAGCCTAATTTTAAGTTATAGAGTTCTGGGTTCTTGTTCTATTGTCCTTGTTCTATTACCTACTGTAATAGAACAAGTCCTTGTTCTATTACCTACTGTTTTTGTGACCTTGGACAAGCTTATTAACCTCCCTGACTCCTTTCCCTCACCTGAAAAAAATACAGGGTGATAAGACTCACCTTTCCATGTTGACATGAGAATGAAATGTGATAATACATGTGAATACATGCTTAGCATTGTGCCTGTCTCAGAGAAAGGACTCAATGGTACGAGCCATTGTTGTTACTTCAATTATTGCTGGTTTCATTTTTTTCTTATTTGTCTTTTGTACTGAATTGATAAACTTAAAAACCTCATTTCAGCTTAGAATCTATCAGAAATTCTTAACTACTAGAATGCAATTTATACATGTATTTTATATATATGTACCTTTTACATAAAATTATTTTATCAACATAGGTGTTAATTCAAAGTTCTACATTCAGAAACTGTAAACTATATACAACCTCTGCTGCTATCCCCCAGGGCTGGGCTGGTGTTTAATTTTAGACTGTTTAGAGCCCTAGAGATCACAAAATTTTTTTAATCAAACTGTTCTACAGTTGGGGGGCCTAGGGGCATGACCCCAGAATACTCTCACACTTACAGTGTGAAATTGTTTTGAAGTTTCATGTTTATCTTGCTGTATAATTTCTTTTTATATGTTTTAAAATAAATACAATGTGTTAAATCCCTTACATGCAGTTAGACTGAGATTGTAGGGAGCTGTGCCATGTTTTCCTGCTTCCCGTACTGCTGGCTGGCACACCAGAGCACGTGCTGATGTGGGCAGAGCAGACTGTCCCTCCTTTTCACAAAATGAGCCAAGAGAGGCCCAGAGAAACATCATGACTTGCCCACGGTCCTCAACTCGTATGCTACCTTTAATCTTTCCCCACAGCATTCAGGTCAACGCTGGACACCCAACAAGGGCTGTTTGCGCCATTTGAAAGAGTCCAGATTCCAGTACTGGCAAGAGGTGACACATTCGACAGTGGACCTGTGTGCATTCATGCACGTGTGTGTACATACAAGCATATGTGCTTGGTGAGTCTGTGTATGTGTACGTATGGGTATATGTGCTTTCTGAATCTGTGTGTGCATGTATGTGTGTGTACATACAGGCATATGTGCTTGCTGAGTCTCTGGGGTAACTTCATTTCTGGTGACATTGTGCCTTCAACTTCCAGCTCTGTTTCTGCTCAGAGAGACTTCTGAGTGCATCACCTTGAAAGATGAGCACCGGTTTAAAACTGTACACTTCCTGTCATAAGCTAAGCTCAACGTGGAGACAACCCCAGCAGCGAAAAGAAATAAAGAAACTTAAACAAGGTAGCAGCGCCATTTCACTTCGGTTCCCACCACCAGTTAGGGGACTCCTGCAGGGTCCATAGAGAGCTACACTCTCTGTAATCATGAGTTGTGGGAAGTTTCAAGATATTACTGAAATTTAGAGTTTAGGGATCACCTCTCCTTTGAAAGGGTTCAAGCTGGCTAGCAAGAGGACCTCTGTAGGCTCTCCCACTGATCTTTCAAACTCCCAGTGATCACTAGGTAACACCAGAGAACGTGTGAAAGCACCAGCCATTAGCCATCAAATGGTTAAACATAGGACACTGATAGCCCCTGAGACAAGGAGGATGTGCCCAACTCAGACTTCTGCCACAATCATTACCAGCTTAGCCTGGGTGGACCACAAGGCATAGACCCCATGGCTAGGCTCTAAGAGAATAGCTCTTCTTTTGGAAAGATGGGGCTTCTTTATCATGTTCCATCTGTTCCACTGACATACCCAGGTTCAGGAAAATTCTAAACAAAGTGTTTCTGAAAACGACAAATTTATCATCCTTATAAAATGTCATCCGGGCTCATGAAGTCACCGTTAAGCCCAGACCCAAGGAAACTCAGAGGTGTGGGGTTCCCTGAAAATGGCCCTGTTAGAAGCCAGGCCCAGTACCTACCATTTAAGAAGTCTCGCTGTGTTTCTAAGACTTGATTGATGTCCTGCACCCAGGCCTGCTGGATGTCCGCATTGGCGGCTTGCAGAATGACCCTCTCAGAAGTCTCTCTATTCATGAGCGCAAACTTACAGGGGTCATTGTCCACATTCTCCTCCAGGACCAAGTAATTCATCTGGAAGAAACCAAGTTGAATCTTTTCATATTTAAGTGGCTTAAAAAAAAAATCAACAACATATTACAATTCCTCCAAGTTTTTATTTCAGGAGATATTCCCAAAATTTTGTCCTGGGTCTAATAGCTAAATACTTTGGTTTCTGACTCTGAGTGAATGACATGATCCTGGAGAACCTGCAGGATCTGCAGGACCTGCTCTCAGCCTGTCTCTTTCTCTCAAAATATTTAACTTTTACACCCACAGCTTCTTTGGCTGAAAGACTGTCCACGTTCTGAATCCATACTCATGCCAAGTCTCTGTCTTTGGGAAGCAGCTCCCAGGACTGGCTCTTCCCTGCCCTCTGTCATCCCCACTGGGAGCCTTACCTTGATGCTTCTTTTGAACATGTAGCCCGGGGTGAGTGATCCCTTCCTTAGCAGTTCACTGAAGATGACGATTTGCTCAAAGAGGAACACACGCCTCTCCTTGGTCCGGGACTGCATGCCGGCGTCCAGCTCAATCACATAGAACGTGTCCTGTTGCAGCAGCTTCCCCTGAGCAGTCAGGGTGCCCTGATGGAAGCAAGTGCTGGGGTGAAGGAAGTGAAAAACGGGGAGGGGGCCACAGCCCTCTGGGCCTACAAGACTGGCCCCCCTGAGGACACAGACAGCACACCTGACACTAAAAGCCTAAGGACACTAGTAAGAGACTGAATTAGGACCCATCCATTCAGGTGGGGCAGACACAGAGCCCTGGGGTGGCGGCGGGGGGGGGGGGGCAGACCGAGCCCTGGTGGTGGGGGGAGGGAAAGAAGGCTAGGAAACCACTAGGAAAGCAGCAGCCCTAAGAAAATGCCAGAAGGGAGGAAGATAAAATCATTAGCTAGAAAGATGTTCAGGAATTATCCTGGCTCTTCTTACTTTTTATTAAAAGGAAAACAGAAAATGGGTGACACCTGTAGCCTTTCTGTCCTCAAAGCTCTGAGAAATGTCTGCTTGGCTCCCTTGCAGCACGGGCCAAGGACCTCGGGTACTCTTATGGTCATGAACCTAGAACCAACCTGTAGCCAAGGGAAGTGAAGTAGGCAGGACCACAAGTAATCTAATGAGTTGGGCTCCTCTCATCTCCTTCTATTATTTGACGATGGAGTCTTAGTTAGAATTAGTCTAATTCTGAAGTCTTAGTCTCCTGCTACCGATCAACAGGTACAGCTGGAGTAACATATACAGGTGTTCATGTTTTACAAGCTGGTAGATATTTTTCTGGGTCTTGTGATCCTTCTTAAAATGCTTTGAGCTAGCAGGCCACTTGCCAGCCTACATAGGGGGAGCCTATTTGGTTTGATTTTCAGAGACATCTTCACATCTTCAAAGGGAATTAGGTCCAATCCAGCAGGTCTTCACAGACGCGATCAGAGAGCCTTGCTTTCCCTACTGTTCTGCAGCAAGAACACGCTGACACCTGATATCTGATAGCAGCTAGAGGGCCTCCTCTGAACCATACTCTCTCAGGTGACAACTTTTGCCCTTTAGTAAAAATGTGGGCCATTCTCTGCACATGATGCCTTATTCCAAACAGTACCCAGCACAGGGGTCATTTTTCTTTTCTATTCCTGAGAAACACCTGCTTGGATCATGGCTCCTTACTGTCAAGGTCAGCAGCCAAACAGGCTTATCTCTACCCTGGTCCAAAGTTAATATTAAGCCAGTGACCAGCTAGCCAGGAAAACTCTAAAAGCTCTATTAACATTACATAAGAGCCTGACCCATGAATTATAGCCCTGCCAATACTGAAGGGAAAGCTAAAGGATTTAAAAGAGAGAGAATCTAAGTGAGGAGGCAAACTTCTTCCAGGCCCAAAACCCTGGACTTCAGAAGGGACAGAGGATGTTCACGGTCCTTCTTAACTAGCTGAAGGAATGCAAAGCAGATTCTCTGAGACTTGATGGAAAAAGGAGACGGTGGTGCTTGATTGAAAAGAGAAGATAATTTTGCAGTCTGTGTCTGGCCTTCTGTGTACACACGTGTGCATGCACAACACAGTTCCTGTGGAGTCTAACATGAGTTAGCACAGTCAGATGCTGATTTCCTGTCACTGGTCAGTGCCTCCAAAGACCCAGAGAAAGTAAAGCCAGACTCCTCCTCAGAAACTTGTGGACATCAAGGCTTAAGAGCAAAAGGAATTACTTGGTTTGTTCAGAATAGCTTCAGACCTAGCATAGCCCCAAGGGAAAAAGTATAAAACTTCATCTAGTATGACTAGTGAAAAGCTGTAAGAACTCTGAGTATAGGGGCACCTGGATGGCTCAGTCGTTAAGCGTCTGCCTTCAGCTCAGGTCATGATCCCAGGGTCCTGGGATCCAGCCCCGCGTCGGGCTCCCTGCTCCGCGGGAAGCCTGTTTCTCCCTCTCCCACTCCCCCTGCTTGTGTTCCCTCTCTCGCTGTCTCTCTGGCAAATAAATAAATAAAATCTTTAAAAGAAAAAAGAACTCAGGGTATATTTCTGCTGCAAACCCCTGCTTTCTCTAATGCCTCAGTCTACCACAGAGAACTGGGAATCTATGAAAAATAAACAGTAAAGAAAAACCTCCACATAGTTCCTGGTCAGAGGAACAAAGCAGTGGCAGACAGGGACACCAGGAAGGGCTGGGAGAGCAAGGAGGACAAGAGAATTGGGCTCAAGAACATCACGAATCCAACTCAGTAACCCAAACCTGAATGTAGCATCCCCTAAATTTACTTATAGACCACTCTGCCTTATTTCTATTCTATTCTTTCTGTTCTATCCTAATTTAGCCAGGGGGAGGGGAATGCTATTATTTCTTTATTAGCTCAACTTCCAGGAACCCCTTTTCTCTAGAAAGAAATAATAAAATCTTAGGTTGCAGAATTACCAGGAAACAGGATGAGAAGATCCACATCTTTCTCTAAGGGGTTCAACAATTATTAAATGCCAGTCAATAATTGTGTCAGTTCCAATTTTATCACATTAATATCCAAAGCAGATTATATGTACTTAGCATATGATGTCTGGATATAAACTAAGGGCAGCCACTTATCAAGGTTATGGGAGGAAAGTCCATTTTTTCTTCAAAGGTTCACTGTTATGAGTTGAATTGCTCCACCTCCACCCCCTTCATATGTGGAAGTCCTGACCCCGGGTGTCTCAGAATGTGACCATATTGGGAGATAGGATCTTTACAGAAAGAATCAAGTTAAAGTGAGGTCATTAGGGTGAGCCCTACTCGAACATGACCGGTGTCCTCATAAAAAGGGGAAATTTGGACACAGAAAAATGTACAGAGGGAAGACAGTGTGAAGACACAGGAAGAATGCCATGTGAACATGACGATGGCCATTTACAGGCCAAGGGGAGAGGCCTGAACAGATCTGTCCCTCACAGCCCTCAGGAGAAGCCATCACTGCCTATACCTTGATCTCGGACTCCTAGCCTCTGGAAAAGTGAGATGATAAATTCTGTTGTTTAAGCCACCCAGTCTGTGGGACTTGTTATGGCAGCCCTAGCAACCTAGTTATTCACTGAAGCCAAAATTCTGGGGACATCTAGCTGTTTCTCCTAAGACTTGATTCTCTTTTTCAAAGAACAGAAATATGCACATATTTTAAAAGCTTTAAACGTTCATTTAACTAAAAAGCTAGCCATTATGTAGACCTAGAACCACTCTCTCAAAAAAAAGTGTTCCATTTTCCCTCTGGTGCTGCTTCCATCCCCTAGTCCCACTCTCCCTCACATTCCCCGCACTCACGTCTCAAGCGAGAAAGCAAAGCAATGAGGTCACTGCCAGGTCCACAGTTATAAGGAATTTTGGGTCTTTCCAACCCCCTTGGGATTGTGACTCCAGTTTGGTGGACTGCTCTGTAGCTTCCTCTGACTGTGCTATTACTGGACATCCTAAATAGGTATGTCTTCTGGGCCCATGAGCCAGAGGGGCCTGGCATGAAGGCACAGACGGTGAGTGGAGACGGCAGAGGAGGTGGGCACAGGGCTTCAAAGGGAAGCTGCCTCACCGCCCCGGCTCCTGCTGTCCAGAAGAGACAGAGGGCTTGGAAACATTCCTTAAGGGCTCACCTCAAAGCCCTGCAGGCGTCCCAGATTCATCATGTCATTGCAGCGTTTTGGAACAAGGCACATTAACTCCACGGCTTTCTGCGGGAGAGAACAATAGCAGCTCAGGAGCGGGATGAGCACTCGGGCAGGAAGCTTAGGGCAATTCTGTGCTGGAAGACAGGGACCTCCTAGGGGCTCCCTGATTCTAGGAAAGGACACTGGTAGAGCAGTATGGAGCCCACTCCTAGAGCAGTATGGGATCTTCTGCTGGGGTGTTGGTCATCAGTGCAGGGCTCCATATGAACCAGTGACCACATGTGGGGAGGCTACCCAGCCAGCCTTTTCCTCCTTCCCACTCTTATTTAGCAATTCTCTTTCCTTCTCATATTTTCTTTCTTCTCTCTGTTGCTTCTTGGCTGCCTAAGCAACAGCTTAGCCTGGCTTGTGAAACACTAAAGCTTTTAACCTAAAATAACCTGCCAGAATGGTCTGTCACCTCTCTGGCTTATAATAATCCCCATGGTGACATTGTCCCAAAGGACTTCACTTAGGGAGTAATCCTCGGGGGTAAGGGAGGGAGTGAAGACAGGGCATTTTATGTGTTGAACTCAAATAGTACCTGGATTCATGGATGAAACTGCACACTGAAACACTGAATCTCTGAAGGATGTTAGAGGACTCAAATACCCGCCCCCCCCCTTCCCACCACATCACTGGAGCCACATGGAGAACACGAGTGGGGCGAAACTCTGGTCTTGTCCCAGGACAGAATTCTCGGGTTCTAGAAAAACACTCAGTGTTCATTACTACTTGCCATTCCCCATCCTGTCGAGCAGCTGCTTGCAAGGGGCTCTCACTGAGAGGACTCTGCCTGGACCCTTGGTCCTCAAGAGCCAGTTCTTCTCCCTTAGAGACACACATCTAATGCTGTCGCCGAGAACAGCCAGTGTTGCAAGCAGAAGAACTCACCTCGATATCGGAACACTCCAAACCAGCCTTCTCACTGTATCTCAGGAAGTCCTAGCAAGTGGGGGGAGCAGAGAAGGGTGTAGGATGGTGACATCAGTTAGGAAAACAGAGCACTATTAAAAATCCAGCATCATAAAACCTACGATGACACCCAGACAACTTTCCTCCCCAACAGACACGGCAGTGTGTTGTAGAAGCTGACATAGGAACTTATGAGTCATATTGGAAACAACATGGGAGAAAAACCCCCCAATACTCAAAGATTAAAAGCTCTGGGAAAAGCAAGGCGGGGAGGGAGGGAAGAAGTGAGAAGGAGACTGTGAGCATGAAGAGAGGGGGGGTTATGTCCAGAAAGGCTGGGAGAAAGGAAAGCTCAATCTCTCTCTTCCATTTACCTCAAATTCTGTAAGACAAACCAAATTAAACCATTTTTAAAAAGTAAAATATCAAATTTTAGGTATTACTCATCTAAGCTTTCCAAGGCCTTGCCTTGGCTTTTCTTTCTCCTCGTGGTCACTCCGATTTTGTTAGTATTTTTTATTTTGTAAAGGTCCCAAGTCAGTGGTGGTGACAAAGGAAGAAAGTGCACTGAAAGAAAATGAACGGACCTCCAACCTTAAAGGCAGGAATGACATGCGTGCAATTTATTTGGGGGCAGAGCTGACACAAGTAACAGACAGGCAAGATGACAGCCCATAGACGCCCCCCTAGTTCACAGGAAAGGTGTGGTGGAGACAGAGCCTCACGCTGACCTGCTCCCCAACTCAGAGCCCGAGAAGACCCTTCTCCGGCCCTGACTCAGACTCACAGCCCTTTTACCTTGAGGAGCAACTGATATTTTGTGATTCTCTGAATGGGCTTGATAAGGAAGTCGCTAAGCGTCAGCCTTTGATTTATCTCCTGTTTCACCTCCTGGAACACAAGGGAGTTATGTTAGAAGAAAAAGGAGCCAAAGGGCTGGGGTCCTGGGGATTAGGGGGCAAGGTGAGACGGACAGGCCTTCCCGTTTGCTAATGAAGTTTTAGAACCCTCAAACCAGGGGAGAGGGAGAGTTGCCCACACAGCTGCTAACGTGTTAGGAACAACACACAACGGCCACCTTCTGCAGGTCGGGCACCTTCCCACCCCGTGTCCTCCACACTCCGGCCCTGGGGGACACGCTGGAACGGGTATTCCGTTCTCTCTGCTGCTCCAGGGTCATGTCAGGAGGGCTTCTCCTAGGATCTGCGAGCAGTCAGCTGAGGGCTCTTCCCGAGGCGCAGCCTTGCCTCTCTCCCCTCCCCCCTCAGCAGCACTTCCGGGCGGCGGCACAACAAACACCCGCAGGTGCTTGCCAGAACCTCCTGAACGGGAGCGGAGAGCCTGACGTGACGGAGGAGGGGCGGCCGTGGGCACGGTCTGCGCTGGGGTCCCGGACCGGGGGCACCGAGCTCCTGAAGCGTGTCACCGTCCTTCCACACACGGGACACCGGGCCGCCTCAGCTCCCGCCACGGGAACTGAGCCAAGCCAGTGGCTCCCCGGAAGGGGTCCCAGCGCTGGGGGTGGGGGTGGGGGTGGCGGGAGCTGTGGCTGGACGATGGCTGGCCTTTCCGACTGCGGCTGCCTCGGCCCGAGTTTCTTCCCCGACCCCGTCTCAGCGAAGCCCGAGCAGCTTACTTCGAAGTACGCGTCGTACTCGGCGACGATGTACTCGGAGCGCGGCTTGTTCTGGCAGTACCACACGTAGATGTGCAGCTTCCGCTCCTGCAGAGGCAGACGAGGGGCGCTCAGGCGGTCGCCCCCCACCCCCGGGCTCCGCCTCAGAGCACCATGGCCCCACGCCCTGCGCTCTGGGGACACCGGCAGTTAAATATCACGGATACAAGAGTACACGCAGTAGGCAACAGCCCATCTTACCACACACACACAAAAGCAAGACCTCAGAGAGGGGGGAGAAGGAAGGCAAGTGGTGAAGAGCGGGAGAGAGGAGGAATTTTGGAAGGCATGGGGGCGGTGCCGAGGCTGCAAGGGAAGCACTCACGTGTTTAATAAAGAGCTGGGCCAGTCTGTCTTGCTCCTGGATACATTTTTCCAGTTCAGCCAGGAAAAAACTAAAAGGAGGGAGGGGGATAAGGGAAGGAAGCCACCTCCTTCAGAACAGTATTATTTCTCTGTGAGGAGATAAATGACACCAGACTTTCCCCCAACCCTACCCCTAAGGTCAGCTGCAGGGGGAGGACGGAAGGGTCCTGGATTCCCAGGATGCCCTGTCCTCAAGACAACGTGGCACTTACTCCTTATGCCAGTCGTAAATCTGGTGAATATTTCCAAACACGATTTTATCCTTCCCTCGCATGTCCTCAGGGACACCCTTTTCTTCTATTCTCTTCATGAAGCCCTGTAGAGCAGAGGCAGGGGTCAGCGGGGCATTTTCAGGAGAAAGCTTTATTGCCAAGCCCCATGTACTGCAGCTCCCCCCCCCCCCCCCCCCCCCGTGTAAATGCCCACTCTCTGCAGGAGTCTGAGGGCAAGCTCTTCTGCGGTTTCTTGGTGTCCAGCCAGGACTCTACCCCATGCAGAGTGACAGACACAACTCTGATGACGTTCTAGGTCCCTTTCTTTGTCTCCAGCCCCCTTCAGAGAAAGTCTTTTTCATCCAAGTATCTAAATGCCCCTAAAGTAAATCCCTAAGAAGAGCGCTGTTTTATTTACTACCAAGTTGACTCTTAACTGTGGACTTGTCAGTTTTGTCTTATGGGTGGATTTTTCTTTGTCTGTCCTCTTGGTAGCCATAACATTCTTCTTAAAATCTAAGGAGACTCTAAGCCCCAAGGTTTCACTAGGAGTGCCCTGCTTGTGCCCATGGTGTCTCATAGCTCTGAAGAATATATGTCCATATGGTTAAACGCCAAGGAAGAGTTCTTGAGAGAGTAACTGGTCACCTAAAATAAGGTGAAGGGACTCAGCTTTAACCGAGAGGCTCCCCCAGATGCTGCAACATTTGGGACCCCATCTCCCTCTGAATCTCTCATGATATTTCAGGGAGAAAAGAAAAAAAACCCTACATATTTCATTTGATCTATTGTCATTTTTAGTTTCATTTCTGCAAATAAACAGAAGTATTTGCACATAACTCACAAGTTAAAAACACCTCGGCCCAGATAGGGTCCAACATGCTTCTGGTTAGGTGATCGCAGACCCACCTTGAGCCACACATACTCACCTCCACCACAATCCCCAGATCCTTGACATAGTCTTTTTCTGTCTGTACCAGCTCATTCAGGACAAACCTGAGCAGGAGATTAAGAACAATGAGGGTTCCTCTTCAATGTAAAGCAAGAAATCTTCACACTTAAGTTGACAGGAAAGTTACTTTGGCACTTTTATGACAAGACACTTTGGCAAAACTGAGTTATGAAAGCTTTGAGGCCAAGGGCTCACCATGAGACTTTTCCTCCTCCATTTCTAACTCCATTTTGTGATTACCAAGAGGAGAAAGACATTTGCTTGATAACCAACCTTTGAGGCCTCAGAGACACCAAAATCAAGTGAGGCTTTTGAGATACAGAAGCTACAATTATTCCGATAGGTGTCCCTGGTAACCGGCCTATAAAAGCCCCAGTCAGGGCCAGAAAGGTTGACTGCAGATACCCCATAGTCACAACTTTCAATGCAGCAGCCTCCCCTCTCCCCCACAGACGTGGGGTGTAACCACTACAAGAACCCTTGCTTTCTTAAGTTTCTTTCTTGTTAATGATTTCCTCCTCTCGGAGCATTTGCTTTGTGCCAGTGCTTCATCTGGAATTTCTCATGCTTATATCAAGGGAGGTAGTGTAAGCCCTGTTTTATATAGAGGAAGATACTGAGGTCGTGTGCCCATGATGACAAAGTCCATAGCAGAGTTGGGATCTGAACCTATTGTACCAGAGTCCAAAGACTGCTCTTTCACTATTGCCCGCTGCCTGGCAAACTACTCAGACTGGTTCACTGGGGTCCCTGAGACCTCAAAACCAAGCACTTCTCTTTCTTTCTGTCCAGAGAGTAAAGAGCTGGACATAAAACACTCAGGTCTGTGCACGGGAGCAGGCTAGGTGCCGTGTGGCTTACTGGAGTCTGACTCCTACCAGCTTTTTTGCCTGGAGCCACACAATTGCATTTCTGGCCCAAGTGGCAGAAGGGATAGAGTTCTGGGATGTCCAAAGGCGACCCCAGCATAAGGGTTGTAACTGTTCTGAATCCAGGAAGCAATTCATCTGAAATTCTTGATCTATATGGCACGAGAAGCCAACAAATCCCCGGACCTGGGCCTCAGGGTGATGGGGAGAAAGCAAAAAGGAACACACGCTTCTTTATCAGCATGTCCAGTACTTCCAACCAGTTTCCTCTCTCCAATATACACAATCCACAATCATGTGTTATAGGCCACAGGAAGGAACTGGCAAGGCCAAATAAAAGCATTTAAATATATCTTTAGCATGACCCACGTTACTACTTGGAAGAAAGTGGCAGAAACCCACAGGAAAGTGGGAGTGGGAATTTGGGGCTGGGAGGGCCCTCTGGAGATGAAGTCCAGCTCCCTGTCTCCAGGCGATATTTTTATCCTATGCTATCTGCTGACAGACTGAGGGCTGTCCTGGGCTTTCCAGCCTCTAGGGAAGGGGACTGATTAGACAAGGTGCTGCTAGTGGGCCTGGCATCATTTCCCTTGAAGGCCCGATGAAATACTTAGGGAGATCATGGCACATTAATAGACATTCTGAAAACGTCCATAAAAGATTTAAGTTACAGGCAGCACAAGACAGTACATGATTAATTGCCAAATAAATTGAACTGATAATAAAGCATTTTAACAAATGTTCAGTTCTTATTAGTAAAGGTTATTTACAAGGTAAATGTTATTCTTTGGTCCAACTAAACCTCTTCCGGCTACAGGTCAGACCTATTTCTAACTTCTGTTTCACGATGGTGGGGAATGGCTGGTCTTGCACAGGAAATCTCTTAGAAGCTTTGTATTGGCTGTTCCCTCAACCAAGAACCCTTTTCCTCCATGGCTAATGGCTGTGGCTAATCGCTTATTCCTTACCTGCTTCTAGTCTTTGTGCAAATGTCAGAACCATTTAAAACTGCAACACAGCCTCAACTATACTTCAAATCTCCCTTCCTATTTTTTCTTTTTCTAGCTTCTAACATATTTACTAATTTATTTTTATTTTGTTTACTGTATAATTTCTCCCTTTACAGTGTACACTTGCCATGAGAGCAAGGACTTTTCTTTTGTTGTTATTGTTTGTTTTACTCACTGATATATCCCATACCTTGGTGCAGAATAGGTGTTCAACACCTATTGTTCAATCAATGAGGCGCTAAAACTTGAAGACAATCAAGCCCACTCTCAGCTTTTTTCTTGTCCTGGACAAATAACTTTGTTTTCACCTTTTCTCCAGGGAGCTCTCATTTAACCCTTTGATGTCTGGACTGAGTCTCCATTCTCTGTCCCTCCCCCCCCCCCAACTCCCTGGCCTCTCGCCTCACACAGAGTTCACAATTAGACATGTATATATATCCTCTCTTTCATCACGGCCATAAGTTACAGCAAGAGCAATGAGACATTGGTAACAGCTGGATTTTCAGGATAGCTCAGGATGTGGAGAGCTGTGGAGTCAGGCAAAAGAGTAAGAAGGAGGAGAATAAATGGGTAAAGAGAGCAAAAGAGGCAACAAACTTTTGTCTGTTGGAGCAAAATCAGACAATAGCACATCTGGAAGCAGGGCAATAGCTTACATGACTGCTTATGGACCTGTTAAACCGAAGTGACAAGAGGAGTGACAGGCTTGGCCAAGGACCACCTGCTACCCCAAAAGTCTCCTCCCTGATCTGAGTTTTGCTTGGCTTGACAAAGGACTGGAACATCAGCTCCAATGCTGCCTCATCTATGTAAAAACAACCCTGAGAAGCTGAAGAGAAGCAGCTTCGTACAAGTCCTAGAAAATGTCCATTTAGGGATGGTATTTTTCTACCTCTATTCCATTCTTGGGGTTCCCCTGAGTACCCATAAAGTTGAGGGGTAAGTTTGGAACTGAAGAGACACTTGCCCAGCTCCACTATGAGGTGAGAGCCCTGCTCTGAGGCCAGGCCCTGGCTATGAGGTTTCTACTTTTGTTTCCTGAGAAAGAAAGTCATAAATGTTCACTTTGCCTGTTTCCAGACAACAGAAGGGCCTGGCCTCACTGATTTTTGCTAATCCTCATATCTGTGACCAGGCTAAAGGAACGACAAGTCTGAGGGAGAATGATAGGCTAATTAGCAAAGGGACCAGTTCTCTGGGCTTTACAATCTCTCACACACCAGGCCACGTCCAAGACTCATCAAGCTCTGCTTCCAACATGGAGTCAAACCCAAAACAGGAAAATTAAAGTTTTGGAGGAATTGTGGTTTTGCATTAATGGTATCTGATATCTTCTTGATCATCTCAAATAACAGAAGACAGACTTGACATCAGGGTGGATAACTCAAAACTTGCATAAAATATGGGTTTTTGTGAAATGGGCTGCAATGTGAATTTTACTTACCCCCAACTATTAAAAAAAATTGAAGAAGTACTCTTGGAGCTAAGTCCACAAATGGATGCACAATTAAACAATTAGAAAAGGAGTGGAGCTAGGCTCTGCCAACTGACACAACAGATGCCTTTCCTACATATGACTTCCCTACATTTTGAGAAATGTTTCCTCAGGTGAAACCCTACCAGACTTTCTATCATGGATTCTCTAATATGGGACCATAATAGTAGTCCCATAGTTCCTGCACTTTGTTGTTTTCCTTTTATCAGCATGTGTTGTTTCTTTTTTAAGAGATTTATTTATTTGAGAGAGAATGAGAGAGAGAGAGAGAGAATGCAGAGGGAGTGGGAGATGGAGAAGCAGGCTTCCCTGCTAAGCAGGGAGCCCGATGTGGGGCTCGATCTCAGGACCCTGGGATCATGACTTGAGCTGAAGGCAGACGCTTAACCAACTGAGCCACTCAGGCGCCCCAACATGTTTTAAATTTCTAGCAGACTTTGGTTATAACCAGACTTTGTCAATAATAGCTGCTATCTCCCAAGAGAATACTTCAGCCTAAAATTCTTAAAGTCCGTGCCATTGCAGTGCCTTGTTTATCAATGTACACTGTACAGATCTAGGTCACCTTTACTTAGAATGAATGATATCAATGGAAACACAGTGTGGGGAACCCCTCTGTAATCCTCCCCAAACTTCCTCCGACCATAACCCATTGTACACATGTGCACTAGGGTAGAATCTGGAGAAATCACTTACATCCGGCCTCTCAGGGCCTTGGCTTTCTGTTCTTCTTCCAGGTTTCTAGGAGGTGTGGGTGGGGTCATCCCCTCATTCAGGCAGCCTACAGGGTCTTTCAAGCTTCCCCGGTATGAGCCTCCTTCTAGACTCTGAAAAGAGAAGAAAAACAGTCTTAGGGAAGTGTATATTGAAAAGTCATCTGGAGGCCCTTGTGTCCCCTTCAGCCTAGCAGCAGCCAACTTGGTAGACCAGTAGCCAAGGCAGTTCTCACCGAACGTCAGTGAAGTGCCAGGAGGCCAGGTACTCCCCTCTCCCTGCAGCAGACTGCCCAGAGCTGCTGCCTTCTCAGGCAATCAGGATGAACTTGCCGTCATGTGCTGCCAATTTCCCGACATCATGAAAACTGTCAAAGTGACTTGTATCTGGGTAAGAGCCACAGAGGTAAAGCTAATCATTGCAATTCTATGCTAATGAAGCAGTTAGAAAAGAAAATCAGTTGTGGGACCATCAAATGCCAATTGATAAGGGAAGGGCAGCGACAGGAGAGCTAGTTGGGTAAACTCGTTTGTTAAATCAGCTACACATTTTTTCCCCAAGAGGCCAATGAAATGCAGACAGGAGGAGGTCAATAGATTTAGCCTTTCCTAAAAATATCTTTGCTAAGGTTATTTACCAAGGGTTTTCTTTCATTTATGAATCCCTTTAATTTCTTTTAGTTAAGGTGCTGCAGCATTGAGAAACAAGGTAAAGGTATTAATACAGTACTCTAGAAAGAGTTAAAGGCAAAGGATTCTAACCCCAAATCTGTTATCACTGGATGATCTTAAGTGAGACAGCTGCAATTATTTCATGCATGCTTCAGTTTTTTTCAATTTTCAAATCAGAGCTCTCCTTTCTACAGATTTCTAAGGAATATACTGAGACAATAGTTGTATAATCCCTTGAAAAATTAAAAATATTCTACAATGATGAGCTCT
This sequence comes from Zalophus californianus, assembly GCF_009762305.2. Taxonomy (NCBI): domain Eukaryota; kingdom Metazoa; phylum Chordata; class Mammalia; order Carnivora; family Otariidae; genus Zalophus; species Zalophus californianus. The sequence goes on from NC_045595.1 coordinate 147,670,648, forward strand.
CCCCCCTTGAAGCTGTTAACAAGAAGGATATTAAAAAAAGGATATTAAAAAATCTTAGCATTTTTACAGATGTCCTCAAAGAAAGATCACACAGCGACACTTAGCATTTCATTATGGAACATGGCAGAAGCAATGTGGATAAACAGTAAGCCTGGAGATCAAGGTCAAGGTGAGCGACTCTAAAACAAGTATGGGAGTCTAATCCAAACTACCCACACAAGAGGCCTATTTACAACAGTCTCTGTGGCTCAAAGGAAAGGCTTCACTTTGGAAGTCTTTGAAAACATCAGCCTTAAAGCCAAAGTCACAAAGATCAAAAAAGTCTCCAAAAGGGTGGGAGAAACAAAAGGCTTCAGCATGGTGGTAAACAGCCTGCACTTGGAGTATCTGTCTAAATTCTCGTAGCTGCTGTACTTCCAGATAGGACAAATAAAAGGAAAAGTCCAGGGGAATGAAACAAAAAGTAAATGAGGTGTCGGGTCATTCATTATATGAGAACAGATGGTGGATATTAAGAATTAAACCTGAGGGACACCTGGGTGTCTCAGTCAGTTAAGTGTCTGACTCTTGGTTTTGGCTCAGGTCATGATCTTGGGGTTGTGAGATCACACCCCACGTTGGGGGGGGGTGGTCCATGCTCAGCAGGGAGTCTGCTTGAGATTTCTCTCTCTCTCTCTGTCCCTCCCCCATTCTCTCTCTAAAATAAATGAATATGGGGTGCCTGGGTGGCTCAGTTGGTTAAGCATCTGCCTTTGGCTCAGGTCATGATCCCAGGGTCCTGGGATCAAGTCCCACATTGGGCTCCATGTTTAGCGGGAAGCCTGCTTCTCCCTCTCCCTCTGCCACTCCCCCTGCTTGTGCTCTCTCTCTCTCTCTCAAAAAAATAAATATATCTTTAAATAAATAAATAAAATAAATGAATAAATCTTAAAAAAAAAAGACTTAAACCTGAAAAATGTAAAACTGAGAAGAGATGTCAACCTTCTTTCCCCTACTCTACCCCAAATCAACAAAATGTACCAAGGCCAAGCATGAATTTGTTACCAACAGCAGAAACTAGAATTAAGAAGATAGTGCTTTCAAGTTCGAGAGAGAGAATTTCTTTTAACTTGTCCTGAAGTTATTTTACAGGACAAGTAACCGTGGAAGTTGTTATCCTGAGAAGCAGCATAGGCTAAAAATACGGAAAGGTCAAGGAGAGTTTAGCTAAATTTATAGATTCAGGATCTGTAACCAGTTATTAAGGAAATGAGAGTGTCTGGTGCTGGGGTCTGACAAGCCAGTGGACAGGCAGGCTTTTCAAGACATGTGACCTGTTCCCTGGTGCCATCCCCAGAGACAGGCTCCCAGGCAGATGGACCCAGCTGGTGACTGATCTGATTACATGCCTTTTACTTCCCCTCTTCCTTGTCCCATTGTCCTATTACAGCCTTTGTTCTGCAGCCTGTTGGCTGGCAGGATGCTGACTGCAAGGCCCAGGCAAAGAGGCTTACATCTCTGCCTACAAGGCTCTCCTGTGGAACATCCAGCTTGGCATGTCCACTTTCAACCCTCTAGAATGAAGGACATCTGAGGAGTCCGAAGTGCCACACAGGGAAATATGTTCCATATCTTCCTGCCTATGAGCAAAGCAGCCCAAATTATCTTTGGGGAATGATTCTCTGCAAGGGAGGGGGTGAGCAGGGCAGAGGCAGTGAGAGAGGAAGAATAGAGAAATAAAGGGTCTGGCTAAGCTATAGTCTGGGTAATCTGCCTCATAATGGCGTTGGCTATCAATGCTTATAACTCAAATGCCATTCCCTCTGAGGACCTGGCTACCGGAGCTGGAGTGGCGATCCTGAGTCCCAGCCACGGGCAACTAGGGGCGACCTGCCACTGTCCGTGCTGCTCCTGGTGGGAGGCAGGCAGCGGCGGCTGGGTAGATGGGTAGTGGGAGGACTTCTGCCTTGCCCGGGGCTCAGGCCACAATGGTCTCAGCAGGCAAAGGAGAAGGTGCACGAGGAGAGGGCCACAGAAGTTCCTCGCGTTGGTCCAAGGCCAAGGAACAGAAATGCAGATAGGATTCAAAGCAGTAGACTAAGTATAGAGGAAGGCTGTCCCCACATTAAAAATGAACACATTTCCTATCTGCTGGATTGTGGATCACACACCCATAAAATGCCCCTCCTCGGGACTCCTATAAGCACCCTTTACACACCCCTGCACACCAGTCATTACAGTGCTGCGACTGACCATCTGTTTGTACTCAAGCGAGCATTCATTGAGCATCTACTACCTGCTGAATACTTGCCAAGCACTGCAGAAATGAAGATGAACATGATTTGGCTTCCTACCTGCCCCCCACTCCCACCATAATCTAAGCTATCATGGGTGCTGTTCTAGACGGAAGAGGCACCAAGGAGGATGAAAAAAGGAGCAGGCTGCTCTCTGGGGGAGGAGGGGGTGGAGAGGGGAGGGAAAGGAAGAGGCAATGCTTGAACTGAGTATTGAGAAATAGAGATTTCACCGGGTCCCCTGATGGGAGAGCATTCCAGGCAGGAGCAGCACTCTGAGCAAAGGATCAAGCCTTGAACCTACCCAGGGCAGCCTGGGAAGCTGAAAGTAGCCCACACAGGTAGAATATAGGGTGTAAAAGGGGCGAGGGGTGGGGGGTGGCGGCCAGTGACTATGTATTGTGTGACTTGGGGTGCGTGAGCGCTTGGGAGGGAAGAGGGGAGGAGAGAGACAGACCACCCTGGAGAAGTATGCAGGGACACATCGTAGGGAGCCTCGTGTGCCACATTAAGAAGTAGAGACTTGACTTTCTAAAACCATTGATGAAAGGGTTTGAAGCAGGGAAGTAACATGACTGGATTTAAGTTTTAGGAAGATCAGTCTTAATGTTCCTAAGGGCTTTTCATGACTTGGGAAAATGTCTCCGATATGACAGTAAAGGAAAAAAGGACTTTTCTATACACTCTAATTAACTACATTATTTTTAAAAGGGTCTAGGAGAAAATATATCAATATTTCAGCATGGAATATGTCTAGATGATGATATTATCAGTGATATAATTTGTGTTTATACCCTTGTCCTTATTCCAGTTTTTCTTGAATGAGCAAATACTGCTTTTATTGGTTAAAAAAAAAAAGAACTATTAAAAAGTTTTTTAAAAAGAAGAAAGAAAAGAAAAGAAAATCCATCTGATAGTCATGTAGAGAGATGTCAGACTGCAGTCAGGGAGGAAATGTTGCAACAGTCCAGGCAGGAGAGCATTTTGAACACTAACCCTAGGGTGTGAGCTCCATTAAGGAAGGTTCTGTGCTCGATCTCAGAGCTGGCACATAGTAGGACTCTAAGAATTTACTGAATGTACTAAATAAGAATTTACTGAATGGGACTCTTGGGGGAGAGGTCAAAGGTCATCTGAAAAAACAACAGATAAGGGTGCTGGTCCAGCACCAGGCACCACACCAACCTCTTAGCTGCCCCACCCTGTTCTAAAAATTTATATAATATTCTCTGGACAAAAAGTACTAGATAAGAATCATTTCCAGGCACATTAAGGGTGGAGATGGGGAAGAAGATAACTGAATAGTAGAAAATGTCATGTTTAGGCAAATGACATTTCAGGTTTGTGACTTTGTGTTAAAAATGTTTTGGTGGAAATCGAAACTTTTCTATTTCAACAAGCTCAGAAACCTTTTCCAGAGAGGGAGGCCAGAGGCACCCAGTGCCTCAAAACATACATTTCCGCCATGGGTGTGATGTGGCCATTATTTCCTACCCTTGTTTCCTCTGGGCTCTTAACTTTGGCTAACTCTACCTTGCCACTGACGAAGCAGGCCAATTCACCTAGAGGAGAGCAAAGCATACATATACACAGAGGCAGCCTCGCCTAGTCGTGTTTTGTGGCCCCACAGGGCTGGACTAGAGAGGTGAATGCTGTCAAAGCAGGAGAACCAGAGGGCAGGATGTCTTGCTGAAGCAGGTGGACACATTCTAGGATGCCAGGCCACCAGGTCGACTGAACAAGAGCTCAATCCCAGCCAGCCCCTACCCCAAAGGTAGAAGATTATCAGTCAAGGGGCCATTGGTACCATCCCAAGCCCAGTGAACTACTGTGACATGCCACCTGAGGACAAGGGCTCAGACAGGAGGCATTCTTTCTAGACGCTTGATCTTTCATCTCAGGCAGGCTGTGAAATCCTGTGGCTGTTGAGAGACATGCGAGATTTTTCACATGGCCAGGAAGCTCTTGTTCCTCAAACTTGAGGAATAAAACCAAATCACATAGATTGTTAAGCTATCACCCTGCCCTGTTCACTCAACCACTAGTCTACTGGTGACAAATACTGTGTCCCCATGGCCCAGGACGTGTTTATGGAAGAAAGGGATGACACTGTTCCCTTCCCCTGACATTCACAACACAGATCACAGATGAAGTGGCTAAGAGCTAACATTTGTAGGATGCTTGCTTATCATTTCACAAAGCACATTCACACCTACTCAATCATCATGGTATCTCTTTTGAGATAAGATTCAGGTGGACAGAATCGTCACTGCCGATAAAGGAGATAAAAGCTCTCTTTTAGTCTACAAGTAGACTAAGTAAGGTGCCCACGGCTACACAATAAGTAGCCAAGGTAGGACTACAACCCAGGTCTCTGATTCCCTACATATCCACTACTGCTACCGCCCATCCTCATGTCTAGGAAAAGCTTTATTAAAAATTGCACAGGGAGGGGCACCTGGCTGGCTCGGTCGGTAAAGCATGTGACTTTTGATCTTGGGGTTGTTAGTTTGAGCCCCACGTTGCGGGTAGAGTTTACTTAAAAAAATAAAAAGAAAAATCACACAGGGAAAGCAGGGAGAGTCCTTATTCCTGGCTTGGAGTTAGAGACAGTATCTTTTTTTTATTTTATTTTTTTTATTTTTTAAAGATTTTTATTTATTTATTTGACAGAGAGAGACATAGCGAGAGAGGGAACACAAGCAGGGGGAGGGGCAGAGGGAGAAGCAGGCTTCCTGCCGAGCAGGGAGCCCGATGCGGGGCTCGATCCCAGGACCCTGGGATCATGACCTGAGCTGAAGGCAGCCGCTTAACCGACTGAGCCACCCAGGCGCCCTAGAGACAGTATCTTAATATGAAATGTGGAAAAAACGTGTGAGATCTATTCAGGGCGAGGTGGGTGGGTATCTTCTCTTGGTAAATAAAAGCAGTGATTCAAGACCAAGGCTGGCAGATGAGAACTCAGAAGTGTCTACTAATGTCCAGAGGGACTTGTCAAAGGAGTTCTAGGGGAGCTTCAGGGGTTTTTGTCTGTATTGTAGGTGAGCTGGAGAACACCTACCCTTATTTCCTACCAGCAACTCTGGGGCAGAAGCCTTGGTGCCGTCACAACCACGTGACCATAATGCACCAAGGGCTGCTCTGGGACTCCGAGACACAGGGATCTCCAGGCTTTTGGGTGGAGCAGAATTTGGTGCTATCTCTGGAACAACCAAAAAAGAAAGTAGAAAGAATCCAAGCCCTAGATATAAAAGTCCAAGTATGCTAGATGCTCCTGTAAAATTTCCAGACTCTGTCAATTGGAAAGGAACTTATTACCTCATCTCATACTGAACTGAGATAACTTCCACCCACAGGTCGACGTTCCACCCTCCAGAGCAACAAAGAGTGAGACCAACCCTTCTTTCCCACAGCAGTCCTCAATGAATTCAAGACAGCTCTTACGAGCCTTCTCTCTGCTAACTTCTCCCCCTATTTAACCCAGTACCTTCAACTTTCCTTCAAATGATATGAGCCACATGGTACGGTTTACCTCCTCTGGGCCCTTTCCACTGAGTTCAAGAACACTCGAGAATGCTGTGTTTGGAACCTGATACATGACTCATGCTACTCATGGCACGTACGGGCTGTAGAACTTTGAGGACAATGGGGCTGTTACTCTCCTTGATTGTACACTGTACTTTCACTAACCTAGCCTATGAACACACACTGGCTATTTTGGCAGCTGTCACACTGTTGTACTTACAGTCAAATAAAAACTCTGGAACTTTCATAGGTGCTAGGCTTTACCCTCTTCTCAGCTAAAGAGCTAATGAGGAATAGGAATACAAGCCTCAGAGGTACAAATGCAACTCGGGGTTCTCAAATATGCCTGGGGGAAACAACCACCTACTGTTGCTTCACTGCTCTCCCACAGTGGGTATGTACTGGGATGGGAGGAAAGAGAAAGCAGAGGGAAGCACAAAGGATCAAATTTTGGTGAGAAGATTCTGAGAAACCAAACTGCTGCTCCCTCATTCCTCTCCGTGACATGGGCTTGGTTTTACTTGTTTGGCCAAAGGAATCTCTATAATTCTGGGTTCGCTGCAGGTCCTCAAGAAGTAGTTATTGGTGGAAGAAGAAGTTAAAAGTTCTTATTGTGGGAACGTACCACAGAGCAACCACTCATCTGATAGAGGTTTGTTGAGGGCCTGTTACAGGGCTGATCTGCTCCACCAACACCCTCCACTTCCTCTCCTCTGGGAAACTTGCTCTCAGGGGACTTCTCAATATCTGCCCTTACCTGTTTAACACCAGACCCGCTGATCACACAACTAGAGGGCTGTGGGGACTCCCAGCAGTGCTCAGGTGAGCAGTAATAGCAGGATAAAGGTAATCCAAAATATAAAAAAATACAGCCTTTTGGAAACAAGTGTCTACTGATGTATGAGTGTAAAAGCCTCCTGTGTACTAATGGAGGAGGGAAAACCATGTCCCAAACGATCAATGGTCTTGCTGGGTAGGGAAGCTGCACAGATTAAGATAATGAAAAGATTAAGATACTTTATCAAATAACCCAACAGAACTATCTAAGAGCTGCCCCCACAGTGTGTGGCTCACACAGTAACTGGCATGGGACTGCAGAGGAAATCTGGCCTGGGTGAGTCAGGGCAGCTCTTCTGGGCAGAGGAGATTCCAGTGGGGCCCTGGAGGACCTATGCTTTAGATAAGCAAAAATAAGAGGGGGAATGTTCGAGAGAAGTAGGGTGGAACAGAAACTCAGAGGGAGGAAATCCAAGTGCACGAGGAAAACAATTTGGTTGGAGCAGAGTTCATCAGCCGGAATAAATAAGTGGTCGTAGGCTGGCTACAAAGCACTAGAATACTGGATAAGTGTGGATTTTATCCATGGAATATTTTATCCAGTCATTTCCAAACTTTGATCATATTCCTCGATCAGTAAACATAATTTTGGTCATACATTGCCAAAACATGTAACTTATTTATAACTTGTATTTCCATGCTACTATATTATCAGTATGTACATAACAAAATATGCCCCAAATCATTTTTAAATGATGAGATGAAGAGATTCTAAAATCGTCTTCCTGCACCTCAGTAAAGTGTCTTGGGTACCTGAAGGCACCCCCACACTAGAGATGACCGCAGAGGCAGGAGGGAGGCAGTGAGCCTTCACTGAGGAGGGAGGCAATAGCAGTGCTCGTGGAAGACCCGCCAGGAGACCGAGGCCTGGGAGGGAGGCTGATTGGGGCAGAGGAACTACTGCAATAGTCCAGGCAAGAGGTCAGGGCTCAGGCTCAGGTGGTGAAAGGGAAAATGTAAAGAAAAAAAAAAAGGATGATTTTTAAGGAAAAACACTGTTAGACAGTATTTGGAGAATGAGGAGAGTGTGGGGGTCAGTGTGGAGAGGAAAGGAGAGCAAGTGAGGAGTGGTTGGAGAGGAAAGCTTTGAAAAGCCAGTGGAGTGCCCATGAGAGCACTTGACTCCCACCAGCAAGACAGGGAGGGTGGCAGGAAAACGGACAACCTTTAGACGTGGTTACTAAAAACATCAGGCAAAATATTCTCTCTAACTTAGGAAGGAAAACTTGGAGAAGAATAAAATCATGTGTTAAATTTCATCAGTACTCTCTAAGCTGGGAGATTTGAAGATGGGAGTTACTGTAATCAGAATTATGATCGGGCAGTGTTCCCTGCACGGCATCCAGCATTTTCCTCTAATTCCTGGGCCAAGGGGAGGAGGGTTTAAATGGTGCTGATTAGCAGAACTGCCCAAGAGAGGTCTGGCAGAAGCATAGACAGTTATCCTAATGACAGTTGCAGGAAAAACCAAACAAGTGACACGGATGAGGGTGAAGGGCAAGGAGAATGCTTCAAATTGCCATCCTATAGAGATATGCATCAGTGTAAAAACATGGGGCAGAGGAATAGCATTATCCAAAAATGAGCTCTTTCAGCAGCATGGTGCCCCAACCCTAAAGGAGCCAGAGCATAACCCTTCTCTGCAGTGATCTGATCGGTCCCTGACACAGTCACAAGCTAGGCCAGTTTTCAGGGGCGTAAGTTCACTTTTCCCCCATGATGGGGATATGTCTCAGCTCCCCTAATCTCTAGTGGTGAGGTATCTACACACTTTTGCCCATTCCCCTTTATAATCAGCAGTCGACTTTTACAAGACTCTGCAAGCTAGAAAATTGTTGAGGGCCCCCGAATAAAATTACCTGGTGCTTTCAAAGACCCAATCCATGTTCTGTGTCTCAGAAGCCAAGTTAGCTTCAGGGCTAAGCAGACACACACCAGTCACTGTCCAAATGCCGCATTCCTGTGCGTCAGCGGACCGGGCTCACAGGGAGGCTATTTTGTCTTGGATACTTTTTTCCTTTCATCAATGCCACAATCCCAAAAGGGCCTATTAATTGCCTATGCCCATTCCAAAAAAAAAAAAAAAAAAGCTAAAAAGACTTTGGAGCACAAGGTGTTTTGGAAACCATCTTTAGCTAGAAACAATCCTATAGGAGGAATGAGGACAGAGGCAAAGGAGGCCATGGCAGACAGACGCCAGGCCCCGGGAGCCACATGGAGGTGAGACACACACAGAACTGCCTCCAGGACCCCCACTTACCAGCTTGCTTTTGACCAATTGTTCTATTGCACTGACAAGGTCTGCAGCAGAAGGTACTTCAGTGGAAGCCTGCCGGGCTGCTAGCAAAGAGGAGGACTGCAAGACATTGAGCAGCAAAGGAAAAGCAGATTAGCAAGGAATGAGGAATAGCAGTTAGGAAGCAAAACAGCAAGTCCACAGCTCAAGACAGGCAAGGGAAGCAAAGCTTTATGTTTAGAGGCAAGAGATCACAGAGGGAGATAGGACGGGGTGTGGGACAGGCCTGCCTGACCCCTTGTCAGGAATTCTGGCCAGCTGCAAAGCAGGGATGGGACTAGGCTCTCCTTAGGCAGGCCTCCGGAGGAGCTGAGGGCAGGGTTTGCTGCGTTCCCAGGAGGCCAATAGGTAAGGGCTGCACCCACTGTCAGCAACAGGGGAGAGGGACAGACAGAACTCTGGCCACGACAGGGCTGCTCATTGCTGTTCCAGGGTATGAAAGGAATCCATAAACCTAGCCTCAAATGTGTCCAAAGGAGAGAAATTGTCTTCGCTTTACTTAAATACAGATTTTAAATATAGGTCTTCAATGTGTATCAAGCAAAAATTCTAGGGCAGAGCACTTAAAGACCAGGAAGCTAGAAACCCCCTGCCCACTCACATGTGTGTACACACACACACACACACACACACACACACATACCACACATACACACACACCTCCACAAACATAGCTGTTTGTCCTAAAGCCCCTGAACTGAAACACCTGGATGTAATA